>NW_022900928.1:53975038-54120377 GCF_012274545.1 Fukomys damarensis
ATATAATATATGTAATTTATAAATAATGATTATATCTACTTATATGTGTTTTTTATTTTTCTTTTAAAAGTTTGTTATTATTTTAACTTCCTGAGATATTTTCTGGTCCCTGAATCTCAGGTTGTAATAGAAATGTGCCTGTAAGATATTAACTTCCCTTCAGGATAAGAATTGAGAATAAGAAAGAAATGAGAAAACCATATAAAATTCAATGCATGCAAAAATAATCTTTAACAATATTCTTTTTGAATAAAACGGCAAGCTGGAGTACTGCACATTTTGCCACCAAAATTAAGTACAAAGACAATTTTATTTTTAATGGTAATATAATACACACAACATAAAATTTAACAATGTCACCTTGTTTTCAGTGTCTGGTTCAGTGACGATAAACTCTTCACAGTCCTGTGTGACCATCATTACCGTTCATTGCCAGAGATAATTTCATCTTGGAAAACTGACACATTCTAACTATCAGACAGTTTCTCACCATGTCCACTTCAATCAGCCTCTAAAAGCACCATTCTACTTTCTGTCTTTCGGAATTTGACTACTTATGGTACCTTATATGACTGGAATCACACATGAGAATCCTCCATCGTGATATGTCAACTAAATTTCAGTGAGAATCACCCAGATTAATAATGCTCTAGATTTGTCTGTGAGTGATCAACACATAGGCCAAAATTCAAGGAGAACCCAACTTGCACGTGGATGGCCTTTGCCTTAGCACATTGGTCTCGATTCTTCAGACTTCCAGCACAGAGTCTTCAGCTACACAATATAGACTGTTTAGCTTTCTCATTTTTCTCATACAGTGATACTCATGCCAGTGACCTTTCAGTGAGCTTCAAGGTCTTCAGCTTTGACTGCTATTGGATCCTCTACCTCTCCAGAGTACATGATGGCCATTTTGTATTCTTATGTCTCTGATTCAGGAGGCCACTGGGCTCTTCACCTTGTGATTCCATAAGCCTACCTTAAAAATTCTTTATATATTTATACATGTATTTTATATTGATTCTGTTCTAGTGCACCTCGAATACATTTTTTTTTTTTTTTACCATGGATTGAACTTGGGACCTTGTGCTTGAGAGGCAGGCAGTAGAACCACTGAGCTAAATCCCTGGCCCCTGAGTACAAATTTCAATAATGAGAGTGGTCCTAGGTAAACAAAATTCTATGTACTTTTGAATATTTTTGGAAAAATTGCATATATAATGATGCTCTGGACAAAGTAATGAAATTTCTGGCCTAATTAAGAAAGTAAGATCATGAGCTCCAGCCTTGCATAAAAAAATCTCAAGGCATTTAAATGTGAAAATAAATTAATAAAAGAAAATAAGCAGCTCAGAGATTCAAACTCACAGTTCCAGACATGCATAAACATTGTAAAGAGTTCTAAATGTGTCCTGAAGATGACTTTAAACTGAAATTGTTTAAACTCAAAGAATTATAAATTTCATGTCATCATTGGCTAAATTACATCACAGTTTAGTGCTCAGCCTTAAAGGGTGTCTAAAGTGAAAGTGAGGGTGCTGATTAGAAAAGAATAGATCTGTAAAATGGGAATAAGATGTTTGGGAAGAACCTGAGGAATCTGGGATGTGGAACTCCTAAATTCTGTTGAAATTATTTTGCCAGAGGAAAAGATTTCCCCACACTTCATTCAGAGGCATCCTCACTCCAACCCCTTTGCACTGTTGGCCTCTCCTCCTATACTTGAGAAAACTAATCCTGTGATGCCTATATAAGCAGTGATGACCATCCCAATTCAGTTACCCAGATAGTGCTAACACTCAGAACCCACCTTCATCATATGTTATTTTTTATCTCCAGGTCTCTACCCAGGCTCAAATTTATGAAGAGTGCTAAAAATGAATTATATAGCATGAGCCAAGAAGGTGTTCATTATAATCCCAAAGACCTTCTTCAATTTTGTACTTTTACAAATAGACTTTTGAGGAACAAATTTTGGAATAGATTATAAAGATGTGCCATAGTGATAGAAGTCACAAAATCCTTGATCAATCTGTTTTTTTTATATGAATCTATTAAGTTGTCTCAATTTAATTTAACAGTCCCGGAAGTTAAAAAAGAGTACTAATAATTTATTTTGTTGATGAGCTGAAGTATGTATTAAATGATGGCCCATTCTGAATGAGCTACATATGTCTGATATGTTACCAGTTGGAGAGGAATCATTACTTTTAAAGAATTGTATAATTCCACTGGGACCAAGCAAGAGATAATCCAGGGGAGCCTCCTTATTTTATGGCCAGTTAATGAGTAGACATTTACATCCACAAAGGCTCGTACCACATAACAGTATATTTGAAGATTTGGTACCAAGGAGGTAAATATTGTAGGGGCTAGAATTTAAACTCTCACTTCCAGATATATACAATACAAGAAATGCAAGTTAGACTATATTTAAAGAAAATTTTTAATGCTTAAGTTAGAATTCAAAATATCAATTCTAAGATATTTAGATCCAAAGTTCAAGGATGATAATTCATAAGTACAAAGGAGATCAGTGCCTTTCAGTAATTCTAAACAATCAGATAATGATCAGTGTTAAACATAACCACGCTGATCTGATTCAGGTCATCAATAGGGACTCTTTCATACCTTATGCCTCATGAAACAAATAATGATGAAAATAATAAGTATGTGAAGCTACTTCTAATGATATTACACAGCGTACAGAATGTAGACTCATGGTTTATAGTGAATGATTTGGTTATAGTTCATTTATAGAAAACAAATCATTTAGTGTTTTTAACTGGAACATTATTGATCTGAATTTATGATAGAACACTACTATTACTGGTCACCATTGGTACTGCTGACTTTATGTTATATCCATCCTTTAGTATAGATTGAACCTCATATTTTACTAATGAACATAATATGGAAATATGATTTTTTTTCAAAAGTTGACAGCTAAAACAATTTTTATCTATCTATTTTGCTTATTTCTTTCCTATTTGGTCACTGTTGGAGGCTGCCGTATTGTGAGCTGCCCTGTGCAGAGGCTCATGTGTTAAGGAACTGAGCAAGGCCTCTGAACAACTACCAATGAAGACATGTTTTCTTTAGCAGGATTCCAATCCTTTTGTGAGTTAGAAAGCAGGTCAGAAACTTCCATTGAGTCTCCAGATGACACCACAGCCTGTGGTGATATCTGATTGTCATGTATTACGTGGGTGAGCATCTGAGAACAGTGTATACATGTTTTACTCTGAGAACTATATTATCTCATAGAAGTAAGGAATGAGAGAATACAAACACTTCATATAAGTGCTCACTGGAAGAAAAAAAAGACTGAAAAACCAAGGGAAGGATGGTTCCAGTATGTTTCTCCTTCAGAATAGAGGGATCAGATAATTATAAGAAATCTTTATAGATAGCTTTATAGCTAAACTTACAAATAATGTGTATACTTTCCACACTAAGTAGCACAAAACTTTTCATTCCATAAGCTGACCTGGATAATGATAATATTCATTTTATCATTAAAAACTGGAGCTATTATAGGTGTTCAGTATCAGAATGCAGATGTGACAACTGGGATGAAAACTCCCAGTATCATGACATGAGTACCTTTTTAGTTCCCATGAAATTAAAACAGTAATAATCAATGAAGTCTAAATGTTTTTACCTACTGGGGAAAAAAGGTTTTCATTTATTTTTAAATTTAGGTTATTTTCATTTGTATTAATGTGTGTTTGTAGCTATTTACATTTAGAATATTGACTGCTGAAGCCATATTTCAGTGTACTAAACTAAAATCAAAATGAATCAACAATATAAGTTTTTGAACAAAAAAAGTTAATCTGCTGGAAGATACAAAAGGCAATTCTGGAAGACATGGGCATGGGCCAGAACTTGATGATCAGTACAACAATTGCACAAGAAATAATTCCAAGAGTCAATAAATGAAAGAAATTTACTACTGTACTAGAGAAACTACATCACTGTCTTGGAACAATGCAGAACCCTTCTAAATTCATAACATCTTAATCCCAAATGATTGTGACATTTCTTATTATTCTAGGTTAGTGTGTGTGTGTGTGTGTGTGTGTGTGTGTGTTTAAAATGGCATGGACTTAAATCTATTTCCTCTGGACTGCACTTAAGAGAAATATTGAACTATTGTTTCGCTCACACATTCCTGGGGAAGTAAAGCTTAGAAACTAGGCTAAAAGAACTGTACGGCCACCCTCTGAGATCTTACCTCACACTCACTGCCTTGGCAGGCCAGTAAGACAAGCATCTTCAGTTTGTTTGTTAGACTTTTGCCATTAAGCTGTTGAGAATTGAAATGGTAGTGTCGTCATGAAGAGCACTGGGCTGTCCATCTCTGCTTTGCCCCTGAAATTCCATTCAGAATTTCATGGGACATAATTACCACGAATGTGCTATCTGAGATTGGCATTCTTGGTGGGCAGCAAAATACCTTAGCTCTGATTTCATTTAGTGAAGAAACTCCAGGGTTGTTCTCAGGGAATTCTCCATATACAATTCATACTCACATTGTAATGGAGATCACAGAAGTAATAAAAAGAATCAGATGATTTTTACTGATGGATTTGTAGGCTACATAATATTGTAGCGTTAACTCAGAAAATTTAGATGGACAGAGTATAAAAGTTAGTATGTTTTTTATATAACATCGAGTCCAGTGGTTTTATGTTTGTTTTTTTCTTTCTTTTGTTGTCTCCTTTTGTGCATGAGAAAACCAAGACTTCTGAAGAAGCTTGGAAAAGGAATATAAAGAAGACAAGGGAGATGACTAGTCTCCAAAAGGAACAATTTGTTTTCATTTGTATTAGAATGAGATTCCTGTGGTTTTCATTAGAGACAGTGCAACAAGACACTTGGTTTAATTTTTTTAACTGAAATCCAGCTTTCATCCCATCGCTCATCATATTACTTCTCTATTCTTCCCCATTGGTTGGCCAGTCCCCTTCACTTCCATCTGTGTATTTTGTATTCAGGAAATTATCTTGAAAGTAACCTGGTAAAACAAAGCTTACCAAGTGTGAATGAAGTATATGATGAATATTTAAATTTTTAAAAGTTATTACCATAAAAGCCACCGTTATTAAATTCCTTCAAGCTCCACCTTGCTAAAATACAACTATTCCTTCATTCTTGACCTTTCTGAAGCAGTTCTGGAAATCCGCTTTATTAGTGTCCTCAGTTGTGTTGCCATCGCTACCTCCATGTCCTGATTCAATTCAAAATGTTTAAGATTGATGGTAGTTTTGACTTTGAGGTAGAATCAGAAGTCACATGTTTCCAGATGTGGTCAATAAAGTGGCTGAAGATATAACACAGTTACTAGCTGGCCGTGGGACATCACTGGGCAGCAAAATTCACTATATTTTTGATCACATTAAAGAGCACTTCTAGATCTCCTTCAAAAGTGGTAGTGATACAGGGATATGATATATGGACTTCCAAGTAATATAAGGGAAATATAAGTAATATAAGGAGAATAATACAAGGGAAATATAAGGAAATAACTCCCAACCTGCTATATGTCTGATATGCTGAGTTTGTGTTGTCTAAAATTGAAAAAAAATGTATTTTAGAAAAAAATGGAGGTTAAGAATAGTAAGAATTTATTGAGATAAAGATAGTTTCTGTCTAAGAGAGACAGAAGGGGTCCTGGAAAATGGGTTGGCAGGGATCCTGCTTTTCAAGGGAGTTTTATAGGGCAAAACCACAAGGTGAGGTGGGAGAAGACTATAGCCAACTAGTAAGATTACAAGTATAATTGCTTATGTAATAATGATCCAGTGGAAAATCACAAGGTGGGTAGAAGGTGGGACAAAACTTATGGTGAACTAATAAGATAATAAGTATAGTTGCTTAGGTAATATTGATTAAAGAGAGATCAAATGGGGAGGCAAGTTACACAGCAAGCATACATGGACAAAGACGGACTTGCCTGGAAGGGGTGGGTAAAGGTCTTGGTCCCCTACTGAGGCGACTGATGTCTACTTAGAATATTAATCACTGCTGTTAATCTCTAGGAGAAGTAATTAATTCTCTTTGTCTTGAAGTTTGGCCTTCAATACACGCACCTCCAGCCACAATTGTCATCTTTACTGACTTCTTCCAGGGCCTAGCCCTGTCTGACTGCCTACAATATTTGTATTTAACATAGCTATCTATAGTACTAAGAACAATGGGATAGGTATGTTCCAAGTGAGTGAGATTTTTGGGGGACGGAGTTTGGTTTTTTGAGGCAGGGTCTCACTATGTAGCTGAGACTGACCTGGAACTCACGATGTAGCCCAGGCTGGTCTCGAACTCACAGCGAACCTCCTGCCTCAGCCTCCAAAGTGCTAGGATTACAGGCGTGCACCACCACGCCCGGCTAAGTGAAATATTTAAGGGGATTAATGGCAATGTATCTTTCACTGCAATAAGTTTTTAACATTTGCCATATATTTTAACCACATAAGGCATATTATTATCTCTTTAAAAGCATTTGAAGGGGTTTTATTCTCACTCAGGATGCAGATTTTTTAGATCTTTACTGTTACTACCAAAACCCATGTGTTCAAACGCTTTAGCATTTCTGTAAACTATCTCTGCCATTTCCCTTCTCTTGTTCTTCTCTACTCACCCTTTCCCTGTGCAATTTTAAAAGCATATTTGGAACGTTGTTGGCCCAGGTCATTTGTCCTGGCTGTATCCTGCTGGGGTGGTACTTCCTCCATGAAAACCATGAGGTTCACTCCCCCGCTCTGTCTCCTTTTTGCTTTCTGATTTCATCGTTTCAAAGAACCTTCCCTTAGCATTACACCATGCACCACTTTATATTCTCCTGTTGCTGATTCATTTTTCTCCTGAATTACTTTTTTCTGATCTATGATAAATGTTTCTGCTTATCTATGGGGGGCTTGTCACTAATTATTAGAATTTAAGCTTTCTTACAGTCAGGATTCCATTTACTTCATTCACTGGTATATCTTATGTACATAGAACGGAACCTGGTACTTGGTAATTTTAACAAACATTAATCAAAAACATTTCAATGCCCAATGAGGTTCTGTGTGTCAGTTAGGCAATGAAACCTGTTCTGCTCCTATATCCATGTGCTTTTATGAGTAGTGTATCAGACGATAGAAATAAGAGGTGGTGTGGATAGATGGTTGAGGTGTGGAAATAAGCTTTAAAATAAAATGCAATTCAAGGCATGTTTCTGTGAGGGAACTTACTAATATAATATTCTGTGATATAAAGTTGTGCCCATAATAATCAGTGGGTTTAAATTTATTTTATTCTTTGAAAAATATTTTAATCAAAAAATGTTTGAGAGTTACTATGGGAACTTGAATTTTTTGAGCAGTAAATGAAGGTCTGAAGGCTGACCGAACAATCTGTCACCGATGCTGTGAGAATATTATGAGAAGCAGATCCTAGAGTTATGGGACGCATACATTCAGGCTAGCATATATTTTATGCGGCCTGGTAATATTAGGAATATGTCAGTCATGGGGCATCTTTGCTCAGTGGACCAAAGTGCTCATTTCTCTACATACAGCTCTTTTGTATTTTCCATTTTGTTTAGCATCTGATGTAATGTTTGGCAATTGTGTGTGTGTGTGTGTGTGTGTGTGTGTTTGTGTGTGTGTGTTGTGTCTGTGTGAAGAAAGAGAAGAATAGGGTTGGACAGCGAGATGAATATAAATAATGGAAGAATGAATGCATTTTTATTTTATGAATTGCCACCCAGGTCTTCTATTGTTTGTCACTTGGCCTTGGTTTTGCTAGAACAAAGAGCGCTAACTCGATCCTCCACACAATCAAGTGCCATTGATCGTTGCACCTCACCATCAATAATAATTTCTGTCTGTGTTACCTGAAAACAACTCTTTATACTCACTATTTTAATGGTCAGAGGAGAGAGAATATTTTCCCATAGTAGTGGGTATCTAGGCTGTATCATTTGGCTTTTCATACAACAGCTGTATCTAAAACCAAAGACAGGCTCTAGATAAAATGAGATTTATATAATCTCAAAAGACATTTTGCAACAAATAACACATAATTCCAGGCAAGAATATGTTTGCTTAGGTGAATGGGATGAAATCTATAGATTTTTTTTTTAACTTGTTCTCACCATTATCTGATCACTTAGTGTTGATAGCCCATGCATGGCTGTGTTCTTTAATGTCTTATCCCTAATACAAGTTCTTTTAATCTCCATTTCTTCTCTGTTCCCTTTCTGAATTATAAACCCAAAGACATAGCCTTCAGATCTGTTCAGAAGAATTGAATTTGTAAGATACCGTCAAGGCCGAGCCTCCTTGGTGGGCACCAAGAGAGAGATTTGTTTAGTTCATACAGTCTTTGGTACCATGAGTGAGTTAATCCCCAATAAAGAACAGGAGATGGAGCCATTTAAAAGGGTTAGGGCAGCATCTGAGTAAGAGAGCACAGAGCTCAAGAGCTAAAGAGCAGCCTGTCTTTATTCCTTCAACAAAAACAGCTACAGTGCTCTCTAGTTCACAGCAGTTACAGTGCCCTATCAGTTCCAGTGCCTCACTAGAACATGGTGATACAAAACACTTACATAACCTGGCAGGGCTGTGTGGTGCAAGTGTGGGTGAGTATGTTAAGTCATTCTGATGTAACTGTGGCCTGTTATGCACATGCCCCTGATAGTGGAGCCATGTCCTCAAGTGTCCCTTCATTTCCTGGGCTTCAGGTCTAATCAGAAAGTGGTACCCACAGATACCCTACGTTTAACCCACCCAGGCTGATGCCTCAGTCAGTTCAAGATAGGTCCTGCAATTCCAGATTTTGTGTGTAGACTTAAACAATGAATAGCTTTTATAACCCCATAAAAAATGGACTTTTGAAGTCTTTTGCCCTGGCTTATTCTATGAGATCATAATTGAAACACCTTAAACACACCATTCTAGGCGTATCTTTGACATTGTCACTTCTAACTTGATTTCAACAAACAAAACTTAAATTTCTAGGTCCCTAGGTACATAAATATTCACTTATACAATGATGTAATGTTCTCTAACATGATAAAGATATATCTGTTTCTTGCAAGAATGTTATTCTCCTCTACAGTTTTGAATTTAAAAAGAGCCACACTTCCTTTTGTTCTTTTTTTCCCATTGTTTATTGGTACATTTAAAACAACCAATATAGTTACATTTATCATTGGGATCTTGTACCTTTCCATGATGTATCTTGGTTCTTGCTTTTTCTCTACACCCCTGCCCTCCCTTCACCAACTTCACTCTTCCTTATTTACAAAGACTTTGCTTCCTTCTTTTATTTTTTTCCACATTTTTTCTTTTCCCGTATTTCTTTTCCCCTCCCCTTCCCACTTCCTCTGTAGCCATATTCTTCCTATTTCACACTCTCAATTATACTATTTGAACCTTGTTTATACTCCTTTTGTTCTTAATACTAATTCCTCTTTCTTTCTTTCTTTCTTTCTGTCTTTCTTTCTGTATTTTTTTTTTTGCTGTTATGGAGATTGACCACTGATCTAAATCTCCAGCCAAAATTCCCATTTGTATAAGAAAGAGGAAGCATTTATCCATTGATTTAACCATTTCTTTATTCAGAGAATTGTATATAATGTTTTCTGCATGTCAGGAGTGTTGAACTAAATTCATGTCCTCCTGAGACATGTACTTTAGTGAGCAAATATAGATTTTAAAAAAGACATATAAATGAGATACATATTGGGTGAATGTGAATAGGCAGTGAAAAAAATAAATTAGGAATGGAGAGGGAAAATAAGGAAAGTCCTAAGTTGAAAGTGAAGTTTTATGTTTTCCTGTCTGGATCATTCCATTTAAGTGTCTTCCTTTTATACAGAGTAGGTCTTTCTCTTTATGGCTGCTATGATAGTCTAAAATCACATATTTCTTTGATGACTTACATTTTTTTAGTATTTAAGTATCTCACAAATATATGACTCATAATTAGGTTAATGCTTTCAGATATGTCTCATTTACTACTGTATTACTAGGATTGAGCCTGTCTCCTAGCAAATGCATGGTAAATTCCATGAGATCATAACTGAAGATGCCACAACATCATATGTATTTATTTCATATATGAAATAATTTCATAGACTCTCCATTCTCTACAATTTAAGAACTCAGAGACTCATAGCCTAAAACATTCAAGCTTATATTTTTACATCATGTTAGTCTACTTTCATCTCCTACCATGGCATATGAAGATCTTTTTCTAAACCACATTTAAATACTTGCATGACAGAAACATGTTAGAGCTCTGTTTTTGCCTACCTAACAAGTATGTGATTATAGTTTGAAAGTGAAGAATTATTTTTTTTTAATGAACAATGAAATGAACTACTTGAAGGGAAGGAAAAACTTACCTTCTGGAATACTTTCTGTAGAGGATAATACCAGGCATATTTCTGGAAACCAACAATAAGTTGTATGATAACGTAGGAGCCCTTTGTACTATCTCTCCAGGACTCATTATCAAAGAAGGCACAGAATGGTACATATGTGTTAATCTATGGTCTTTTACTATCTTGGTGATATGTTTGATTTTTAGGCTTTTTAAAATAAAAAGATAGATGTAGCTAAGGAATTACCATTATACATTTAGGAGAAACATTTATTATCCCTACATTTGTTCATTTTCTACAGAGAGGAATCCAAAAATAGTTGTCAGAGGTTGAACTAAAGTAGAACCTTGAGAGAACTCCAGAAGGTTGATAATGATTCTAGGAGTTATCTACAATGTGCCTTATTCTCATTCACTGGGCTATGGAAAGGGGCTTGCAAGATAACTAGAATTATTTCCTTTTACAACAGGAAAGAACAAAAGGTCAGCAGGATAAAATAAACTTCTCCAAATATGCATTGTAAGTAAACAACCAAGAAAAAGTAAGACTGACTTTCTGGCTCCATGATGGTCTACAGTTTACTTTTTTTTTACAACATAATATACAGAATATGGAAACTGAACCAAAATTTCAGTTATAAAAGATAAGTCATAAAGATCTACTACTCTACAGCATAGTGCTAATAGCTAGCAATACTTTATTATATGCTTAAAATATGCTGAGGGTAGATCTTTAACACAGATGATAATAAAGCAAAAGGTCTTTATATGGTTTATTGTGTTAATTTGAAATGGTTTTTAAAAATTAAACATTTTGAAAATATACTCCTAAGTGAAATAAATAAGTCACACATGTGTAAATACCGAATAGTTTCTCTGGTGTGAAAAACTATAATAGTACACAAGATCCTTATGAGATAATTAACAATGTAAAATAGGAAGAAAAGGCCTAAAGGTATAGGGAAAGTGGGAAGGGTAGGGGAAAGGTAATAAGGGAAAAGAACAAAATAGGAGAAAATGAAAAAATGGAAATAAAATGTTTGTAAATGGAGAGGGGAGGAGCAGGTGAAGGGAGGGCAGGGACAAGGGGAAAAAATGAGAACCAAGACCTGTCATGTAAAGGTACAAGATCCCAGTAATGAATGTAACTATGCTGTGTACCTAGAATGTACCAATAAACTCAGTAAAAAGAAAAAAAATTAAACTTGAAAATAGGCAAATTAGAAAAATTAAATGTAAAATTTCTTAAGATGATTACCTAAAGGAAAAATATTAACCACTGTTCTCTGTTATTACACTTAATAATCCCTCACTATATCAGTTTTTTTCACTTATAATATGACATCCGCATGACTGGGAATCCACAATGATGTCACTATATATACAATGATATGTGAAATATGGAGAGAAGGTCTTTAATTTTATCATTTAAAAAAGGCAGTCATCTGGGATCTAAAAAATATCTAATAAAAATGCAAAATCAATTCACAGAAAGACAATCAATAAGGGGATTCTATGTATTGGTTTGGTTTAATATTTTTGTATACATTTGTCTATAAATTCCAACATTTAAACAATAAAAAATAATTTAAAGAAAGTGGTAGAAGTATATCTGCCCTATAAGCACAAATAATATTTATTTAAAATGTACTGAAAACATTCACAATTTCTCACATGCAATTTATAGAGCCCACTTTAATTTTCTAGAATCACTGAACAGTGACCATAGAACTCTAAATTTCTGTCTGAACTCTAAAGACACCTACATGAGATTGTAGTATAGAAAAGATGAAATCCTTTTCCATATGGGTCAAACAAACAGCATCGGACTCCAAGATCTCAGGGGACTGGGCAGGGCTATCTTCCAATCTGCTGGAGAATCTTTCACCCACACTCCCGAGACAACAACTTTCAACCCTGCTGTGCCTCTCTGAGAATGACTACAACTATGACCTACCTTATTTTCACTGTTCGTTCTAAGCAGTTACACATGCATGTGCACCCGCGCGCACATACACACACACACACACACACTACTTTGCTTTATCTCTGT
This sequence comes from Fukomys damarensis, assembly GCF_012274545.1. Taxonomy (NCBI): domain Eukaryota; kingdom Metazoa; phylum Chordata; class Mammalia; order Rodentia; family Bathyergidae; genus Fukomys; species Fukomys damarensis. The sequence goes on from NW_022900928.1 coordinate 53,987,472, forward strand.
TGTCATTGAACAGTGTGCCAGTTAATAGTGATGGCATCTTGTTTAAAAATAGAGACAGTATAAATGTGGAATAAACCATTTGCTGAGATTTAAAAAAAAGAGTTAAAAACACCATTTGCAAAATTTCAGAGCATATCTACCAGATTTTAAATCAATTATTTTTGCTTAAAGTATTTAGCTCCTTGGGCCGGGGATTTAGCTCAGCGGTTTGGTGGCCTGCCTCGCAAGTGCAAGGACCGAGTTCCATCCCCAGTACAAAAAAAAAGAAAAAAAAATATATATATATCCCAATTGTCAGGAATAAACAAAAAGAAATATTTGATTATGATATCTCCATATTCCATTAACTCAATATTCACATACCTGCCAACAATATGTGAGAAATGAAGGTATTCTCTATTCTACAATGAATCTATTTTCTCTCTTTGAAATATATTGCAATATTTAACACATACTGTTAGGGTTAATGCATTTCACTGTAACATTTCCGCACGTGTATTTTGTGCCATGTTCATGTCCACCCTCCTTTCTACCATCTGTCACCCTCCAGTCTCTCACCTCTCCTCACAGACCAGTTGCCCTTTACTAACAGGCTGTCTTCTAGTTTAAATTCATCTTTAATTTTTATTTAGTTTGCATACAGAGAGAAAACACCTAATACTTGTCCTTTTGTGTCTGGCTTATTTCACTTAACTTGATGTTTACCAGTTCCATCCATTTTTCTAGGTGATGATTTCTTCTTTATAAATGAATAATATTCTATTGTGTTGTTGTACTGTATTTCTTTATCTTTTCATCTGTTGACATCTAAGTAAGATGATTCTATACCTTAGCATTTGGGACATAGACTCAATAATTATTGCTATGCACGATCTGTTTTGCATGCTGCCTGCTTTCCATTTGTACACATTACCAGGTTTGGTGTGTCTGTATCGTATGATAGTTCTCTTTATAGTTTTCTCAGTAAATGCCATCTTATTTACTATAATCACTATATAAACTTATGTACTTGCAAACAATTTATGCAGCTTTATTTTTATCCATATTTGCCAACATGGATGATTTTTGGTTTGGGAAAATGCAGCTAAAGATACTCAGCATTTCATCATAGGTTGATTGGCCAGTTATAGTTCTTTTAAGAAGTGCCCATTGAGATCCTGTCCCATATTTATTGGATAATTTCTCCTTTTTCTGTTAATTTTTAAAATTCATTATATATTCTGGACATTAGTCATATTTTAGATGAATAGCTGCCAAACATTTTCTTGCACTCTGCTTTTGTGATTTGATGGAATCCCATTTGTCTTGACAATTCTTGCTTTTGCTTCCTGAGTTATTGAAGACCTAAACACACAGAAAATTGTTGCCTGTGTCCATATTTGAAATGAGCCTCATATGTTTTTCTACAAGCTTCATAGTTTCCAGTGTTACATTATGGGATATTCTCATTGTTTGGCTAATTTCTGTGTACCATGAGACATAGGCCTGCAGTTTCCATCTTTGACATGTGGATATCCAGCTTCCAGATCATATTTTTGAATAGGCTATCCATTTTCCACTGTACATATTGGGCATGTTTGTCAATTTTCAATGGGCTATAGATGCATAAATTTATTCTGGAACCTCTATTCTATTCTGTCTATCTCTATGCCTGTACCATGTTAGCTTTGTTGCTATGACTGTATTATGTTTTAAAAAGATTTATGATATCTCCAGCATTATACTTTTTTGTCATAATCACTTTGACTTTTATAGAACTTTTATTGTTCCATATGAATTTTAAGATTTTTTTACTAGGATGTCATTGTTATTTTGATGGGGATTTAAATCAAATCTCTGGTAGCCTTGGTAGTACCACCATTTTAACAGTATTAATTATCACAATATATTTTTGTGGAAAGTCCCCACTGAGTGCCATCTTCAGTTTATTTTTTCAGTACATTTTAATTTTAATTAAATTAATTATGTGTGTCCATATGTATTTATATATTTGAGTCTATTGTGAATCTTACTGCTTTTCTGATTTCATTCTCAGCCAGTTCATTAGTATAGGAAAGTATTCACTGTGTTGACTTAATGTCATGCTACTTTATGAGTTTTGTTTATTAATTCTGAGTCTTTCAGTGGAAACTTTAAGAATTTTCAGCTAAAGTGTAACAGTACTCATGTTGAAAAAGATTGGTCAGAATGGATACCTTTGTCTTATTCCAGGTTCTAGAGGAAATGCTCTTAGTTTTTCACCATTCAGTATAATATTGACTATGGATTTCTCATACAAAGATTTTGTCTTTGTTTTTTTTTTTTGTAGTATACTTCCATGCCAAAATTATTCACACTTTTTTGTCACGAGATGTAATCATGGCTTTCTTTTCTACATCTGTTATCTTTGATTGCATTTATGTGCTATTTATTGCTTTGTATTTGTTGAAAAAATATTGCATTCCTATAATGAAGTCAACTCAACCATGGTATATAGTCTTATCAGTGTGCTATTGAATTCAATGAAAAATAATTCCATTAAGGATATTTGCATCTGCATTATCATGGATACTCATGCATTGTTTGCCTATTAATATGTCACAATTGGGTTCTGGCAGCAGCGTAGTACTACCCTATACAGTTTTGTTGGAAGGGTTCCATCCTTTTGTACTTTATGAAAAATTGTGTGCAGCATTGTCATTATTTCTTCTTTAAAATTTGATACAATTCAACAGTATATCTATCCAGTCACAATATTTTATTTACTAGACAATTTTATCACTGGTTAAATCTCATTACTTTCTATTAATCTTTTTACTTTTTTATGAATTTTGGTTCAATTTTGGTAAATCACATATGTGTAAAATGCGACCATTTATATATCTTTAAATTAAAGGCAAATAATTTATCAAAATATTCCTTAATGATTCTCTGGACTGTGTTCTTATCTGTTGTGACACTTCACATTTTTGTCACCCCTGGGTTTATTTAGGTTTTTTTTCTCTGTTTCTACTGATTAGTTTGGCCAATTTTTTTATCTTTTCAAAGAATCAACTCTTTCTTTAATAGATTATTGTATAATTTTTTCATTCCTATGATATGGATTTCCCCTCTGATCTTCATTATTTATTTCTTGTTATTCATTTTGGATTGGCCTCATTTCTTTCTAGCCAATAGAAATCCATCGTTACACTATTTATTTGAAATCTGTCTATCTGTCTATCTGTCTGTCTGATTCTCTTCCTCTCGCTTCCTCTTTCCCCCCTCCCTCACTCTCCTCCCTCCCTTTTTCCTTCCCTCCCTTACTTCTATCCTCCTTTTATCCCTCCGTCTATTGATGAAGGCACTCATTGTATAAAATTACTGCTCAGTAATGTTTTTACTTTATCTCATTGGTTCTGATATTTTGTATCAATTTTCATTTTATTCTAGATTAGCTTTCCCCAACTGACTTCTTCAGTAACCCAATGTCCTAAAAATAATGTGCTTTTACACCTCCGTGTGTTTATATAATTTGTGTGATTTCCCTTGCTGTCAATTTCTAGATTCATTGCATTTCAGTATTATCTCAGGAGATGCAAGAAATGTCACTGTTTTTGTATTTGCTAAGGTTTCTTTGTGGCCTAAAATATGTTCTATCTAAGAAAAAGTTAGTGCTAGTAGTTTGATGGAATTTTCTGTAAATGTTAGGCTTTTTTGAACTTTAATGCATTTTAACTCTGATGATTCTGAATGAAATTTTTGCCTAGATGATCTATCTGTTGGTAGGATGGGGTACTGAAGTCTCAATTGCTATATTGCAGAATGTCTATCAAATACCAATCCTCTCAAGTCAAATAATGTATAAACAATTGCAAGTGAAGCTGTAATTAAAATTATTCTATTCCAAGGCTTGACTATTTTTGTTTATCTTCTTAACAGATTCTGCAGATTTCTCTACCACTTACATTAATTAAATTGTAGATAAATTTATGAGCTGGGCAGACAGTTTCTAATGGCACCATCTCAGAAGGGATTACTAATAGTTTTGTTTAGTTCATTTGCACTAGATGGGACCTATGGTTGTTTTTCACTGATGTACAACACGTATGCTATTTCTCTGGAAATCCCTTCAGAACTATGCGATTTTCTGTCTGATAGCTCACTACCTCTTCAGGCATATACAGTGGTGACTTTGGGTTTGTCTTTATACCAGGACAAATTTGATAGTTGAATATGGTGAAGATGGTGTCATACTGAAGCAGTTTGGGGTTTGTGTCACCATGCATAGTTTCACATATTCTTTGCAGGTTGGCATGAGACATAACTACCAAGAATGTTCTGTCTGATGATGTGCTTTGGTTTGCCAGCAAATTCACTCAGCTCTGATACTATATCCTTGAAAAAAACAAAGTCTTACTTCAGTAGGACAAATCATAACATTAGTCTGACCTCCCAGATTTACTGTGATCGGTATAGGAAACATATATAATGTTCTGAACAAGTTGACTGTATATAGTAGTAATTGACAATGTTAGTTGTTTTTTATTTTCCTCTTAACAGGCCTATGGATTTTAAGTCTACTGCAATTCCTGATGTACCATAAATTTTCTACTTAATATATTGTGTATTTATTATATCAGTCATATTCCTTCTTTCTTTCATTCTTTATCTTTTTTATCCTTACCCAGTGACTGCATTGTTACAAGTGAATTATATAATTTTCCTTCTGAAACCATTTCCATAAAATTAAACTTCTGATCTGATTGTTTTCCAATTCCCGCTATGATTCTCCTACAAATTCCAGTTGCAGCAGTCTTCTTTCTGTGTTCTTGGATGATGGTTTTATTCTCAGAGTAACCCTTTTACATGGATTTCCCTCACGTATTTCCAAAAGTATTTTATTCCTAGTAGTCATGTCTCAGTACCTATGTTATCTACTCACAGAATCTTTTCTCTACCACTTCAAACATGAATCCCCTCTCTCTATTTCTTCTTTTTCATTCTTTCCTTTGGTACCGGGGATTGAACTGGGGTCTTTGCGCTTGTGAGGAAGGCAGCAGCCCCACTCTCCATTTCTATCATGTATTCTCTTCTTTCGTTTTTACTATTCCCATAGTTTTTATTTATGTGCCACATCTCTAAATCTGTGGTGTCCTCTCCCTCTAACATATATAAATGTAAAATAGTCATTTCCTGTCTCTTTTACACATCTATGTCCAGGGACACATAGAAGCCCTACCAACAAGTTAGATCTGATATTGGTGTTAATACACACTTAATATTCAATACTCTGGAAATCTCTTTGTCTGAACCCCAAATTTGAGTCTACAGATCACCAAGAATTATTGGATACCCATGACAATCACTTTCTGTGAAGTTGAAGGGAATGGTGAAAATCGCTGTTCAAAAGAGATACAGAGCATAAATACAGCCTATCTAAATCCCTCATTCTGATAAAGCATACATACCCACATACACAAATATCCTCATAAGTTATTTGGTTTTGTTTAACACTATAAAGCTAATTTGCTAGTAGAATGTATGTTTTGCATGTACACGAGTTCAGGGTATGCTTGTGTCTCTCACCCTGGCTGTAAAATTCTCTTTCACAGCCACAGTGTATTCCAGGCCCTTAAGCAGCGTCTCCATTCCTGTGATGATGTGTTTGGCTCCGTTCCTCACACTCTGATGGTCAAGTGTTATATTGCATATGATGAGAACTTGGTGAGTTCTTTCTTTCCTTTATTGGATACATCTACAGAAACTGATATACAGTGAATTTTATTTGCTTGAATTCTGTGAAAGCCACATACACCCATAAGTGTTGGTGTATTAAGGTCTCATCAGTTTCCCTATCCCCTCCTCTCTACCAGAAGATACTGCCTTCCTCTCTCCCACAAGCTCAGAAACAGATCTTTCACATATCTGGGATGATCAGTAAAGAACCTTTAGAAAACTTGAATAATTTCTGGATTCTCCTCTTCCTTCTCTACCTAAAAAAGTCTTAGCATCCATGTTTCAAATCGGTTTTCATGGAAACCAACTCAAAATATCCCACCCAAAATCAGTCAAATAAAGAACCTTTGCCTTTTTTAGCATTATTAATCTGGAACTGATTTTTAATTTGTCAATTTACGATGCTTTGTAAGCTTTGATGATATTTTTAAAATATCCATCTAGGATTGAAAAATCCATGTAGGATTTTCAACTAGAGTATAAATATTTACTATTTATCCCTGTTGTTATATAAATATCTTAAACTATCATTGTAGTATGAATTCTCATAATTCTCAAATAAATTTTAGATAAATAAATGGGCAATAGGTGATATATATTTTGTCATGGAGTTTAATGAGAATTGGCATCTGTGTAAAACCACATAGTATCTTCTTTACAAAAAAAGCATCTATTTAAAAGGCTATACCTGTCCTCATCCCTCTGAACTTTGTCTCTTTAAGTAATCCTTTGGGGAGAACAAATGTTTCTGCTTTTTCTCTATTTTATGCACATTGCACAGTACCTCTTCAGCCATTTCTATACATGCTTTCTGGAACTCCTCAGGGGCCCATGTCTTGAGGGTTTCAGTAGTTTCTGGAGATGCATCTGGGCCAGACCAATTTTTCTAAAGAACTTAAGGATAAGTTGCATAATATAAATTTTGATTTATACCTGTCTAACCTATTTTGTCACCTGAAGGTTTAAGAGAGAAAAACTTTATATGGCGGGAGTATGATAATACCTATCCTCTGTACAAGGTGATAAACTGTGACTGTAAAGATTAAATTCTTTGGCAGAGAATGCAAAAATAACCAAAATACAATAGATTTGATAATTTGGAGGGAAACATCTCTATGATTTGGGGTTAAATAGGCCTTTTCATTTTCAACAAAAAAAAATATTTTTTCTAGTTGTTCACATATAGGTATTATTAAGGTATTCACTTATTCATGTAGTCTTGCAATGTCTCTAATCAAGAAAATATTGGAAAAATATTTATGAGTATTCACTGTTACAAATATAATATGAACTGTGTGTGCAATTTGAAATCTCTACATTTGTAATTTAAAAAATTAAGCAGGGAAAATTAATTTTAACAATATGCTTTACTTAATTTAAATAAGCCAAATATTGTCATTTTACTATGTGTTACCATCCATAATTCAACCACTACATACAGCTAGTGGCTACCATATTATATGAAAAAATATTCCATATTGATAATTTACACTAATCCACACCACCCATACAGAGTATATATGAAACTTTCAAAATATCATATCTTTATTTTAATTGAGTTTATTGGTACATTTTAGGCATACAATACAGTTACATTCATTATTGGGATCTTGTACCTTTACATGTCAGGTCTTGGTTCTCATTTTTTCCCCTTATCTCTGCCTTCCTTTCACCCCCTCCTCCCCTCTCCATTTACAAACACTTCATTTCCATTTTTTCATTTTCTCATATTTTTTTCTTTTCCCTTATTACCTTTCCCCTAGCATTCCCACTTTCACTACACCTTTATCCCCATTCTTCCTATTTTACATTGTTAATTATCTCATTAGGATCTTATGTACTATTATAGTTTTTCACACCAGAGAAACTATTCGGTATTTACACATGTGTGACTTATTTATTTCACTTAGGAGTATCATATGTATATTATTTTTTCAAGAATCATAACCTGTGGGCCGGGGATTTAGCTCAGAGGTTCGGTGGCCTGCCTCACAAGCGCAAGGACCTGAGTTCGATCCCCAGTACCAAAAAAAGAATCATAACCTGAATTCTGAATCTTTCTAGAGGACATGAACTTCAATTGTCCTTTATAAATTTAAGTTGACCATTTAATGAAGAAATTTTACCTAGTTATAATAATACTGTATCCAAGGTAAAAGGGATAATATTTAGTTAGAGTTCTTGACATACTCTGGATATCTTGCCTACACTTTGCTGAGCAACCCACACTAGGCTTTTTAGTACATACTTTAAAATACAGAGAAAATAATTCACATTTCTGAGATGAGTATATTTCTGAGTCATCATGATGTATCCCCTAGAGGAATACAGTACTGTCTGATACTGCTTAAACTCATTTGACAGAGAGTGTGTGAGCTACTGAGAAGTAATAAGCCCCTCCCTTGAAGGAAAAAGGGAGAGGAATTCATAAGCAGAAATTAAAGTTTACTAAGATCTATTACAAATTTCTATTCCTGAAAGGAATGGACAATTATATTATCACTGTTTAGTAACATAAGTCAACCAAGACATTATCTGATTTTATTTTAGTTAAATGAAAAGATCAATATGACCCTGTAAAATCTTTTCACTCCATGTATTTTACAGTACTTACATTTTCTTATTTCATTGATTTATTTCCATTGGTATTTAAATAAGTATCTTTCTAAAAATATGATAAGACCCCAAGTTCTAGATATGTAGCAAATTCCAGAAGCACATAAAATATCAAACCTTTTGAGCATTTCTTTTTATAGATGAAACAATGACACATGTTCTCCCACCCACTTTCAGAAAATTCAGCCAATTTGATGACCCTATGGTGTTCTTGGATAATGCTTGGGCAATTGGTATTGTTTTCAATCCAGATTTTCTGCAGTTACTAATTTATTAACGATTATGAGAATTTTCTGACTTGACAATCATCTAGGTACATATTTAGGTACATAATGACCGTATGTACCTAAATATAGACACATAGTTTTCCAATGAGTTTAATATTCTGAAAAATCTCTATCATATCCAATAGCAAAATTACCATGAGAGCAAATCTTTTCATTACAAAATAGTAAATAGCATAGCTCAATTTCCTGCCTAAAGGACAACTTTATTAGTCCATTAGTATAACAGAAATGAATGGGAGAATTATAAATTGGGAACAACTTTTTAATTTCTGGGGCTCTTGAAATTTTCAAGAATGCCTTGTAATTGATTTAAAAAGGTTTCATATAGCATAAGACATAATTATATTATTTGGCACACAGATACTGAAGTGTTTATCTCTGATTAAATAACAAAACACACACACACACACACACACACACACACACACACATACCACAATTACCTTGGATTCTTCTTTTTCATCACTCCATACCTTTACCTTGTTCTAGGAACCATTCAATCCTATACTTGCCTATTGGGCTGCCCAGGCCCTTTACCTATTCTAATATCTCAGCTTATTAATGTACTGGTTGGCTGTACCATTTTACCCAAAGTAAAAATGTGTCACATCCAATCACTCTGGTGACTTGAATTCAAATAGACCACAGGGGCTTCTGAAACTCTTGAGAGAGTCTACATATATATCTTTTCTATCAGAGTTTCTGTTGTTCATATCAGTTCAATTTAGAATGTGAGCTTTTTATTATTGTTTCTGAAATAATTTAGAATATCCTCTTCAATTCTGATTAAATTGCTCCAATATCTTTGATTTTTTAACACTGTGATTGTCTTCTGGTCATCTCAAGTTTGAAGAAAAGCAGTTGGTTCTCTAAAGACCTCTCTCATTAGAATACATTCATGTATTACCTCTAAATATTACACCGATGGCCTGGGAAAAACCCTAAGTGAGGAGATAGCCTCTACTAACTAGAGAGACAGACATCAATTGTTCAAACACTCACAGTAGGCTGCACAAATACCTCTAGGATTCAAAGACAGGAATAGAGCAAGCAAGCAAACACACACTGATTATATTACAATCATTCCCATCCTTACTGTATTGATTGATTTTCTTTTTAGGGAATTGTATAAGATATAAAATAAATATGAAATACTGAGAGGAAAATATGGAATTCATTGCACATAGATGGAAACAGAAAAAAACAACAGTTTCAGCTAACAGAGTCCTGCCAACATCTAGAAGAGATCTCAAAATGTGTCTGGGAATTACAAAAGAATTCAGTTCCTGGTAGTCCATTGTGCTCATGGATAATATTGAATAAGAAAAAAAATCATAATGGGTAAGATACATCAGGATTCTTAAAAAGATCAAGTGAAATATAGAATCTATAAGTAGTTGCTTTGGTACATTCTGTAGTATAATAGAAGCATAACACTACTTATGGTGTGATTAATAGATGTCACCAATCATTTATCAAATTTTAAAATTTTTATTAATTTATAGTAAAAATGTGTAGGTATGTACTATTATTTTCCCCCAAAAGAAACACAGTGGAAAGTGCCATATCCTGTCCAGGAAGGGAAGATTAAAATACTCAGTCCAACCTTTTGAATTTAGAGCCTGACCTTTTACTTACTATAATAATGATGCCCTCAGAGGAGAGATGCCTGAAAAGGAAAGCTCTGCTCAAGAAAATATTTGATTTTACTGAAAATAATACCTTTTTTAAAAGCAAAACTGTCAGGTGTATAACTCCTAGATTCTCTGCAGAGAGCAGCAGAGGGCAAGAAGAGTGGTTCAGATTTTTCAAAGTATGAATTATTTTTCTGAATTATAATTCTTAATGAACTAGAAATTTTTATTGAGTGAATTTGATTGTACAAATACTTTCATTTTTATTCTGGAAGCTTTTCTCCTCTCCTGTACTGAGCTGTTCCAAGTAAAATGAAAGGAAACTTCCTGAGTGTACTCTTTAAACTTTAGTAATTCAAAGTTGCTTTAGGAAAATAAAAGCATGCAAATGCATGTACAGTTGTTATTTTTCAATAAGTATAATTGCCCTACTGAAAGGAAGTGTAGTATACTTTTCATTTTCATATTATACAGGAGGGTAGGAGAGAAAATGTAGCATCTGCTGAGGAGACTAAAGGCCAGGATGGCACTCAGCCAGTCTTAAGATCATTATTAATAATTATTCCTGATAAATATTATTTATAATACTTTACATTGCTATAATGATTGACATCATAATTATGTACCTCAAACTGCCTGCTGTGAAGAAACTGCCTGCCATCCAGAGAAGTTGGTAGATTAAATTTAATGTCTGAAAAACAATAAAAACTGAACAGGAGACACTCAATAATCTTATTTATTACCTTAATTTAATCATTCAAGCATATATAAGTGAGGAAAATAAAAAAGTTTCATAAGAGAAAAGTTTTCATAAGAGAGAGAATTCAACATATTTCCACAAAGAGGTCAAAAGAGATGTGGCAGCTGTTACAAGAATGGAGGGAGTATAGATGCCTTAGAGATTGTGTTAATTAACAAATTAAAATAAAATTAAGTGGTAAAGAATACAAATTTCATAAACAATGCAGGATGCGATGTTAATTAGCGCTATGAATCTTAGAAAACTTTCATCAATGCCACGCTCCTTCAGCCCACCTGCTTTCAGTGCTGCTGTGTTGGAGAACTCCCCTCACGCAGCCAGGATCCTACATGGGGGACTTGTGTCTTCAGTTTTTTTCTGATTTGCTGCCTGGAGATGTTCGCCAGAGTCCTGAGGGCCAGTCTTCTGTGTGCATGGAGAAGACACTTTGATAGGGCTGATGAACTCCCGTGGTGAGCACATTTCACACAATGGATGGCAGTAATCAGTTCACAATTGTCCATTGTTCCAGTATTCTACTGAGTTCTACATAATTCCAGAGGATCCTCCAGACAGTTTAAGACCAGGTATTCAGACCTATAATGAATTCATTAATTTCTTGAAGGATTATCTTTCTGTTTGGACAAATTTGCATTCATTATGCTCTGAGTCTTGGACTCCATTACTGCTTTCAGGTCTATTCAAATGTAAACATCCTTATGTTCACATTTTTTAGCATTTTTTAATGGAAATCATTGTGCTTACTCTCCTGCATAGGTAATATAATCTGTACTATACAATGAGATTGATATTATTAACTATCCTCACAAGAAAATCTATAGCTAGTAAATACTAGTTACACATAAAATTATACAGATAGTAGAAATTATAGAGAACAGGAGGATTTGGATGTGTATCCAATATATTAGTCTATCTCCCAAAATCTAGTCTAAGATTTAGATTTATTTATTTTTAATATCTATATCTTAGTATAGATTTCTTATTATAACTTTTAAAATCTTGATATTTTCTTCCACATAATTTTGTCAGAGTTATCACTCATTACTCCCACATTATGACTACACTAACTTTAGGCAAAGTCATCTCCTGAATAATTACTAAGTAATTGTCTTTTCTTCTTAGTTAAACCTCCATCTGTTTTTGATTTGGGGTTTTTTAAATTTTGTTTTAGTCTGAGGAAGACTCTTGGTATTCACTGTGATGCCTCCACTCCAACTTGATGAGATCACTAAATTACAGCTCAACTTCAAATAGCAAGAATATCATATGCAGGATTATTTTACCTAGAATAAATGGAACATGGTTTATCAAAGAGAATGAACATAAAATAACATGCAAAACTCTTTGTAATTACTAAGACCCTCACATATCATATGGCCCTTTTTTTTTCCATTTTTGAATGTTTTTAACTCTATCAGTGACTACCAATAATCAAATAATCAGAAAAACTGAGTAGAAAACTGCATCCTTGCATTGAAAGATAGGAAGGAATACAACAAATCTCCAAACCAATGTCCCTGAAGTACTTTAATTATGTCGTCTGGTGCCAGTAACCTTGGGTCCCCAGGTATTCTGTTGAGCACTTCTTCCATTCAGAGTCCCCATTCAAAAACAAGTGTTTATATCGCTTCCTGGTGATGAATAAGAAGGTTGTGTTGGTTTACTCACTCATGTTTCCTTTTCTTCTGATTCTCTTTGTACTGACTGCTACTTATTTTCATTTCTTCTCTTCCTTCTTTCCCTTCCTCTTAAATTTCTCCTTCCCTCTTTCTCATTCTTTCCCTTCCCTACATCCCCTCCCCTCTCTCTTTCCCTTTTCCCTCCCTCCCTTGGTCCCTGTCTCTTTCATACTTTCACACTTATCCAAACCCTGCTTTGACATGCTTCTGTCAATAGTCAAGATTAGATTTAGCTTTTCTCCAAACAATGTTAATTTAGTGCCATGCACTTTAAAAACAGATAAAAATTATAGCCAGTAATAATATATTGCATTAAGCATTTATTTCCATGTTGCTCAGTCACTAGACAGCAAGATGAATGCACCAAGAATGGAAGGACCTAGAAGGTACTAAAAGCACTCTGATCTCCTTTAGGTTTGAAGTACGGGTGCATCCAGTGAAAAACATTCAGTGGTGACAGTGGACTTGCAAATTTGCTATGTCCCTTACACTACAGCAAGATGACACTCATACAGTAGTAGTAGCCCTGGATTATAATGACCTTTAGATTGCTCTTAAAATCAGACACAGTTTCTGATGTCCCATGCTTGAAAGTGGTCCTGGAGTAAGTTTGAAGCCCCTCTAGATGGCTGACAGTCACTACTGCAGCAGCATTAGAATTCTTTATAGCTCATTTTAAATCCAGCTTCTGTGTCTACCAAGACCAGCTGCATCTGAATTGGCATTTAATACCACATAGTTTGTTGGTACATTCAATTTAAGTGGTACAGAGAACTTTTGCAAATAACCTAAAAACCTACAAAAGGTTAGGAAAATTTAAAAAGACTTCTGCTGTCTCTAACAGCAATCTGCATTGTTTAGTTCAACATTAGCGGACAGTGGAGACATTGACAATGAAATGGAACATCTGGCCTCATCCGTGACCTTGAACACCCACTTCTTGTGTACTAGAATAGATAGCTAAATAAATTTTAAGGTAAACTTCCCAACTACAAGAAATTGTTACATCTGGTTTAAAGTTAACTATCTTGTGACCGTGATGTAAACTGAGGAATAAAATGTAACCACCTGAATGAGATCATGGCTGTAAAAACATGTAAAAGAAAAAGCTGTAACCCATTCGGAGGTCGATCACAGGAACTGCCTATTTGAGTGTGATTGACCTTTGCCTGGCAAAATAAACTTTTATTTTTTTACTTCCATTCTCCACTTCTCTGTACATGTCTCTTACCAATTCTTTCTACAACATAAGAACACAGCTCTAATCACTTCTTAGCACTAGTAACTTCACAGAAAATTTATCAACAGCAATTTAAGCTCTTGGCTGGAAGTAAATGAATTACCACTGAAGGTATATATTGAGAAAGTTAACACTGAATTTGGAGTCAGCTGAAATACAGCTTAATCATTAAAATAAATTAAACAAACCATAATGAATCTTAAATTAGCAAATACTTTTGTTTCAAGGTGCCACTTAGTCAAGTCTCCATGGACTATTGTATTTCAAATTAAAAAACCCAAAAGGCAAAACATTAATTTGTTGTACATTTCACCGGAATACAGCTAGAAATACAATAATCTTAAAGGACTGGCAAATTTGTTTCTAGTATATATTGTCTGTATTGTTATTTCTTGCAGAAATAAAGTAGAAATGAGAGTTTTGGTGAAAGCTACTTTAACTATTTTCTGAAATGATGATACCTTCTCCATGTACACTATTAGTCTCACCTCTCCACGCTTGATTTTGTTTGTTCCAGAATTGTAAGTTACTGCCAAATTACCAAGGGTGTTTTGTTCAGAGCAATTTTACATAATTTTTGAGAAAAATGATTTCACAATTAAATCATGATTAGGGCCTAGTTTTCCTGCTTGCAGCCAGCTACAGATTTAACTCCATTTAAGCTTCTGGTCACAGCTAAGACCTCAATGGTCTGGGGAGGCTCTGGGGCAGGATTATACGAGCTAGAAACATCCTGGGAGGAACCAAATCTTCATCTATATAGTCCGTAATTGTTTTAGGAGTATCACCACCCTGAGTCATCTGCTACATTTGTTTTTTCAGATGTGATGTACTGAATAAAGATGTGGCAGGATAAGGGGCTTTTGTCTCTGCTGTCCAGGGCAGTATCGATCAGGCCCAAATCTCAGCTTCCTTTCTAAGTCTCATTTCTGTCTATATATTAATTACTTCACCTTGTGCTGTCATGGATTGTGGGAGACTAGGGACTTAATGCAGAGGTTCTAGTAATATCATCTTTTCCTGTTCCCTACAGTGTTTATAGTAATGTATAGCAACATTGCACTCAAACAACTAGTAAAAGCCAACAGACTTGATGCAAATAACAAGCAGAATTCTTTTTGGCTGATAGTATCTATATTGGTGGGTGTTCTGCTTGGCTGCTAATATCGATGGGTGATGTTATGGCTCATGTCTAGATGTCTCCTCATAGCCTTGTGCAGTCATATAAGGAACATTTTCAGAGGTGGCCTGATCTAGAGTGTATAACACTGCATTGATTCTTGGTACAATACTAGGGTCGCACTATGATTAAGGGTGTGAATTCTACCCTCCCTAAGTAGTCCAGGTAAGATAAAGTCATACAAAGTTCTGTGATTGTCCTTGCTTACTTTGCTATCTTCTGCCAGCCATGAACTGATTCTCCTCTGCTATGTTTATCTTCCATGCCACCTTGCAGCCAGACATTTATGGGCTGAAACTTCTACAAATTGTGAGCCAAATAAATCATTCCTCCTTTAGCTTTGGGTGTCAAGTGTTTTGTATCAACAAGGAGAAAAGTAACTGACTTAACATGATATATGCTAGAGGTCGAACTTGCATGGATTAATAATTATCTTACTGAGTTTATTTCAGAACATCAATATTAAGTGTGGTAGTGATGAAAGTTCTAAAATATCCCAATAGTTGACTGATACTAAGGCATCAAAAACATACATTATAGGAATGATTTTTCTGGGAAAAGGAGACTTACATGGAGATGATTGAAACTTGAATGCTAAATCTCCACATAAATGAATTTAAATCTGTCAAAAGTCTGAAACCAAGAGACCATTAGAAGAAATATAGGAGAAATACTTTAAAACATGAGCATAGATAACAATATTTTGCTAAGGATGATGAAATGAAAGAAAAAAAAGCAAACAACAGACAAGTGATACTATTTCAAACTGAGGAAATTATATATAGGAAAGAAAATCAGCAAAATGAACATAAAATCTACCAAATGGGGAAAAATTTGAAAAAATAACCGAAAGAGGATTAACTTCTATAATATATAAGGAACTTTAAAAATGCAGTAAGTGCATACTATTAAAAATGGACAAAAGATATGAAAAGATACTTCTTCAAAGAAGAGATTAAAATCCTCCACCAATTTCTCAAAAGAATGTTCAAATTCTTTAGCTCTCCAGGACATAAATACAAGTCAAAACCATAACATGATATTATCTCATTTCACTTAGAAAGACTGTTAGCAAATATATATATTTTTTAAATGCAGGGGAATATGCGGTGAAAACGGAAATCTTACAGTTTGTTATTGGAATAAAATTTCATAGTTATTCAAATAATCTGGTTTCTTTGTAGTGGACCATTTCTATTGAATCTATTGGTCTGATTTTTCTCACTAGTGGGTAAGAATGCGGTTGAGTTTACTGTTTGCGAGAAATGTTTTTTATTACATTAAATATATTTGCTTTGATTTATTTCAAAAAGAATACTAGGAGAACACAAACAAAAGCAGCAGTTAAGTGAAGTCACCACTATACAACTGGTGGTCCATTAGCATCCAATTATTGCAATTTATTTCTTTCACTTGACTCACTTAAGTTTCCAAAACACCATTTATACCATGTTTAATTATCTGAGAAACAGTAAAAATATTCTGCCACATGTAATATTTCACTTTTAACATCCAGACATTTATTACTAAGTATTTAAATTATTATTGTACTTGAAAATAGAATGATTAAGAGTTTACTTGCATAGAAAGAAAAAATATTGTATCATGATCCAAAATGAAGAATATATATTTATAAGCCACAAGATATTTAGCTCTCAGCTATTCTGAGGATTGTTCAGATCACACTATCTCTTTACTATGACTCTTAGGTCACACTTTGACATTTACTTTGACTTTACTAACTCATTATGAGAACCTTCTTGATTGTTGCTCTCTAGTTAGAGTCAGCTATATATTCTATTAACTTCATATCTACACTTACATATGAGTCTTAAAATTCCTAGTCTTTTATGAAACAAAGATATGGCTCAAAGATTCTAAAATTCATTTAATTCTACTTCATTGTCCCATATCTCTTAAAATTTTTGCCATAATTCTTCATTAATATTTCAGGCTTTGTTTGTCTTTTTTTTTTTTCAGGTTTTGTTTGTATTTGACAGCCACTCTGAAATCTTTCAGGCTTCCTATTCCAATAAACTAACTTGTTCTTAAGTAGTACTATAGGAAAGGAAATGAATCGATGAAAAAGAGAATGGTTCACTAAGAAGGAAACTTTGTTTCTATACTACATGTCTAGACCTCAGTATTTTCTAGTAAAATATTAGATAATGAAGAATGACAGAACAGGCATGAATACAAATCTATTTCTTGGGGGGGGGCACCAGGAACCAAACTTGGCACCTTGTGCTTGTGAGGCAGCCTGCGGCATCATCACTGAGCTAAATCCCCAGCCCAAATACAAATCTAAATGAAAATGTCATGTAACCTGTTAATCAGTATTATAAGTACTATGTGGTGCCTCCAGGGAATAAGCTACTAATTTTTCAGAAACAGTGTCTTAACAGGCACAGTATTTCCAGACCTATAAACCTACCTATTGTATAACAGATGTTTTATGATTATTTCAATGCAGTAAATGAATGAGTTAATTTTTTATCCATAAATTATGAAAATTATCCAAGATTGATATCATCATTTTGGTAAATAAGTTTGGAAATGGACATTCCCATACATTAATGAAAGGAATAGTTAGCTATCTTTACCATCAAGTCTACAAATAGATATACCCTTGGAATCAGGAATTTAAATTGTAGGAATCATTATGCAGTTACAGTTACATGTACATATACAATAATACCTCTGTTCCTGAATGCTTCCATTTGCAAACAACTGGGTAAAAAAGTAATGGAAAAATGAGACAATGTGTTCAAAGACCAAGCTTCTAAAAGATAAAAGTATAATAAAGTATAATTGAAATAAGGTAATAAATGATTGATTATAGAGCCTAGAGTTAAAAAAATAATTCTGATATCTTGATCTAAACTGATAGGGTGGGCAGTTCAGAAAGCATTCATACTACATGATGTGTTTGGAAAAATAATTCTGATATCTTGATCTAAACTGATAGGGTGGGCAGTTCAGAAAGCATTCATACTACATAATGTGTTTGGAAAAGCACAGTTAATAATCAGCTAAAAAATATTACATGTTAGTGAATTTTTAAAAAGCTATTTCTGAAAGGATTAGGAAATAAGATCATATTAGTTGCCTATTTTGATTTCTGGAGGGAAATACATAGTTTTTAAAACATATTATGTTGTATGTTGTATCTTAACATTTTCTCCCCTAATATGACCTTCTAATCTCTTGCTAAATCAATGATTGTTTTACTGTAAACATACAGTGCACATTTTCCATTCTATATGTTTTCAACATTTGCTACTATATTTGGATCACCTTGAACAAATGCTTACACACTATGAATATGCATTTAATATATATTTTATTAGCATATTCTTGTAATATAGTTTACATCCCTTGTGTGGAGTTGGTGCATGTACATAAAGCATTTTAATTGCTTCTTTCATTTGTTTTCCTTCCCTTCTTCACCCTTCTTCTGTCTCTTGTTCCCATTCCCCTTTGCAAACAATCTCTCTTCCTATTGCCTTTTATATAGCTTTCATTTTGCTTGTTATGTTTTTTTTTTTTCATGTAAGAGAAACCAATCTATATTTGTTTGTGTGTCTGAATTTTGTCACCTATTATGGTCTCATGGTACACCCATTTTCCTACAAATTCCTCAAGTTTATGTTTTAATAAATATTTTATTTTTCAAATTATTGCTTTTTGTCAGATATAAGTCTATCAAGTTTCAAATGTAGGATTAAAAACCTGTTTATCAACACATTGTCTCATGTTTCCATTACTTTTTATTATTGGGAAATATATGTGACCTAAAATTTGCCATTTCAAGAATTTTCAATTGTAACTTCATTGTTTTAAATACATTCACAATTGCTGTGCAACAAACACTTATATAAAGTCCCAAAATGTATTCATCACTCCAAAGAACATTGGTATTCATCAGCAACTCCTACTTCCCTCAGTGTGATGATCTATAGTCTATATTATTTCTTTATTATTTTGCTTATTTTAGATATTTCATATATAGTGATACAATAATTTTTCTACTAATTTTGGCTTATTTCACAAAGCAAGATATTTTTTCAAAATGTACCTATGCTTAATTTTTCATCAGAAGTCCACTTATTTTTATGGCTAATTAATAGTTAATATTATTTATTGCATATTAAATAATATGCTATATATATGATATTTGTTTAATCCACTGATCTATTATTGTTGAACACTAATTGTTTCTAATTTTTGTTTGCTATGAAAATGGCTGCTGAAATCAACACTAGCATATAAATATTTGAGTCCCCAGTTTAATTTTTTTGAGAGTATAGTCAGATGATGAATAGCTGGATTAAATGGTTACTCTAAGTACAGCTGTTGGGGAAAAAAGAATAAAACATTTCTACTATCTCTCAAGAATTGTGTGTTCTCTCCTGCAGTGTGCAAGAGTTCAAATATCTAGCTCTTTGCTAAAATTTATTTAGTACTTATTTGTTTTCTTCTTTAATTTGTCATAGACATCTTGATAAGCATGGAGTAGTAACTCACTGTGGTTTCATTTGCATTTAACTATTGATGTTAGGCATCTTTTTATGTACTTATTGCCCATTAGTACAACTTCTTTGGAGAAATATGTATAAAGTGTAATTTATTTTCCATTTTTAAATTTGTCTGAATATAATTTTATTGCTGAGTTGTTGGAATTATATATTATGGATATTATATCCTAATAAAATGCAAAGTATGAAGTATGGTAAATTTTAAAAACATAATTACAATAAATGACACATTCCTAAGAACTCTACAATATATGTATTCAAAGAGGTGGAAATTTTTTGAGGGGAATTAATAACAATGTATCTTTTTCTGTAATACACTTTTTATATTTAGATATTGTAGTCATATTACAGTGACTTTATGAAATGTTTATGGTAATTTCTGTCAACTAAAATCTTTAAAGTGTATCTTCATCTACCTAATTCACTGGGTCTGGCACTGTGTGACTTTTGGTTTTTTCACAAAATCAAAATGACCATGAAAGGCAAATATTTTCAGTCTATTCAGTACATAGAAGCAACCACAACAATGCAACTAAAGACACTTCTGAAAAAGGTGTTCCAGAACAGCCTTAAAAAATTTACAAGGATAATGGGAAAAATGAAGAAGGGAGTTTTCAGAGTGATTAATGGCATTTGCCTTTTATTGCAAAAGTCCAGTGCTATTGAAAAACACATGTATGAAATGCTCAGAGGTGCTGTCATTTGTAGATATGGTGATGTGGAAAAGAGACTACACTGAGGGAAGAGGATGAACTGAGCTTTGAAATATCAGTTGGTAATTGTAGTAACTTCCTTAGGCTGCTGTGAGTATTAAATGAGAGGATCCCAAATTCTGCTGCACAGTAAAAGCTAACTGTCATGAGAACAGACAATCGGAAGAATGAAAGCTGTGTGTGGCTGCTTCCATGGAAAGCCATATCTGAATGAAGATAAAACATTAGGGGTCAGTTGGAGGGAAGAGCTTTTAGATGAGAGTAGACAGATTTTTAATGTATAAATGCAAAAGGAAAATTATGCCCTATAAGAATACTGCATCATTATACAGGCAAAAGAAGAAAACTTGTTGCTGTTAAAGATCACTAGAAGACAGCCATTATATTCACTATGACATCTATTTCTCAAAGAAAGTTCTATCAATATCAGCAAAATATTCTAGCAATAACACTAAAATATTTTGTTGGCTACAAAATATTAATATAAGAGTTACTTCCTGACTGAAGAAGGTAAGAGTTTAGAAAGCCACAGCATTTGTTTTTAAATTTTTTTTATGTTCCCAGAATTTAATTTATATATGTTAGGAAGTTTCATTTTAGCTTTATAATGAATTCCTCAAAATTGTACCAACAAGAAAAATCCAGTAAATGTTTTTCTTTTCATTCCTGGCTTCTATACCCTTGCTAGAATCTATGCCAGAAATTTTAGCGTTTGGCATGAGCTTACAAATTAGAAACTCTTCTGGTCCCTGTAAAATGGTTTATTATTTATTAGTTTGTGTGCAAGGGAAAGAGAGACTAAGCAGAACAAATGACCATTGTGCTGCTTGAAGGGTGCAGAGTCGTAGGGTGTCATCATATACAAAGGAGGAAGTAAATCACATCTTGTTATCCTATGACCATTTTGACTTGAAAGGCTATATTTACTATAAGTGCTTACATGAACGTTTCTTTAAGACAGTTTGACTTCTGGCAATGATACAGCTGTCCACGGTTCTTTGCTTTTTGAGTAAAGATTTTCCTAATTACATTTAATACAGTAATTTTCATAGACCTGGCTCTGCAAACCTGTATGAGAGCATTAAAAGCAAACACTACATTATAAAATTGCAATGCTATTGAAAATTAAGTGGGAGTTGAGGAACCGAAAAGAGGCCAAAGTGCCTCTGTTTTAGCTAAGCCAGATTAGACGCTCCATTATTCGGGCTGACCTTTAAACTCTGCAAATAGCCTTCCATTGCCGAAGAATAGATTAACCAAAATCCAGGTTTTTCAGGAATTGCAACTGAGCAGTTTTCCGGAATCGCAACTAGGTGGTTTATTCCAGAAACTGCAGCCAGGTCAAAGTATGGCGAAACCAGCTGTGGCAGTTAGATGACTAAGATAAATCTCCCGCTCAAACCCCTGCCTGAGCCCAAATAGTAGCCAATAAGTTTGAAGTATTACATCTTATGATATCCAACAGTAAGTTAGAATTATAGGCCAATAGAGTCAGCAGGAATTGTAAAAATGAGCCAATAGAAAGAATAAGATTTCAAGCCACTTGAACCCTATATAACCATGCTATAACCTGAACTCTAGGCTCTTGCTTCCCTGATGGACAAGGGTCCAGGTTCGAACCTGAAATAAACTTCTCTTGTACTTGCAGCGGACTCGTTTCTCTGGTGGTCCTTGGGGAAACTGAGATCTGGGTTTAACAGGAGTCAAATGTATTGCCATTCACAGCAGATCCTGTATCTGTTAAATGCTAAATTCTAGATGCTAAAAGCAAAAAACTGTGCTGTTCCTGTGTCTACAGAATTACCCAGGATTGTAAGGGAATCCTGGACAAAAGGCAAAGTGGAATGTTGTGGGGGCCATTGGCCAGAGATATGCATGAGATGAATATGCAGATATAAGGGGCTTTTGGAGCCAGAAGACTGAAATCTTCTGGAATGCAAGGTTAGAGATTAAAGATAGCCTGCTGGGCCACAAGTAACAGTAGGATCAAAATGCAATGCCTTAAGAAGTGAATGCTCTGGCCTTTGTCCTCCCCACACTCCTTTATCACTTAAATTAGTTCCAAAGTCAGTCAGTTTACAGACTGTCCTGATTGTTCCCTATTCTTCTCCTGTCCACTATACGAGTTCCTGTGCAAATAGCCTTCTTTTTTCTTTGATCCTTTCCTTCCTTTTTTTGTCAATAAATGGTCACAGAATCTTCAGTTCAGGACTGTTGTGTGAGACTTTCTCATTCTGAGGGGTCTTGGTTAATGACGGCCCCTTTGGACTTTCTTGGCATATGGCTTAGACATTAATTCTGAGAAATCTTTGAGCAATTTTTCATCCTTTTGCACCTTGACACGGTTGTGGACTGGGACAGAATGGAGAGACTTGTTTCGATATCTTTACAATTATTCATGGAATTTACTGCTATTGAAGGTTGAATTGTTAGGTTAGATTGAAGGAGAATTGAAAAGAAATAAGGTACATGAAAAGTCATTAATTTGAAATAGATTACTATGGAGCCATTAATAAGTTTCAGCTGATGGAGTTTTTTTTTGTTTGTTTGTTCGTTTTGTTTTGTTTTTTCAGAAGAATGTCTCCTGAAGTTGTTTTGTAAGGTTAAGTTCATACACTAGAGACCCAACCTTTATTCTCTTAAGGAAGCAATGTGATATAAAAATGGGACAGTTGAGACACCAACAGTGAAGCAATTATTTTATCTCTTCCAGCCAAACTTTCCTCTCCACGTTGTACCATAGTCTCAGAAATTATAATCTTTAAATCTTAAATTATCTACTTCAAGTCATTATTTCTAGTTCTAGCATTACCCATATATGTTTAGTGAGTGATATGTAAGACTTGATTTCATGATTTTTCTTTTTTAAGTCACTTACAAGACAAAAGTCACTCTTCTTTGACATACCTTCCTTGCTTGAACTCTGAAGTGATTTGGAAAAATAACTGATTCTACCCATCTTGTGCTCATTCTTATATTTAGCTCTTCAAATTCAGGTAAAATGAGCAAAATAATAGCAGATACCAAAGCCAAAGTCTCTGGCTTTTATCTTTTCCTTCACTGATGCTATGAAGGCATGGCTGAGCTTCTTTTCTTCCTTTTCTTCTCTTCCTTGAACTATCCATCCACAGCAAGGCTACTCAGAAGAAAAATCAAATTATTGCTGAAATTCACAAGAATCTTCAAATTATTTTTAACTTACAGTGGGTTTATCAAAATGGACTTCCAT
This sequence comes from Fukomys damarensis, assembly GCF_012274545.1. Lineage (NCBI taxonomy): Eukaryota > Metazoa > Chordata > Mammalia > Rodentia > Bathyergidae > Fukomys > Fukomys damarensis. The sequence goes on from NW_022900928.1 coordinate 54,011,045, forward strand.
TGTAAGTCAAAACACATCTGTACTATTTACACTCCAAAACAGTTTTTTAAAGAAATAGTATGAAAAATTATTTTTAAAAAGTTAATGAGAAAGGCAGCCTTTTCTCATGTTAGATCTTCCTTAAAAGTTCTTCTCTTAGACGTGACTCACTAATCATGGCTCCTCACAAATGGCATTGAATATATAGTTGAATCGACCAAAGCTGAGTAAACTTCTATTTCAAGAATGTACCATAGTTTGTTGACCCATTTATTGACTGCTATAGGAATAATATAGGAGATGGAAAAGGATATAAGGGAAAACATAATTCCTGACTTGTTAGATATCTGATATGTGGAATTTGTGATCTCTAAAATTGAAGAATGAATTATAGGAACAAAAGAAGTTAAGAGTAGGAAATATTTATTGAGAAGATAGCTCCTAGAAGCAGGAGGGTTCCTGAATAGAGAGCCAAGGACTTCACTTTATAGGGAAGTTTTATAGAGCAAAAAACATGTGGGTAAAATGTGGGTGAAATCTGTGATCAACCAACAAAGCTGCAAGTGTAGTCACTTCAACAACAGGGTTCCAATGGGAGAAAAGTGGACTTTATCTATTCAATGGTGAGTCCAGAGGTCTTGGTCACCCACTACGGTGGTTGATGTCTATCTAGACTTTACTGCTCCAGGTGTTACCACTTTTCTTGTTCTTTGGGTAAGTATTCAGGCCTGATCGTTTCTCTTGAGTCCTGGTCTCTAGTGGATGTGTCTGGCCATGGTTATAATGTATTTTACCTTTGTCCTGATTCTCTTGAGGGTCTATCCCTATCTGACTGCCTATAATATTTCTACCTAACTTGGCTATATATGATATGATCTGTGGTTGTGGGTTGTTTCCAACTTTTGGCTAGTGTGATAAATTTCTCATAAACATGGATATAAAATAATTCTGAAATGTTTGCCTCCAGTTATTCTGGATATATACCCAGAAATTAAACTTTTATACATAGGGTTATTGTTTTTATTCATTTATTTTTTTTTGGAATAATGGCATTGTTTTCCATAGCAGTAGTGCTATTTTACATTTTCACATACAATGCATAAAAGTTTAATTTCTCTATATCTTGTCTATAATTTTTATTTTTTTATTGTTTTGATAACACTAATGGGTGTGAGGTGGAATAAAATTTGTTAAACTCTTTTACATTGTCATAACCCAAGCTCTAGGCTGTCTTTTTATACAGGAATGGTGCATGTGTAAGGACAAATTTTATTTATTGCCCTTTGCCGTGCATGGTCTCCTAATTAATTTGGCTCGATCCGCTAAAAGAATGTCCACCAGCCTTAAATAAGTACAAAAGGGAAAGTTTATTGAAGGATATGCGCATACAGACAACAAAAGTAAGAATGGAGAGGACAAAGAAAGGAGAGTCCTCTAACAGCAAGAGGGACTCTATCCGGGAAATTACCCTTAGGCTCTCTGGCAACAACACCGGAATGTTGGAGGAATTAGGTTCATCACTCGCAACACACCGCGGGTCTCTTCAGCAGTCCCTTCGGCTACAAGTCTCAATCCCTGGTGTAAGACAGCAGCAGCAGCCTGGGCTAGGTGGGCTGTTTTTATAGCTCTCTAGACAAAGGTAGTAAAACTACCTGAATTTTTGGCGCGGAAAAAGGTGAATGTGCTTGCAGTCACGTCCCAACCGGGCCCTGGCCAGGGGTCAGAGAGGGGCGGAATGCATCACATTCCTTATCTTGATGTTAAGAACATCTGGTCTTTTTAACAAAGTCCTCCCTGTTTTTTCCCAGAGAACTGGCCAGGTATCCAGGGAAAGAAGAGGTGAACTAGTGATTACTCGCCTTAGAGAGCCAAAAGCCTTAACCCAAGCCTTTCCAACTTAAAGTTTTAACTTTCCTTACAGCATGTCTCTGTGAAGCAGAATTGCTTTCTGCAGTGTGTTTACTTAACTCAAACCCTTTCTCTATGAACAGCTCAATTTTCAGAACTACTGTATCATAAAGATTAAGACAGTGGACTGAAGCCAGAAACAAACATATAACATTTTAACAGTCATCTCAGGCAAGAAGCTTAAATGCCTTAGTTTTGTCATCTGGCATATACAAGTGATAGTAATACTTTGTAGCATTATTATATTATATTAGAGAATATATTCAAGTCATTAAAATAGTACTTAGCATAGAGGAATTGCTTTACTACTAGTAACTGTATGTATACATATAACACCTATTTATCTCATCAGTTTATTCAACATAAATATCTACTGATGACTAATTCTAGACATTATTATAGATACTAGAGATTTAGTAGTGACCGAAAGAGACAAAAATGTTTAGCATAATGTAATTTATGTTACAGTTGAGCAGGCACATATATTCATTAAATACATAGAAAAGACTTTGCATTAAGTAAAATACATGTAAGAAAAAGCAACAAGGAGGCTAAGAAGTTGGCAGTTATTTAATTAGAGATTAGAGGGGCTAGAGAAGGCTACAATGAGGAAGGCTACTCTATATTAACACATGTTTAAGTAAACCAAATATAAATTCCATGTGGTCAATTGCTCCATCAATATATTTCTTGAAAATAAGACTAAATCCTTATCACAAAATTTAGCTATGAGTCCTAAACACTGAATAATCTTTAGCAATTAAAAATATTCTCAGAACTTTTGAGGAATTACATGTTCTACTCATACACTTCAGTTACATTTAGCTTAGGTATGTAACATTATTTGATGCATATTTAAAACCTGGACCAGCTGCCGCACAGTTCAAGTCCCCCTGAGCCCAGAAGTACACCAAGTGGCAAAGAGTAGTAAGGAGGCTGGTGCCTTACTGATGCTGTCAGAACTCTATGAAGGGGCAGCATCATTGCATAGAAAGGCCTACTCATCCAAGACTCACTACAATTTGACAGTTCTAAGGACAAATTATTGGAAGGCGCCTTGAATCCTGACTCTATTGCCTGATATTTTTATGAACTTAGATTAATGTTCCTGTTCTTTCTTTTCCTCATTTGGAGGAGAGAATGATAGTATCTTTGGAATTCTTTGAGTATTTTGAGTTAACATGAATAATGCTTGGAATACTACCTGCTGGTGTTAAAACTTATGTAAGTGTTAATATCATTGCTATTATCTAAGCACTACAGTTATAATCTAAATTCAGAAAATAATGGACTCAGAATTAGTATTGTGTACACACACACACACACACATGGTTTGCATCAAAAGGACCAAAGTGCTCTGTGTAACATTGCTTCTGCAAATTGAGATGTGTTATTTACATTTTTAGTTTTGTCATCTTTTTTTCTGCATGGTTTTCTCTTGGTTTCCTCGTACCCTTTACTCATAGTGATCCTATCTAAACCAATGTGGTTAAACTGAGATTTCACAATTTTATGTCTATAAATCCTCTGATGTCCAAACTTATAATCAAACTTGTGAGGGCATTACCAGAGGAATATATGAGATGCATATGCAGAGATAAGGTACTTTTCAAGCCACAAGCCGAAAACCTTCTAGAATACACGGTTGAGATTAAAATATATCCTATTGGGCCACAGATGACAATAGGACCAAAATGCATTGCCTGAAGGAGTGAATGTTCCAGCCTTTGTCCTCCACATACTCCTTTACGATTTAAAATAGTTCCAGACCTTTATGGCTGAGTAGTATTCCATTTTATAGAAAAAACTATATCTTCTTTATCCAGTCTCCAACTGATGGGCAAATGGGCTGTTTCCAAGTTTTAGCTATTACAAACTGTGCCGCTATCAACATAGGTGTGCATATATCACTGGGATATGATTCTTTTAATTGTTTAGGAAAAATACCCAGCAGAGGGATGGCTGGGTCAAATGGAGCCTCTAAACTTAGTTCTTTGAGGTGTCTCCATATTGATTTCCATAGTGGTTGCACCAGTCTGCACTCCCACCAACAATGGAGAAGGATTCCTTTCTCCCCACAACCCTGCCAACATTTGTTATTGGTTGATTTCTTGATAGCAGCTATTCTTTCTGAGGTGAGGTGGAATCTCAGTGTTTTCATCTGCATCTCTGAAATGAGAAGTGATGTGGAACATTTTTTCATATATTTACTTGCTGTTTTTACTTCTTTGTCTGAGAAATGTGTGTTTGTTTCAGATGCCCATTTTTGAACTGGGTCTTTATATTTGGGGGCTGATTGTTTTGAGTTCTTTATATATTCTAGATAAAAGTCCTTTGTCTGAGGAGCAGCTGGTAAAAATTTTTTTCCCACATTGTGGGTTGTCTTTTGCAGTGCAGAAGCTTCTTAATAAGATGAGATCCCAGTTGTTGATTCTTTCTGCTATTGCCATGCTACTGAAGATTTGTTCATAAAGTCTTTTCCTATGCCAGTGTCTTCAAAAGTTCTGTCTAACTGATCTTCCAGCAAGTTCATTGACTCCTTTTTACTAATTAGATCATTAATCCACTTGGATTTTAGTTTAGTGCATGGTGAAAGATAAGGGTCTAATTTTAATCTTTGGCAGGTTGAAATCCAGTTTTTCCAACACCATTTATTAAAGAGGCTATCTTTCCTCCAGTGAGGATGAGTGGCTCTTTTGTCAAAGATGAGGTAGCTGAGTACCTCTGGAGTTGTTTTTGTATCTTCCAATCTATTCCCCTGATCCTCAGGTCTGTATCTTTTCCAACACCATGCTGTTTTTATCACAGTGGCTTTGTAGCATAGTTTCTAATTGGGAATTGTTATACCAGCTGCTATGAGAAATTAAAGTCATTCATAGGAAAATTGATACACATTGAAGATATACTCCTGAGTGAAATAAATAAGTCACATGTGTATAAATACCAAATAGTTTCTCTGGTGTGAAAAACTATGATGGTACATAAGATCCTAATGATATAATTGACAATGTGACATAGGAAGAAAGGGGCTAAAGGTGTTGGGGAAATTGGAAGGACAGGGAAAAGCTAATAAGGGAAAAGCAAAAAAAAAAATGAGAAAATGAAAAAATGGAAATAAAATATTTGTAAATATGGAAGGGAGGTGGGGGTGAAGGGAGGGCAGGAATAAGGGGAAAAAATGAGAACCAAGACCTGTCATGTAAAGGTACAAGATCCCAATGATGAATGTAACTGTACTTTATACCTAAAATGTGCCAGTAAACTCAATGAGAAAAGTAAATAAATAAATTAGTTCCAGACCATCCTGATCGCCCCTGTTCTTCCCCTGTCACCTACATGAATTCCTGCCCAAATGCCCTTCTTTTTTCTTTCATCCTTTCTTCCTTGTTCTATGAAGAGAAGGCCAAAGAGAGTAACTCTTTCACTTTGATGGTTTTCCATGAATGCCAGTCCCTTTGGGCCCTCTTCAAGTTTTCATTAGACATTGACTCTGAATAGTCTTTAATTCTTTATACCATGCTATTGCCATGAAGTGTGACAGGATATAGCATATCTTTAAATGCTAGGCATCTTAATTTAATGCTTGCTAGCCTGAAGTCTTCTAATCAATTATCTTACATTTTGCCTTGTCAATAAATGGCACTACCATCTATCCACCTGCCTGTTCCAAAAGGAAAAAAAAATTCCTGACTCTTGTACTATATTCAGCCTCTGTACATTTTGTTCCCCAGATCCACTTCCTCAGCATGCCATATCAACCCCATCACTAAAGTACATTCTTCATTTTAATTCTAAACTCTCTAAATCTATGTAGACCTCACATTCCCAGCAACCATGACATCTTCCATAGGTGGATCATAAGTAAACTGAAGACTAAACCTTGGGTCATGATTGGGCCATTTTCACGCAATTTTATAATCCTTTCTCTGAGGAGATACTTGGGATGTGAGAAGTCTCATTGCCCACAGTTAACTTTGCCATCTTAGCAATTATACTGGCATGGGCACAGAATTTATTGCTCTTATATATTTTCATTACATTTAAAATAATATTCATAGGGTTGTAATATACTGCCTGAGAACCTATATGATCAAAACCCTGTCTAAACTTTGAGTTCCTTCATTTCCTGTCTAGCAACATAACTATTATTCTGTTTCTCTCAGATATGCAGTGCCTGATACTGCTTTGGGGTCATTGCAGTCATTGTCCTCTGCTCATGATGCTCTTTTCCAGATATATGAGGTCAAGCTTTTGTTATCACAACATTGGCTTCATCTCAACTTTCAGTTAATAAAGTCTAAGTTATTTCACAGAGTTTTCCACTGACAAGTTAGGCTGTGGGATATCTGGACCCTCTTATCAATCAATGCAAGGCTCTTGAAAAAATTGTGAGTGTCCCATTAGAAAAATATCAGTGGAACAGGAGTATGAAATTTGTTGAAAGATGAATAGATATTGAAACCAGGGTTATAAAATATATGTGCTCATTGAGATTGGTGGGCTTTGGCTGTGGCGTAATAGGAGAAACAAATGAGAAAAGTGATACAGTTAGTGGAACATAACTTTATTGATTGTAGTATTTTGGGCCTTTTAACCCTTATCATTGCCATTATTACTTAGCATTTTTCCCGAAGATTACATCTTTGAATTAGCACATAGGAAGCTATAAGAGACATTTCTAAGTATCTAATTACAAAAAAAGTAGGGCAAGGGATGATCAATTGTGCTTTATTTTATTAGGAGAGAAGAGGGGTTAACTATAATTGAAAATGTTCAAGTGATATATTTTTGGAGTGGACTTATTTCCAGAAAAATTGTTTGAAAAAATGTGTAGAAATCACAGGAGCGCAGAGGAGGGCATCACCTTGAGGATGTTTCTAATGTGTCCGCAAGAGTCCTGGTGAACCTCAAAGACCCACAGTTAAATGACCACATTAAACATTTTTCTTACTTACTTGAAGAGACTAGAAAAATATTCTTCAAAATTTTCTCAGTAGAACTCTATGAGTATCTGCAAATAAAAAAAAAATACATGGCTAGGGGTGTAGCTCAGTGGCACCATGCCTGCCTTGCAAGTGCTAAGTCCTCAGTTGAGCCCCCAAAATGAAAAAAAAAAAACCCAAGAAAAAACCAAAACAAAACAAAAATCTAAAAAATAGATGGTGAGATATGAAACAGAGAACTGGAAGAATAAAGACAGAAAAGAAAAAGAACAGGTCAATCTGATTGGGATCCTGAGGTGATCAGATATTAGGTTAATTACTACTGAATCATATATTATTTGGCAAGTGAATAAGAAAGCATGTGTTGAATGTCAGGATACAAGGTAAAATAGAGATATTTTTAAAACAGAACTGAAGATGTTACTATAGTTAAGCAGAATATATATTATTTTAAAAATATAGTATTTTTTATTTGTTTGTTTGTTTGTTTTTGTGTGTGTGGTACCAGGGATTGAACTCTGGTCCTTGCACTTGCAAGGTAGGCCACTGAACCACTGAGCTAAATCCCTGGCCCCTAAAAATATAGTATTTGTTAATGAGTAGATTTTAAATGTTCTCCCCCTCCAAAATGATATGCAGTGACTGATATGTTAATTAGCCTTAATCTTCACTCTCTCTCTCTCTCTCTATCTATCTATATATATATATCTCAAAGCTTCACTTCCTACATCATAAATATAAACAATTATGACAATTAATTAAATTACCAAAAGAAGAATTTAAGAATTTTACTTGAAGAAAATCCCAACTCATAAGTAAGGGTGGAATCTCTATTGCAGACAGAGTCAATACATTTTTGCCTGGCAGTGGGCCCTTTCCAAATCACCCTGTCAGTCAAATCACAGTCTGTGGCTATATTTGTAGCACTTTTCTTTTGCACTATTTCATCATCTTTTTGTTTCACCACTTTTTCACTTAGTACATCCAGCTTGCTATGAAGTGTGCCTTCAGACACTTGTCTATCAAATATTTTCCTTCGATTAAAATGGATAGCCACTTTAAGAAACATTCATTTACCTCAATTACCAGAGGTATTTTTATACCCCATCCTAATTGTTCACATGTCTTAAAGAATGGCCTATTTACTGAAGCTTAGATCCTTTCTATTGCTTCTTAACCCATGGATGTCAATCCTAGAATTCTAACCCAACTAACTGAAAACAAGCTTGTCCTCTCCCAAAACACTGTTCTCCTTCGGTGAGTTGCTATTAAGGGCCCATAGAGTACACCTGAGTGTCTTCAAATATTAATATTTACACAACGTAATGGTAGATGCATGTACTTTTAACTTTTTTTATTGTGATATGAAAGATCATGGTAATCCTACCGTGCAGATTCTGAACTTCAGAAATGTTTGGACATTGAAATATTTAGGAAATATCTATGAAAGAAACTAAAAAAAAATGAGTTCCCACATCTTAACATTCAATCTTCCACCTAAAAATTTCAGGAAAACCCTACTGAGCACCTAGTTTATTAATCTCACTTCCTTCCCTAGGAAGCACTTGACACAGAGCCTAAAATAATATAGGTCAAAGAAGGAAAACTCCATCTTTTCTCAAATTAACACAAATTACACAGAAGCCAATAAATACAATATGAGGGGGCCAAAATCATCCCCTTAAATATTCTTCTTAAAGACCCAACCGGATAAAAGAAAGCTAACTAGCCATGGAGTCTGGTTCTTTTCTTATGAGTCATGAAGAAGCAAAGAAAAAAAAAAGCACTAAAAGCAAACAGGACAAAGTTATTTCATTGCACATATGTATGTCATATAGATTGCTTTTCATAAGAGAATGAGGTAGCAGAATTAAACATTACTAAGCTGTAAATTAGTCAATTGCATTTACTCCAATCCTTCATGTTCATTAGCACCTTCTTTTTACCTGGGCCACCTGGTTACCCTACAGAATGGACTCCTAAGCAGCACCTGCATAAAGCTTGTTTGTTCCTGGCCATATCATAGCTGTAACCTGTCTTCCAGAGGCTCCTTTTCACCTTAGAATAAGCAGACTTAAATGACAGTTCTAGTCAGCATTTGCTGTGTTGTTTTATAATGTGGGAGCCTGTGAAACTTACACATCCATTCTTTCAATCTCAGGAGAGATATTCCATGGTGTCATATAACTCCACTGGCAACTTAGGTAAAGTAAACATAGGACTTTAAATAATAATGTTTTTCATTTTCCCCAACTCTTCTTTCTTTTTTTTACAAGCAGGAAAACATCAAAAACAATTATGGAATAGACTACAAGATAATGTAATGTTTTTAGATAGATGGGCTGGCTACTATAGCTTCCACTACAGACAATGTACATTCCTTTGTTCCAAAGCTATTTGTGACAATAGATTTCAATTCAATATTATTTTGGTCATTAGACTTTTGTTTCTCTAGGATTATAAACATAAGTCATACACTGATTTCTCAATAAGTAAATTGGAGACTGATGGAGTATATAAAATATCATTGCTCTAGAAAATATAAGACCATTGTATCTAGTTTTGATTTTAATACTTTCAAGCTCCATGACCGTGGTCAAATCTTATCCAAGTCTTTCCTCAGTACAGAGAAGTGTACCACATGTGTCACTATTAGGGCGATTATTGTGAAGAACTCTTAAAATACTTTATATCTAAAATAATTTAGCAAAGAAAAATACAGGACACAAAGGTAATTATGTCCCAAATATTGCATGAGCCTTTTTTTTTTTTTTTGTACCAGGGATGGAACTTGGGACCTTGTGCTTGTGAGGTAGGTGGCAGCACCACTGAGCTAAACCCCTAGCCATTTTTATTTAAATACTTGTGACATGTTTGTACTAAAAATAGTCTTGCTTAGCTGAAATTGAAACTTAACTGATACCACATACTTTATCTGGAACATTCCTAGAAATTCTAGCCATGAATTTTTTTTGTTGTTGTTATGGGAATCTTTGGTCTGCATTACAGGATACTAAGCAGAAACATTTGTGACAGACTTAATCACATCTTTCCCACCCCATGTTTAGTCTGTACAGATTTTGATTTAATGTGAACAGATAAAGTCCCTGCTCTCCTGCTTCCAAGTTTTGGCACCTTTGGCAAGGAATTTAGCCTTAGTTGCTTTCATTACACACTTGGAATTAAAATGGTGCAAATGCTGTGTGGATTAAATGAATAAACATTCATAAACATTCACTTAACAAGCATTTACTTTGTGCTTTGTATGTGCACATTTAAATTTTTCATTCATTTAATATGCATGGTAATTCTCTGAGGTGGGTGTTAATTTTTCAGCCCAATTTACAGATAGGAAAACAGAGGCACAAAGCTTCAACATGTTGCTCAGAGTCACACAGCAGCTGAGTGGCATGGCCAGAATTCAAACCGAGGTAGTTTGGCTTATAGACTATGGTTCTTAAGCATTATGCCAGTTTGCTTCCCAGCAACTAGGTATAGAATTTTTGGCAGGTGTTTGGACATAGTAAGAGCTTAATACATTCTACTGATTGTCCTGTAGATTAGTACTGTTATTTTGTACAAATCTGAAAGAAGGTGCTAGGCCACGTTTCCTTTTAACATTTTTACAGTGTGTCCTCAGAAGCACATTGAGAATTAGATGGCACAAGAAAATAATAGCATCTTCCTCTCATGGTATGAGCAGCACACTTACCAGAGGGGTGAGGTGGGTCTGAATGAGAATTTAGGTTTGTTTTGTTTTGTTTTCCATTTGCAGGAAAGCTCTCTCTCATGTCACAATTCACCTCCCTCATCAACATTGTGTGAAGTCTGGAGACAAGAAAGTAGCATTAAGAGAGGATCTGTTTTCACAAAGCTTATGATACACTAAGAGAAAAAAGCATAAGCACAGGAAAAACATGACAGTCTAAGTAACTAGAGAATCTACTAAATGGCAGGGCAAACTAAGCATGCTATAATGAGATTGCAAAATAAAAGTATGGGTTTAAGAGTGTACTCAATGTTAAAGAATTAATTTTAATATTTAGATGAAAAAGAAGGAATTGCATTTAAGGTGAGCCAACTATTTACCAGGACTTGTGATGGATACTTACTTGCCAGAGGCATCATTCCGTCAGCATCAACCTGAAGATGTCAGTGGTAGATGCATGCCCACTTTACAAGTCAAAAACTACCCTCATTTCACATTAACATTTTTCTAGGTAGTCACATTTTCAATATCTGGTAGAAACCAAATTTAAATTCACTCCTACAATTGCATAACCCAAAGATAATTCCATATACAAATGCAAGAGAGGAAGGGCATTCTATGCCTGTAAAACAGCTTCAAAATTGAAAGCACGGAAATCAGAATGCCATAAACCCAAAGAAGGACAAAGATAGAAAAAAAAAAAAAACTATTTTCTTGAAAGCAGATAATGCCTGCAACAGCAAACCAAAAACAGATCTTCACGACAAGTTGGCTTGTTTACAAAGTACTTACCACTAACTGGTATTTTCAGTTATTTGCTGCCTGTCTCTACTAGAAAAGGATTACTCAGGAGTGACCTTGTTCAGATCCTTTGTTTCTATGCCCATATCACCTATAGTGATGATTGCTGCCTCATTGGTATATATTGCAAATGGGAATATATTAGAGGAACAATAAGTGTCAAATATAGCAAATTTGTGAATAACATTTAGGAAAATATCTAATAATGTAGGGCAATCAATTTAAAATTTAAAATTAAGCCATGGAGATAAATATAGGAAGGATAAATATGAATGCATTGATTTAATTATAATAGTTTTTCATTTTTCTTTCATTAAATATATATTTATAGAATATTTAATAAATGTCAGGCATGAATAAGGGTTTAGAGATTCAAAACAAGAATATAATATTGTCGCTGTTCTTAAAAGTTTTCTCTGACTACTAAACAATGCAGACAATGCAGATCACTGGGTTAATTTAACACGAGTGGTGTTAACAAAATTAAAGTGTGTGCAGTGTGAGCAAGTAATGCATGCAATTAATTATTCTGCTGCTCGATGAACACGTTTGGGAGTAGTTTTATGGAGAATGATAGAAGTCTTGGGCTTTTTGCTGTCTTTTTTGGGGGGCAGGTACCGGAGATTGAACTCGGGTCCTTGCGCTTGCAAGGCAGGCCACCAAACCGCTGAGCTAAATCCCCAGCCCTTACTTAATGTAATCTTAACCGTACTCATCTAATTTCACTTAAAATATTTCTTGCAACTTTACAAAATATCATATATTACACTCAATGAGAACTGAGTTGATAAGGACATCAAGTGTTGCCTTCATATAGCATACATACTTGCAGGAAAGAGACAATTACTAAGTCTGCAGACCAATAAGTACAATAATTATTAGAGAAAAAGTAGAAAGAATGGTGGCTGCCAGAAGCTAGGAGGAGGGAGCCATGGCGAGTTGTTTCACGGATATGATGTTTCAGCTTTGCAACATAAAAGAGTTCTAGATATGGGTTTAGAATAATGTCAATCTATGCAATATTGCTGAACTATACTCCAAAAATAATTAAGATGGTGAATTTTGTGATATATATGACCATAATTTGAAACTAAAAAAGTTTAAATTATGAAGAGAAAAAACTACACAAAATTATACCACTTTCATTATTAAATATTTGTTAATTATAATGCATACTATTATTATAGGCAGCCAATTTAGATAGAAATTAATATACAGTTAGAAAAGGCCTGGGCTGTCAAAGAAGTCAGCAGAAAAAAATAAAGCCATTAGCATTGAGGCTGGAGGCACATCTGTTGACAGCCAGGCCTCAATATAAAATGGTGTGCCTCCTTGAGGGATAAGCAATAACTTGTAGATTACACTATAATTGCTATCACTTGGTGTCAATAAAGTCTAAACAGGCAGCAGTCACAAAGATGGGTGACCCGAACCTCTAAACCCATCCCTTCCTAAAAATGTCTTTGATATTTCCATGTACCCTTACTATGATACCTGCTTTCCTACAGGGTCAATATATCTAATTGGCTATACTTGAAATCTTTCTGGCTGATCATTGTTTGACCCACACTGTACCCACCTCGGGATATTCCTCTATAAAATATTCTCAGAGAAGTGGCCTCATTCTCATCCTGCTCCAGGGGCTCCTCCTGTCTCTCAGTAGCTATTCCTATTCCTCAATAAACTTTTTCTACTCTTAATCTCCTTTGTCCTTTGAACTAATCTTATATTTCAGGGGACACAAACTTGGAGTATTTGACGCCTAGCAGGTTGGGAGTTATATTTTCTCCCCATATCACTTTGAAAGGAACACATGTAGGGAATGGATTGGTTGCCTATTGCTTTTGTAACAAATTAGTATATATTTATTGGCTTAACACAACACATATTTTATATTTCAGGTCATAGTATGAAAAGGGTTTCGCTGAAGTTAAATTCAGAAATCAGAAGAGTTATCTTTCTTCTGGAAGTTCTTTGAGAGAATATTTTCTTACCTCTTCCAACTTCCAGCTGCCCACATTTCTTGGCTCATGATCCTGATCCAGAGCTCATGGCTCAAAACTTTTTGTGTTCAAATTCACTTCTCTAATTCTCCTACCTTCCTCTTTTCCTTATAAATACCCTTGTGATTAAATTGGGTCTTCTTGGACTATCCACATATTCTCCTCCCCTACGGATACTCAATCACATTTGCAAACAAGTGCTAGTAGTTAGCACATGGCCTGGTTTGGAAGACCAGGATTTTCTCACCGAATAGGTAAAGCTGTGTGTTCCCTAAAAGTTTCAATTCAAGGGAAAATACTTTTCCATTTATCTGCCATTCTCTGAGAAAGGGGGAACACTCACATTGATTTTGAATAAATATATAAAAAGCATGATGACACAACTCAGATGAAAGTGTCAACTTTCTTGAGTGTAATTTCATAGGTTGCAGATATCATACATCTGGAAATGTCCTCTGACATTCCAGGGACATGGAAACAATTTGTTGTTGTTGTTGTCAGTGTTGATGTTGTTGCCATTCTCTATACCTAATCCTTTTTTTTCTGGATGAATAATAAAATATGTAACAGTGTTATGGAAGGAATTGGTAAATGAAACATACAGAGAAGCAGAATGGAAGTAAAATAATAAAAAGTTTATTTGGTTAAAAAAAAAGGTCGATTGCACTCAAAATGGCAGAGCCAGTGATCAACCACCTACTGGGTCACAGCTTCTTCTGTTATAGGTTTTACATCTATGATCTCATTCAGGTGGTTACATTTCATTTCCTCAGTTCACATTACCCATGTACAAATTACAGTAACAAGACAGTTAACTTTAACCCAGATCTAACAATTTCTTGTAGTTAGGGAGTTTACCTTAAGATTCATTTGGTGTCTATTCTAGTGCACAGGAAGGGGTTGTTTAAGGTTAGGGATGAGGCCAGAGGTCCCAATTCATGGTCAATGCCTCTGGTGTCTATTAATTTTGAACTAAACAAAGCAGATTGCTGTTAGAAACAGCAGAAATCATTTTGCATTTTCCTAACAGTTTGTAGGTTTTTAGATTTTTACAAAAGTGCTCAGTATCAACAGAATTTAAGATTATTCTTATTCAGAAGACAGAATCAATGCTTAAATTATAGTGTTTTGCAGTGGCTATGTATTTTTTTTCTAGAAGGGGAGGATAGAAATATACTATAAACATTTTTATTTTAATTTTAGATTACTTAATGTCTCTCCCTATGTCTCTTGTTCCCACCTCTCTCTTTTATGAATCTCATGAAGGTTCCTAGACACCGATGTGACCATGTACACAAGTGTTTTGATCCTGAGAGTGGAGTTTCCTTGTGCTTCTCTTTTAGTGAGATGAGAGGAACAAGTCACTTTTGGCTTCTTTTTCTTTTTCCATTAAGTTTATTGGTACACTTTAGGTATACATTATGATCATGCTCATCAGCTTTTCTCATATTTTTCCTTCCCTTCTTTCTTTTCCCTCACTACCCCTCCCTACTTCCTTTTCCCTTTTGAACCTTTTCTTCCTACTTTATATTATCTATTTTACATTTTGATCCTCATTTACTCTTGCAGTTTGTCACACCAGAGAAACTGTTCAGTATTTATACATGTGTCCTATTTCACTTAATGTATGTCCTTAATGTGTATCTATTTAGCTATAAATGTCTCAAGTTTATCATTCTTTATGGCAGAGTAGTACTTCTCTTTATGAAAAAAAATCTTCATTATGCAGTCACCAATTGATGAGCAGTTGAGCTGTTTCCAAGATTTAGCTATTACAAATTATGCCGCTATGCACATGGGTGCACATATATTCCTGTGGATTGATGTTTTAAATTCTGCTGTGATTCTAATGGTCTTTCCTTTGCACATGATTTATTTCTTTTCTAACTGATTTTAATATTTTGTTCTTCTGTTGAGTTTTTGGAATCTTGATTATTATATGTCTAGGTATACATTTGTTTTTACTTATGGCCAGTTGGTGTCCAATATGTCTCACTTATCTGTATGTCAAATTCTTTTCCTCTGCTTGGGAAGTTCTCTGCCATTACTTCTGTGAACAATTTTTTTCATGTCATTTGCAGCAACTCCTGCTTTTTCACTGACTCTGATCAGTCTTACTTTATTCTCCTTTGTTTCATTGCACAGCCAATAGATTGATTTCCTATAGTCCCTTGATATTTTTAAAAAAATCTTTCTGTTCACGTCACTAACCACAATCCTGTCTTCTATATCTGATATTCTTTCCTAAATTTGGCTTATTCTGCTGTGTATACTTTCAATAGAATTTTTAAG
Organism: Fukomys damarensis; assembly: GCF_012274545.1. Lineage (NCBI taxonomy): Eukaryota > Metazoa > Chordata > Mammalia > Rodentia > Bathyergidae > Fukomys > Fukomys damarensis. Next base: position 54,026,680 of record NW_022900928.1, read on the forward strand.
CTCCTGGATTTCTACATGAATCTGTTTCATGAATTTCATTTCTTTCCTATGTTGGGTGTTCATGGCTTCCATCATGGTCCTGTATATCCATGTTTCTGTCCTAGAACCTCTATGCATGCCTTCAATTTTTGTCAACATCTTTGAAGTTATTTCTCCTTTAATTTATTTTTAGAATCCAGTTCATCTCTTTAGTTACTTCTTATATGATCAGTTCAGGGTTTCCAGGTGGTTCACTGTTAGAATTTCTCCACCTTACTATCCCCAGATTTGACTTTCATGAGCTGGAAGTCTGGATTTGCATCTTGTTTAGGTGTCTTCTCATTTTTATTTATTTATTTTTTTGTAGTTGATGGTTTTTAATTCCTGTGTTGATACTTCTATATTTCTTATTGCATCTTTATTCTAGTATTTAGATCCTTTGGGAATGGTTACTTCTCAGAGGTGCTTTCCAGGAATAGCTGGTCTTTAGGTTTTGAGTCTGTAATGACTCTTATGCTGCCTCAGTTTTGGTATACTAGGAATGACCACTGATTACAACAATCATATTGCCTTGGACCAAGTAATACATTCAGCATCAACCATAATGTCAAACACAGCTTAGAAAATAATGTATTGTAGTAACTAGTTGCCTTTAACTGCATGAACTGAATTAAAATTAAGTACCCACCAGAAATATGTAAAGAAAATCCCTTCAATATAGTGAATTTACCCTCTGAGATGAAGACATAGATGGAGTAGGAGGGGATAGAAAGATAGAAGCAGAGGGAAAGGTTAGAAGTGGGGCTCGAGGACAAAGGAAGATTATACAAACTTCAGAAACTGGTCAAGACAGGAGGAAAAGAGAAATAAGGGGGAAACAAAGAACAGCAAATGAACAGCAAAAGAAAAACTAGAAACTGTGTTTATTCTATAAAAATAAGAATGATTAGAAAGAGAAAAATAGGACAGAAATAGGAAGAAGAAAGGAGAAAAATGAAGAAGAAGGAAGAAGAAGAAGGAGGAGGAGGAGAAGGAGGAGGGAAAAAAGGAGGGCTTTCAGGATATATCTGTTCTGTCACTGTTAGACAACCTGGTGAGCAGTGTGCAGATTGAAATTGATTATTCTCAGTGAGGTAGATGTAGTCCACTGAGATTCAAGCTGGTTTCTGGGTACAAGGCCTGAGCTGAGCTCCCTAACCCCCTGTGGGTTTGAACTCTGCAAGGTTCTCCTATAGGCTTGAGCTGCCCTTCCCCATAGGTGAGTCTGGGTTCCTGCAGGTGGTGCCTATTTCCCCAACTCACTAATTGTTGTAGTCCTTAGACTTTCTTCACCCTCCCAGTGGCCTTCAATTTTCTTACAGAATAAGTCTTGCAGAAGCTCTTTGCTGTTCACCACTGCTCTATCTTCTTGAACTTGTAATAATGGCCTGTATAGCCCCAGGTGACTCTACTGCACTGATCTGGATCTCTACATGGCCCACAGCGCATGCGGGTAGCCTGGCTGGGCTCCTTCCGGATGCAGTCTGGGCCTGATTTTTTTTTTCAGTACCCATGCTGAGCATGCTCAGTGCTGTCTCTGCAGCCATTTATGGGCTTAGGAAAAAAGAAATATCTCTTTGTTTTAAGCCTAAGCATTATATTTCAGTCTACTGTAGATGAATATTCTGATTTGCAAATGACAGAGAAGAAACAAATCATCTAGTATAAACTCATAACTCTACTTACTGTAAAATTCCAATTTATTGGTCAAACACACTAATTACTATGCACACAGACAGCTATACAAATAGGAATAGTCTTGAGCTTCTAGAGAATGTTTGCCTTGCTCCTCAAATGTAGCCTGCCATGCCTACAGAAGAATATAGATTCTTCCTAGATTCTATATTTTAAAATGTAAATTTAGATTTCTGTTTGGAAGGTTTACATTAGGAATTTAAGAGATAAATTTACAAATATCAGGATTTTGTTTTCTTGAAACAGAATCAGTTTTTAAAATACCATCCCCCTAAATAAGGGCCTTCTCTCACATTCCAAACCCCTGCAGTGATTTTTTTTTCTTCTCTTTTTTATGTTCATGGGCTATTTCTACTTGGTATTTAGGATAATGAAAGGAGTTTATATTGCAGCAGATAACAACTATCTTCTCTCTTTAAGCATCTTTTATTTACACCCTTTTTACCTAATGTTTCAGAAAGAACTTAGTTTGACTACCACAATTATATTTTCATTCCCTTAATTTTTCTCCTCTAAAGGGGCTATGAAATTAGAGACAAAAATCACTTTATTCAGAAATACTACACTTTATATCCATCTGCTTTGAAAAATCTCCATGAACTTCCAAACACCCATCCTGAGGATTTAAACTCAATAATTATAATTATCGTTATTGGGCACATATTTTTGTGTTTGTATTAAAACAAAAACCTCATTGATAAATATTTTTCCTTTCAAAAGGTAGTTTAATAACTCTGAAAATATTCTGGCTTTTTGAGTTAAGATCTATGAGTAATTTTGACTTTTTAAAAATTTAATTTATTGGGACATTCTAGGTAGACAGTACAGGTACATTCATTACCGGGATCTTTTACCTTTACATGCCAGGTCTTGGTTCTCATTTTTTCCCCTTCTCCCCTCCCTCCCTTCACCCTCCTCTCCCCTCCCCCCTTCAAACACTTTAATTCCATTTTTACATTTTCTCATATTTTTTTCCTTTTCCCTTATTCCCCCTTCCCTATCCTTCTCACTGTCCCTACACCTTTGGTCCTTTTCTTCCTATTTGCTAATTGTCCCATTAGGATCTTGAGTACTATTTTAGTTTTTCACCCCAGAGAAACTATTTGGTATTTGCATATGTGTGCCTTATTTATTTCACTTAGAAGTATACAGAGCAGCCACTTTGTAAAGAGCTTTGATTATGCTTCATGGGATATAGAGTAAAAGAAAAAGTTTTGGAGCTACTAATTTGGTCAGATGCCTATATAAGTGGGTATTATATTTTTTACATAAGTATTTATGATTAAAAACTCCACAGAAGTAGAGCATATTATCCATTCCTGACATAGATTTATTTTTCTCCAAAAGGGCAAGTTTATGTTTCTTTCTCTCTCAATTCAATTTATTTTGACCTTTTTCAATAAGAAGTCTTGTTAATCAATTTATCCCCTTTTTCTTCTTTATTTATCAAGCTACTCATCATCATATACAGCCATTTGTTTATACTAATGCCCCTTGAACTTATGAATATTTATTTATTCATGTATTTACCCACTTGTTAGCTTATTTCTTTTCTATGTCTAACACAAGAATTTCAGAAATTATCCCAAACTGCATAGATACAGGCTGTCTTCCTCTTGAGATTACTTAAGTTTCTTTAAAAATATTAATTTATTTTTAAATGGTACATTTTAGATCTATATATTAATAACATTTATCATAGAAAATTTGTACCTATACCTGATATATCTTGCTTCTTCTTTCTTTCCATTCCATTCCCCTCCTGTCAGCCTCTCTTTCCTTCCTTATTTACAAAAGCATTGTTTCCATTTTTTCTATCCTTTTTTTTTCTTGTCTCTTCCACTCCTCTTTTGTTTCCCTTCTTATTTGAACATTTTATAACTAAAATGTATACTAGATATTGTGCAATGAGATCACTTAAATTTCAGCTGCTTAAATATAAAAAGAAAGGCCAGACATTTCCCAAGATTAAAACAAATAAATAAAGAAAGAAAAAAATATTCAAAATATCACCTCAAATATCACATTGTTGGGCTAAAACAGTAGACATGAAGAAATAATCACATAAAATCCTTTGAGATTTTATTTAAAATATTTCTGTATATATTTTCATAAGCATGAATGTTATAGAATGCATATGGAACTTTGTTTCAGTGATAACAGAAACTAAAACCAAAGGTACAGCTCAAATTTCTAGGAAAGATCTTTAATTAAGGAAGAGAAGATAAAGAATGGGCTTCAGCTGAATAGCTAAAACAGACAGGGGTCTGAGGAAAACCAGATAAGCCCATTAACAAAAGAACACATCTAACTTTCATAAAACTTAGTTTCCCTAGGCTGGGCTCATGGCTGGTAACTTCCCATTGGGTAATGAATATGGCCTCCTGTTTTAATCGATATCCTCTTGGTGGCTACTCTCAGCCTTGGAGACATCCTGGAATCCCCCTGCTGTTACAGTGGCCCTAGTCCTTGTAATAAAGCAGTGAATAAGGAGAGGGCTCATTCTGTACAGTTAACAAAAAAGAAGGTGATGTCTTTGTAGTAGTGGGTAATAGGTCACGGACTAAGAACTAAGAGTTCGCAGTTTTTTCCTCTGGGAGGACTTGTCCTATTTCATGAATGTCAGTCTTTTTAATGAATTAGCCAGACTACTCATGCTTACAGTGGCTAAATCATCTGATCTACACCCTACCACCCCATTTCCTGGGAGTCAGGTTTAATTTGCCTTCTAGAGCTCTTCAGCACACTTTCTCTTTTGACAGTATGTAACTGACACTTTGTCCTACTTCTGGGTGCCTTCTTTTTGTTTGGTTGTACCTGGAATATCTGTGTGCTGAGTTATTCTGAATAAGGGCTTGAGCATGTAGATATTATCACCTGTTTCTCTTTTACTTTCCTAAAGACAAAAACAAATTTAAAAAACCCTTAATACTACATTAAATATCTTGGTGTTAGTCAGACCCTAGGCCATCATTTTATAAAAACTTCTTTTGAACATCATCTGGTTTTGTGCTCCCCTGGGCTTACAAAATCTGAGATCAAACAATTACACCCTTTCTCTCCTGTTTGGCTTAACCTTCTTCACCTGTGTGTTGAGATCAAGTGGAGGAAGTAGGAGATCTGTGGTCAAATTCTGTGGCTAGACTGGAGGAAAGGGATGAAAAAGAATTGTCATGTTATGTACATGCATCAAATTCCCACAAGAAATGTAGTCATTATGTACTTTGAATATAAATAATAAAGAATAAAAATTGAAAACAAAAAGAAATAGCTCTTAGGTTCTCATGTTTCACTCTGCACAGCTTGTTTTTCAATTGAACTGTCATACTCTTTCCAAAGTGAAACTCTTAAGATTGCAAGTGGGTAATTTCTCTGTTCCACCACTGGGGGAATTTACCGCACCATAGATTGTGGAGCAAATTAATGGAGAGACTTCAAGCACAGATACTTTTAAAAAAAGATGCTCACAAAATAGGTCAGCTTTCATTGGAAATAAGGGAAATACACAGGGCAGGGCAGATGTGACATGTCTGTATTTAGCTCTGGCCTGCCCTCTTTTATGGGTTCCTCCAGAAAAATCTCCAGGTATCCTGTCAAGAGGTGAAAAGGAAGCTGTTATCTTATTATACCCACTCCTTTTTCTACTCAAGCTTATATCATCATGTAGAAAGGCATTACAATGATAAACTCCGTGCTTCTGTTTGAGGGAATAATGCTAGCCCGTGACAGGAGGCAGGCTTTACTGGAGAGCAGAAGGAGGGCAGAAGCTATTGTTTAAAGGCACCTGGTTTTGGCTTTGCTTTCTCCTCCAGATGCAAGTTAAATTCAAGAACCAGCAAGTGCTTTTATTTCCTTTTCTTCCATTTCCTTGATGTGTGTCTCCCTTGGAAACTTCACAGGAAGGAGGCGTGTCATGTCTTTGGTAGCATTCAGGCATTTTTTGTTTCTTGTCTATCAGCATTATCATCTTGGAGTTGCAAAGAGCATTACAACACATAATGAATATTTGGTGCACATAAAAGATCATGGAAATAAATAAGCTATTTTTTTCTATTAATCTTCAGATAATTATGAGCTGAGAAGATTATCAGGATGATTGTGATACACTATTTTAGGCACTTTCTGTGTTAAGTAATGTAAAATTTCATAATCTACTGCTCAACTGGACTCAAGGTAAAAAAAGTCCTTTATCATACATAATAAAATTGTCTTCCAATAATTTCCAAGTTTTCCATCTTTCTCTGACATAGTAATTTACAAAGTAATGTGTATTAAATTTTGAAGTTCTTCAAGTGCTTGAGAAAACTAATTTCTCCTAAAGAATTCTCTGGCTTCCACTTTCTCACCTTCCTCATATGCATAAGATCCTATGGTGCGTAAGATATGGAGATAAAGCTAAACATGATGGTCATCTAACACTTAATGTTTCAATTGTCATATACCTTCTCTGAAGGAATTACTAGGTTTCTGGCTCTGATTTGCCTTATGGATTTATCAGTAAAGAAGGTCAAGGTTAAAAATACTTTGTTGTTGTAGCCATTATAGTTTGTCAGAGTAAAATCACAACTGAGACTTGACAGCAAGAAAAGTGCTAGCAGAACAGGTGCCTGATTTACTGGAATCTCAACTCTTGATGACAATATGCAACTTGGCTATGTGTTTGCACACCTTAAGCTCAATTTATTGATTAAACTCTACAGTCAATGTGGAAGCAATAATTGATTATTTGAACTTCAACTATGAATGACAAGAAGTGACAGTATTTGTTTGTTTGTTTAGTTTAATTTAGTTTTTCAAAACCTGGGTACAGCAGCCTCACAGGCAGTGGGTAAATGATCACATTTCAGAAGGGCCACTATCCATGGTTGCACACTTCTACTACACCAAGTGGAATGTAGAGCACTTTATAATTATTCTCCATGAGGAATAAGACTAATAGTTCTTGAACTCATACGCTATGCTCACATAGTATGCTGAGATTTTTCAAACAGTATTTTATATAACTTTCACAATACAGTATTTAAAGTATAACTACTTTTTAATCTCCACATTACAGATAAGAAAATCATAAAAGTTTAAATAACAAGTAAAAAAATATTCAACAAATTAATGCTGGAAATATAATGGACTGAAGAATATTGATTTTGTGTTTTTGTTTGTTTGTTTTGAGACAGGGTCTCACTATGTAGTTGAGACTGATGTGGAACTCACTATATAGCCCAGGCTGGTCTCAAACTCACAGCAATCCTCCTGCCTCAGCCTCCTGAGTTCTGAGATTACAGGTGTGCACCACTATGCCTGGCAAGAATATCTATTTTGTAAAACTACCTTGGTCTCTTGAAGGAGACCAAGTGGTGGGAAAGCAATACTCTTAAAAAAAACTTTAAAAACTAGATTAAATGGAAAGAACAGATTGTTTTTTTCAATTAGGTGAACACAGAGGAAACTAATTGTGTACGATAAGACAGGAGTATGCCTTTTACTCTGCAGGAATGTTTTGCACATGCGAGGGACTCAGCCATTGTCTTTAGGCTGAAGATTAAAAGATAAAGAAGAGAGGCTGCTGTTCATAATTTTAGTGTCATTGTCATTGGCACCTGTGGAAGAAGTGACAGCTTTAAGAAAGAGCTGATTGAGATTCTAGAACAGTAGATATGAGCCCTAAGATGATCTTGAAACAGGTTAGTAATAAGAGAAAAATATCATGGCCTATGTGAAGTAAGTAAGTGAAGGAACTAATGAGAAACCAAGTCCTCTCACTCTTTTCAGAAGGAAGGCTGATTAGCTAGGAGAAACAAACATCGAACATCCACATAGACCCCATTTTCTTCACTTTCTCTAAATGTATTTCTTCTTTCAAGTCACATAGCTAGGGTGACTCATTTCTCATCTCTTCATACTATGTTGAACCTGTGAACTGTTCCCATCTGGTGTAAGTTGCTGTTAGGTACATCTGAACCTTAACATTCCAAACACCACTTGTCAATGGAAGTTTATTTGTTTCATTATGATCTTGCTGTCATCACAGTTTTTCTTTGAAACATCAAAGGAAATCTATTGGCATTAAAAAATAAAAAGTAATAACAAAGTATCTAATTAGACAACTGGAAGAAAAAGTTCATAAGTATTTCTCTCCTAGACTCTTTAAAGTGACCAATGAAAAAGTTCTTTTTCTTTCATTTTATTTCAGCTACAATGTCAGTTAGGGCTCACTAGAGTAACAGAATATGTATTTTACAAGATCAGCTTACAGTGATTACCTGCAGAGTCAAAAGTTAAAGAATGGAAAAAGGAAGGTTGCAAGCTAGAAAGCTAAACGATCCAGTCAAAGGTGAAAGATCTGTAACTAACTGTAGAGTCCTGCTGAAAGCCAAAGGGTCATTGTTGGAAGGCTGAAGGGTCTATACTGGAAGCCTGGAGAAGATGTGTCCAGGTGATGGTGAACACTGGAGCTATTCTGAAGAAACAAAAGCCAGAATTCCTTCTTATTTCTCTTTCTTATTCCATTCGGCTACAAGACTGTGTCTTGGTGCCACTCACAGCCAGGTGGGTCTTTTTTCTTTAATAAATCCATTTAGATAACCCTGAACCATGCTAATTCAATCATTTGGGTATTTCTTTTTTTTCTCATTGAGTTTATTGGTGCATTTTAGGTATACAGTACAGTTACATTCATCATTGGGATCTTGTACCTTTACATAACAGGTCTTGGTTTTCATTTTTCCCCTTATCCCTGCCCTCCCTTCACCCCCCCCCTTCCCTATTTACAAATACTTTATGTCCATTTTCTCATATTTTTTTTCTTTTCCCTTATTCCCTTTCTGCTACCCTTCCCATTTCCCCTACACCATTAGCCCTTTTCTTCCTAATTCACATTGTCGATTATATCATTAGGGTTTTATGTACCATTATAGCTTTTCACACCAGAGAAACTATTTGGTATTTACACATGTGTGACTTATTTATTTCACTTAGGAGTATATCCTCAATATGTATCCATTTTCCTATGAATGACTCTAATTTCTCATTCTTTATGGCTGAGTAGAATGCTATTCTATAGAAAAGCTACATTTTCTGAGGAACATCTGGTAAAAATTTTTTTCCCACATTGTAGATTGTCTCTTTGTTCTGCTGATGGTTTCTTTTGAAGTACAGAAGCTTTTTAATAAGATGAGATCCCAGTTGTTGATTCTATCTGCTAGTTCCCGTGCTACTGAGGATTTGTTCATAAAGTCTTTTCCTATACTAATGTCTTCCAGAGTTCTGCCTAACCTCCCATCCCGCAAGTTTAATGTTTCTGTTTTAATATTTAGATCTTTAATCCATTTGGATTTTAATTTAGTGCATGGTGAAAGGTAAGGGTCTAATTTTAATCTGTGGCAGGTTGAGATCCAGTTTTTCCAACACCATTTATTAAAGAGGCTATCTTTCCTCCATTGAGGATGGTCAGCTTCTTTGTCAAAGATGAGGTAGCTGAGTACATCTGGGTTTGCTTTTGTTTCTTCCAGTCTGTTCCACTGATCCTCAGGCCTATTTCTTTGCCAGTACCATGCTGCTTTTTTCACAGTGGCTTTGTAGTATGGTTTCAAATTGGGAATTGTTATACCTGGTGCCATGTGTCTGTTACCTAAAATGGCTTTTGCTATTCTAGGTCTCTTATGGTTCCAAATGAATTTTTGTATTCTTTTTTCTAGTTCTGTGAAATATTGTGTCGTAATTTCAATTGGCATTGAATTGAATTTATATAACAGTTTTGGTAGTATGGCCATTTTCACTATGTTGATTCTTCCTATGCAGGAGCAGGGGATATCTTTCCATTTTTTTATATCCTCTTCAATTTCTTTTTTCAGAGTGCTGTAATTTTCAGTGTAGAGATCTTTTGCTTCTTTTGTTAGATTAATTCCTAGATACTTCATTTTTTTGGTTGCTATTGTAAAAGGAATTTTTTCCCTTATTTCTCTCTCCATTAGTCTGTTATTTGTGTATAAGAAGGCTACTGATATTTGGGTATTCACCTAGTATCCAGATACTCTACTGAATCTTTCAATTAATTCTAGAAGTTTTTTGGTGGAGTTTTTTGGATCTTCAATGTAGAGTATCATATCATCGGCAAATAATGACAGTTTAACTTCTTCCTTTCCTATCTTTATTGCTTTAATTTCTTTCTCTTGTCTAATTGCTGTGACTAATGTTTCCAAAAGGATATATAAAGAACTCAAAACAATTAGCCCTACCAAATATAAAGACCTGATTCAAAAATGGGCATCCAAAATGAACAGACATTTCTCAGACAAAAAAGTAAAAGCAGCAAGTAAATATATGAAAAAATGCTCCACATCACTGATCATTCAAGAGATGCAGATGAAAACAACACTGAGATTCCACCTCACTCCACAAAGAATGGCTGCTATCAAGAAATCACACAATAACAAATGTTGGCGGGGATGTGAGGAGAAAGGAACCCTTCTTCATTGTTGGTGGGAGTGTAGACTGGTGCAACCACTATGGAAATCAATATGGAGATACCTCAAAGAGCTTGGACTGGAGGTTCCATTTGACCCAGCCATCCCTCTGCTGGGTATCTTTCCAAAAGAACTAAAAGAATCATATCACAGAGAAGTATGTGCACCCATGTTTATAGTGGTACAGTTTGTAATAGCTAAATCTTGGAAACAGCCCATTTGCCCATCCATTGGAAACTGGATAAAGAAGATGTGGTTTTTCTATAAAATGGAATACTACTCATCCATAAAAAACGAGAAAATAGATTCATTCATAGGAAAATGGATACATATTGAAGATATACACCTAAGTGAAATAAATAAGTCACACATGTATCAATACAGAATAGTTTCCCTTGTGTGAATAATCTGCAATAATACATAAGATCCTAATAAGATTACTGACATTTAGAAATGGGAAGAAAGGAGCTAAAGGTGTAGGGAAGGTGGGATGGGTAGGGGATGGGTAATAAGGGAAAAGAAAAAAATGTGAGATAATGAAAAGATGAAAATAAAATGTTTGTAGATGGGGAGGGGAGGGGAGGAGGGGGTGAAGGGAGGGCAGGGACAAGGGGAAAAAATGAGAATCAAGACTTGTCATGTAGAGGTACAAGATCCCAACAATGAATGTAACTGTACTGTATCCCTAAAATGTACCAGTAAACTCAATTAAAGCTGAAAAAAAAAAAAACCACAAAACTACATTTTGTTTATCCAGTTTCCAATTAATGGACAGATGGGCTGTTTTCAAATTTTAGCTATTACAAACTGTGCCACTATAAACATAGGTGTGCATATATCACTGTGATATTATTCTTTTAGTTCTTTTGGAAAGATACCCAGCAGAGGGATGGCTGGGTCAAATGGAACCTCTAATCCTAGTTCTTTGAAGTATCTCCATATTGATTTCCATAGTGGATACACCAGTCTGCACTCCGCACAACTCTGCCAACATTTGTTATTGCTTGATTTCTTGGTAACAGCCATTCTTTCTGGGCTGAGGTGGAATCTCAGTGTTATTTTCATCTGCATTTCTCAAATGACCAGTGATATGAAACATTTTTCATATATTTACTTGCTGTTTTTACTTCTTTGTCTGAGAAATGTCTGTTCATTTCAGATGCCCATTTTTGAACTGGGTCTTTATATTGGGGGGTTGATTGTTTTGTGTTCTTTATATATTCTAGATAAAAGTACTTTGTCTGAGAAGGAGCTGGTAAAATATTTTTCCCACACTGTGGGTTGTCTCTTAGTTCTCTTGAAGGTTTCTTTTGCAGTGCAGAAGCTTCTTAATAAGATGAGATCCTAGTTGTTGATTCTTTCTTCTAGTTCCCATGCTACTGAAGATTTGTTCATAAAGTCTTTTCCTATGCCAGTGTCTTCAAGATTTCTGCCTAATTTATCTTCCAGAAAATTTAGTTCCTCTTTTTTAATATTTAGATCTTTAATCCACTTGGATTTTACTTTAGTGAATGGTGAAAATAAGGGTCTAGTTTTAATCTTTGGCAGGTTGAAATCCAATTTTTCCAATAGCATTTATTAAAGAGGCTATCTTGGCTCCAGTAAGGATGGTTGGCTCCTTTGTCAAATATGAGGTAGATGAGTACATATGGAGTTGTTTTTGTATCTTCCAGTCTGTTCCACTGATCCTCAGGTCTGTTTCTTTGCCAGTGCCATGCTGTTTTTATCACAGTGGCTTTGTAGTGTAGTTTCAATTTGGGAATTGTTATAAATACTGCCCTGTCTCTGTTGCCTAGGATGGCTTTTGCTATTCTAGGTCTCTTCTGGTTCCAAATAAATTTTTGGATTATTTTTTCTAGTTCTGTGAAATATCCTGTTGGAGTTTCAATTGACATTGCATTGAAGCTGTATAGTAGTTTTGGTAGTATGGCCATTTTCACTATGTTGATTCTTCCTACCCAGGAACATGGGATATCTTTCCATATTCTTATATCCTCTTCAATCTCTTTTTTCAGGAGCAGGGGATATCTTTCCATTTTCTTACATCCTCTTCAATCTCTTTTTTCAGAGTAGAGGTCTTTTGCTTCCTTCATTGGATTGATTCCTAGATACTTCATTTTTTGGATGCTATTGTGAAAGGAATTATTTCCCTAATTTCTCTCTCAGTAAGACTGTAATTTGTGTACAAGAAGGCTGTTGATTTTTAAGTGTTGACCTTGTATCCAGCTACTCTGCTAAAAGTATCAATTAAATTGAGAAATATTTTGGTGGAATTTTTTGGGTCTTCAATGTACAATATCATATAGTCAGCAAATAATGACAGTTTAACTTCTTCCTTTCCTATATTTATCACTTTAATTTCTTTGTCTTATCTAATTGCTGTGGCCAATGTTTCCAGAACTATATTGAAGAGGAGTGGTGATAGTGGGCATCCTTGTCTTGTTCCTGATCTTAACATGAAGAGGTCTAACAGAGCAAATCAAATAGGCAAGGTAAGAAACTAAAAGGAGAGGGGGAAAAAGTAAAAAGAGTCAACAAAAGGACAAAACATGACAATAATAAATCAGTACATATCAGTGATAATGATCAATGTTAATGGCCTCAATTCACCAAACAAGAGAATAAACTATAAGAATGGATCAAGAAGCAAAATCAAGCAATATGTTGTATATAAGAAATGCACCTAGTGCAAAAATAATCCAATAGATTGAAAGTTAAAGGATGGAAAACAACTCTCCATTCTACAGGAGCCCATTTTATATTTCTTACTGAAGTTGACACAACACTTAACTATCACAGCTGTTGAGCATTCCAAGGTGAGGTTTTTGAGATACTTCTAAGATTTGAAAAAGATAGGATATAACAGGAAGAAAATAGATCTTGAATTTCAAGAGAAGGACACCTAAGAGGTATGTCATATAAGCAAGGAGGACACAGAACAATATACCTTACAGTGTTAGATGTGAAAACTGGAGTCTACATCTTACATCAGAAATATTTTAAATCAAGCTCATGAATAATCCATGAGCTAACCAATAGAATATGGAAACTGGATATCAATTTCCTAAATACATGGACTACTACTTTCCATTTTTAGAAGAACATAGTGAAACCTACTTAAAAAGAATTTAGGTTTTAGCAAACATATGGGATTCTCTAAAACACTAGCTGATAAAAATTTGGCTGATTTGGTTTCCTTTCCAAATGACAGCATCAAATAGGGGTCAGGCTTGGTTCATGAATATGTAATTTTTATCTTTACTTTTTTCTATCTCATGATGATTTAGCTCTGTGACCTCTAAAAGGCTCTGGAATAGGTCCTTACCTATTTAATCAGTAACAGAAAGCAATCTATCATTGAAAACACTATATTTCCATACCTCCTAAAATGGATGAGAGATGAGAGGCATTGTCAAACTCTGTTTGTCAGGAAGCCACTAGAATCACCTATTAGCAATTGATTTTCCCTTTTTTCATTTATTCTTGAGGGTTTATTCTTTATAAAAATTCACACACTGTCAAAACTATGCAGCTGTGTTTATACAAATATGTTCAACTCATTCTTTTGTCTCACTTAGCATCTGATTTGTACTTAAAGATGCAGAACCCACATTCCACCTTACAGAGACCTGACGTTCATGAAAATGAATTCTGATGTCATATAGGACATCAGACATCTGGGATCTTTCATATGAGGCTTACTATGCTGCTCTTCCCATTCAAAACAATTTACTGGAATAAAATTTGGCTCATTTGAGAAATCAGAAAAAATTGTAGTTCAGTGAATTCATAAAGACACAGATCTGTCCAGACATTGTCATCCTCTTCCAAAAGCCCCGGAGATTCATTAGTTTGTCACAATATTCTCCTCTTTTGCTCAGCTTTCCTATATCTAAGTTAAAATACTCAACAATTCTAAGTTATGAGGAAATGATTTCTTTGTCTCACAATTTTAGAGGTTTCAGTCCATGGTGTGCTGGCTCTGAGGTAGGGTAGAAAGTTGTGGTGGCACACAGCTGTTCACTTAATGGCTGCTGAGAAGCAAGGCACAAGAAAAGAGCTGTAGGGAGAGGTACAATCTCCCAAGGTAAGCCTTGAGCACATTCAGCTATGAATTTCAGGGGTTTAACCCACTGATTAATGCAGCTTCCTCCTTGTCCCTTTTAGGAATCTCTTAAACCACTCAGGTTAACAGTTAAGACTTACTGGCATATCTCCCCACCACCACAATTTGCAGGCCTTCAGATCAAATAGTCTGGCAAAATTCCGTTGGTGAGAGCCTTCCTACTTCTATGTATTTGTCACTCTCTGCTTTCCTACTTCTTTCCAGTTCTCAGAATCTTAAGAGGAGTAAATATTTTTAAAGCAGGCTTCATTTTTTCCAAGGATATCCTCAAATACCAGCCATTTGAGAAAGTAAAAACTCATTATTTATAGCTCTGTCCACAACTCTGAGAATAAAAAAGGAATAGAAGGAATATTTTCCTTTTGTTCAGAATGTTTATGTTTTCTTACTCTTCTACTCCAGACCTCCTGCTGAAAAAAACAAACTCAAACAAATTCATATCTACTTCCTGATTATATTCAATGTTATCTTTCTATTTGGTCAGGCTCAATCTTAAGTAGGGCACAATTGTCCTTAGGAAAGGACAATATAGCTCTGCACACTTGCATGCTGTAAACTTCCTTAGATGCAGATTTTTCAGAATCTTTTCCTGCGATTTATGTGCAGAGGAGAAAAGGGATAATTTTCTGGGTCCCATTGAGAGATAAAACAGAGGGCCAGAAATACATATGACACTGACTTAATTAATTAATCTAACGCATGAGGGAATACTGAGTTGAGAATTTTCAGTTAGAAAAATAGTACTATATTTTAGTGTTTATGCATACAAAGCAGTTGGGTTTGAGAAAAGATTACTGATCATACATCATAGTAGTTCTATAGTTTGAATTTATCTCAGGAGTTATAGAGCTACAGGAAAAATTTGTGGCAAATAAAAAATCATTTCAGTTATTATGTGGATAACATATTGGGTCAATGAGAGGGAGAAATTTGGGAAATTAGACTTTGAAATTTCATCTGTACTGACTGAAATGTTAAAATTATGAATAATTACAAAAGAAGACTTGAATGTTATTCATGTTTTTCAATGACCTTAACTATAATGCAGATATATATATATATATATATATCTGCATTTAACCAATTGAGAATATAGAGGTTTATGCTGTCTATCCAGGAGTATAACTGGCCAGAAGATCTATTAGTATTTCCTTGTAAAAAAGCTTGATAAGATCCAAAGTCCCACCATACTATCATACTATCAGTAAGTATGCACAGATCCTGGGGAGTAGCTGTGTGAATCAGAGTGGTGTGGCTGCAGGAGGATCCCAGCCAGAGCACTGCCCTGACTCCAAAGGCATAGGCACAGGTGTGCAACCCACAGGCCCACCTAGAAAAAAGCTGCACAGGTTCACAAGCTTCAGGCAAAGACCCACCAAGATCCCACCTGGGAAAGAATTACAAAGATGCACAAGGAACAGCCAGAGGCTCACCCAAATACCATTGATAAGCACATGGAGACCCTAGCCAGAAGCTTACACAGACAAATGGAACTGGGGTACGCAGCCCCCAGCCAAAGGCCTTCTCAGACAACAGCTACATAGGGGATCCAGTAAGAGGCACGCCTAGATACCATTCCAAGTGTGCATGGGGCCCAGCCAGAATTCTTCCCAGACAACAGGTCAGCTCAAGGATATAGAAGACCATTATTTTAAATCCTGGAATTGCTGTACTGGTAAGCAGCCAAGAAAAGGCTGCATAGTGACTTGCTGAGAATGGAAGACCACTGGGTGAGCAAACAGTTACCTCAACAAAGGCAACTATGGGACCTCAATACTCCACTGTCACAAATAGGTAGGTTGGCCAGACAAAAAATTTAAAAATGAAATACTAGAAATACTTTATTTCCATTTTTATAGTATTTGTAAGTAGGGAAGGGAGGAAGGGTGAAAGGAGGGCAGGGATAAAGGGAAAAAATGAGAACCAAGACCTTTCATGTAAAGATACAAGATCCCAATGATGAATGTAACTGTACTGTATACCTAAAATGTACCAATAAACTCAGTGAGAAAAAAAATGGAATACTAGAACTCAATCAAACTCTTGAATAAATGAATTTAAGAGACATTTAAAGAGTGTTCTACCCCAACATCAGAATACACATTCTTGTTGGTTTCACATGGATCATTCTCCAAAATAGACCATATACTCACTGAACATGTTTAAGTAAAAAGGAACTGAAGTTATTCCCTGTACATTATCATATCATAGTGTGATGAAATTGGAGATCAATAGTAAAAGAAACTTCAAGAGTTTCATAAACACATGGAAATTGAACAACACACTTGTGAATAACCAAAGAGTCACAGAGGAAAGTAAATAAGAAATCAGAAAGTTCCTACAATTTAATTACAATGACAATACAACATATCATAGTCTATGGGACATGATGAAAGAAGTCTAGCAAGGGAAATTCATAGCAGTGAATACTCAGGTGAAGAAAACAGAACGAGCTCAATTAACCTAATGCTAAACCTCAAGATTCTAGAAAAATAGGAGCAGGACAAACCCAAAGTTCATACAAGAGCTGAAATTATAAAGATCTGGGCAGAAATTAATGCAATGGAGACTAAGAGAATATTACAAAAAAATCAATGAAGTCAGAGTTGGTTCTTCAAAAGAATTTTTAAAAATGACAAACCCTTATTCAACCTTATTTTTTTTTAAAAAAGGAAATAAAAGGACAAAATCCATGCAATTAAGAATGAAAAGGGTGAAATTACAATGAACCCAGCGGAAATCTAGAAGATCAATACCTACTTTGAAAACCAATATTCCAATAAGATGAAAAATACAGAAGACATAGACAAATTCCTAGATATGTATGGATTGCCAAATTGGAACAAAAATGACCTAAAAATTCTAAATGGCCTCAAATCAATCAATGAAGTTGAATACTCAGTTAAACACTTACCAACTAAGAAAAGCCCAGGTCCTGATGGCTTCATACTGAATTCTAGAAGACATTTAGAGAGTAACTACTGCCACTATGGTTTAAACACTTCAATGAAATGGAAAGGGAAGCAATATTCCTGAATTCCTTACAGGAAGGAAGCATCACCTTGATTTCTGAAGCAGAAAAAGGCCCCACTGAAAAAGAAAACTATAGGCCAATCTCACTAATGAACATAGATGCAATACTCCTTAATAAGATATTGGCAAACAGAGTGCAGAAGATCATACATTCAGACCCAAGTGGGATTCATCTCAGGGATGTGGGGATGGTTCAACATATACAATCAATAAATGTAATGCACTATCTTAATAGAGCCAAGGGCAAAAGAAAAATCATGCAGTCATCTCAATAGATGCAAAAAAAGCATTAGACAAAATCCAACATGCATTTATGATTAAAACGCTCCAAATATTGGAATAGATGTTCTCTACCTCAATCTCATAAAAACCCATCTATGAGAAATCAACTAATATCATACTAAATTGTCAAAAACTGAAATCCTTCACACTAAAATCAAGAACAAGACAAGGAGGTCCACTACAATCACTCCTGTTCAATATAGTTTTTGAAACATTAGCCACAGCAATTAGACAGAGAAAGAAATGAATGGAATAAAGATATGTAATGAAGAAGTCAATCTGTCATTATTTGAAGGTGATAAGACACTCTATTTAGAAGACCCCAGGAACTCCACCAAGTCTTGTAGACCTAATAACCAAATTCAGTGAAGTAGTTGGATACAAGTTCAACACATAAAAATCAATAGCTTTCCTGTACATAATAAACAGATGCACTGAGAGAAACAGGACAAGCAATTCCTTTCACAATAGCACCCAAAAAAGTTCTAGTTTCAGCAGCACATATACAATAGCACCCCCCAAACTGAAATAACTATGAGTCAACCTAATGAAAGAGATCAAAGTCCTCTACTCTGAAAACTACAACACTCTATAAAAAGAGATTCAAGAGGATATCAGAAAATGTAAAGACATTCCTTGGTCCTGGATAGGAAGAATCAATATAGTGAAAATTACCATACTTCCAATACTGCTACATAGATTCAATGCAATCCCATAAGCAGTAAAGATAAGGTAGGGTGTATCATAATCTCCATCTTGTAATTATGCTACAAAGCTACTGTGTTAAAACAGCATGGTACTGGAAAACAAATAGACCTGAGGACCCGTGGAATCAGATGAGAAGATGCAGAAGCCACCCCAGACACATTCAGCCACCTCATTTTTGACAAAAGAGTTAAACACCCTCACTGGAGGAAAGATAGCCTCTTTAATAAATGGTGCTGGAAAAACTGGGCTTCAACTTGGCAAATATTAAAACTAGACCTAAATCTCTCACCATGTATGAAACTAAAACTGAAATGGATTAAACACCTAAATATTAAAACAGAAACACTAAACCAGCTGTAATGGAGATTAGATAGAACTCTTGAAACACTGGTGTAGGAAAATATTTTATGAATGAAACCTTAGTTGCCCATGAACTAGCATAAATAGTCCACAAATGGGATCTCTTTTTATTAAAAAGCTCCTGCACCACAAGATCAGTAGTGTTAAAAGACAATCCACAATATGGGAAAAATTTTCACCAGCTCTTCCTGAGACAAAGGTCTACTATTTAAAATATATAAAGAACTTAAAAAAAAATCAGACCTCCCAAGTTTAAAGATCCAATCCCAAAATGCAAATGTGAAGTAAACAGACATTTCTCAGACAAAGAAGTATAAATAGCAAATGAATATATGACAAAATGTTCAACATCACTGGTCATTCAGGAGATGCAAATGAAAGCAACACTGAGATTCTACTTCACCTCAGAAAGAATGGCTGCTATTATATCAACGAGTAACGAATGCTGATGGGGCTGGGGAGATAGAGGAACCCTCCTCCACTGCTGATGGCAGTGTAGACTGGGACAACCACCATGGAAATCTGTATGAAGATACCTCAAAGAGCTAGAATTGAAGGTCCCATTTGACCCAGCCACCCCCCTTCTGGCTATCTTTTCCAAAGAATTAAAAGTATCACATCACAGTGATATATGTGCACCCATGTTCATAGTAGCGCAAGTCGTGATAGCTAAAATTTGGAAGCAGCCCAATTGCCCATCAACTGGAGACTGGATAAAGCAAATATGTTTTTCTATAGAATGAAGTACTACTCAGCCATAAATTTATAGCTATATGGATGTACATTGAGGGGAAACTCTTAAATGAAATAAATATCACTAATATGGGCAAATACTAAATAGTTTCTTTAGTGTGAGAAACTGAAAGTGTAAATAAAGACTAAAAGGTATAAAAGATATTGTGAAATAGGAAGAAAAGGGACAAAGAGGAAGAGGAAGTGGAAGAGGTAGGGGAATAGAAAGAGGGGAATGGAAGTGAAATGAGAAAAAGAAAAATGGAAACGAAATGTTTGTAGAAAGGGAGGTATGGAGGGGTTGAAGGGACAGCAAGGGAATGGGGAAAAAATAATAACCAAGATGGTTTATCTAAAGGTGCACATTTCCAGTGATGAATGTCAGTATATTGTATACTTTAAATTTACCAAAATTAATTAATTAAAAAAAGAAAATCTTGTTAAGGTTGCAGACTTTTTCTGCTGCACCTCCTTTTGTGTTACAAATATGATTCTTTTTTCATTTTAATTAATATAACTTGAGATGTTCATAGATTTTTTTGCAGCAAAATAAATGAGTTATAATTACTTTTGCCTGTGTGAGGATGAATGTGAAGTACATCTAATTATATAAACAGGATGTTCCTTTAACAGACCATTGAATTGCATATATCAAGGAAGTCTTAATGGCCACTTAAGTAATGTTTCTGACCACAAGATTTTGTTCTTTTTTTGCTTCTCATCAATACATTCAGAGGTCAGGCAGTTAAATCCTTTGAGTAAAAATTACTCCATCTTTGTTTTCTCTGAGGAATCTTAGCAGATGGTATATAAACTTTTTACTGTCTTTGTTAAATTTTAAAAAAATGAATACAAGAGATTAAAAGAAACATTTATATTATATTTTAGAATGATATGAAACATTTTAAAAATTTGATAAGATATATCTATAAATATTCTTAATTATGGTGATTATAGTCCACTATTTCTAGCAAGAATTTAACAAGATTAAAAAGTAGTATTATTTGAAAGACTAATGAAGTTTTAAATAAAAGATAAAGGACACCCATTTTTCTGATATTTTCACATAGAGTATTATACTTTCTGCATTTGTATTTGCTCCTCAAAAACAGTATGCTGATTAAATTGTATTTGTTTATTTTAATATAAGGACAATTACATCGTTCATGCATTACCACAGAGCATTTTCAATTAGCAGGTCAAAATTTAGAAACTAACCCAAGCATGCTTTTTCTGTCCTTTTTATACATACCATACAGCAACTGTTTCATGGTTAAATAAGTGAGAATACCTAGGAAAAGATCAGCCTGAAAGCAATGATTGTATATGCTATAAATGGTATAGAATTATTTAGAAAAGAAACACAGAGTATGGAATCACATTTAATCCTATTTCTTTAGGGTGATCTTTTAACTTGGACAAATTTTCTTTTCCTAAGTTAAATTAGATATCTGTCTGCCACTTAGGTTTAGTGTGACAATAATTTAAACATTATAATGATTTTTTTTTGGTACCGGGGATTGAACTCAGGTCCTTGCTCTTGCAAGGCAGGCCACTGAACCACTGAGCTAGATCTCTGGCCCCTATTAT
The DNA here is from genome assembly GCF_012274545.1 of Fukomys damarensis. Taxonomy (NCBI): domain Eukaryota; kingdom Metazoa; phylum Chordata; class Mammalia; order Rodentia; family Bathyergidae; genus Fukomys; species Fukomys damarensis. The sequence continues at coordinate 54,047,686 of NW_022900928.1, forward strand.
AATGATTTTTGAGTTGGTAGAGACACACTAGCAAAAGACATTTAATTTTTCAATGCCATGTTAATTTGATTTAAACTGAAATTAGTGACCTAGATATTTTTCTCACTTCTATATCTTCTAATTATTTTGAAGCATCATGTTTTACTATTTTATGAAATACTAAAATGAACTTTCATTTTAAGTGAATTAAACAAGTAGAAGGAATTCAATTAAGCTTAGTGATCAATGTTTTTAACCAACATGAGAGAAAAGTTGATACCTCTATAATCAAAACCAAGCAGAACATAGCTGTTTCTCCATCACTGTCACCTCTATTGCGTCTTAATAGCACATAAGAAAAATGCATTGCTTTATATGACATAGCTATAATATTGAAATAACACTTTGCACATATATGGCCTATAGATTTACAGTATGACCTTGGGCAAAATCTAAAAGAATGTAATAGATCAGAGAAACAATATTAACTCTACAGAATTGGGAAAAGTTTTAAATTAAGATGATAAAACATATTCTACTTGTCACAGAAATCAATACACACACTACAAAACTAATTCTATGAAGAAAGAACAACATAAGAGACTCTCAGCATTGGGCAGAGTAGGAAAAAATAGCAGGGACCAAAAGGAACATAGTCTATGCTTTGTACAAGTACAGGTTGACATATGATAAAAACTAAAAGAATTATTTACATTTCCTCATTCTTTTTCTGTTGTACATGCAAACAAGAATTCTGTGAACATATTTCAGTATAACAATATGAACACTAGTTAGAATTAAGCAATAGAGAAAAAATCAAAATGCTCTGGATCACAATAAATGTTTATTTCTGAATGTTAAGAAACATGTATAGACAAAACCATGGTATTAGCTTTATAATAGATGCTTTCAATATCAATGTAGAATTGATCCTTTTCAGCACCAAGATGTCACACCTGACTCTAGTCTCCTAAGAAATCATCACACATTAAATTAAAAGCAGAAGGCTGAGCAGAATAAAGGCCCTGGAAAAATAAGCAGCATTGTGTTCCTTCCAAAAATTTACTAATTACAGAAACAAAAAACAGAAACATCAAATAGTTAAATTATAAAATTCCCTTATATATTATTTAAATTATATTTTAAAAATCTATAGTCTTCCTTAGCATATTTCTTTCTTTTCATAATTTGATTTTTAGCTGAATTTTATGAAACTGGGTTCCCATAAGTAAATGCATAAATATTCATAAGTAAATATCACAAAATAAGATATCATCTAAGAATGATCTTCATTTTGTTATCATTTGATGAGCTTTGAGCTTACAAAATGGTTTAAATTCAGTTTCACCTTACCTTTTCAGATACTTTTTATTACATGTATAAGCATAATGAGAAATACCTTGCATACTTGCTGTATTGAATATATCTGATATTTTTACCTACTCAAAAATCTTAGTCTAACATAGATTTGTGTGGGGAAATCATGGCCTATGACAATACTTGTTCTTTGTTGACTGCTATTCCTCATGTTTGACATTCAATGATCTAATGTCCAGATCTTTGAAATGTTACAGGTTTTTGTAGCCACACAGTATGTCTAGAGTAGAGGCAGAAGGTCTGAAGGGAAAGGAAGTTGGTTGAAAACAGACTTCACAGATCACTGATATTATGTTTCTTCCCCCATTTCTTAGCCTGTCTATCCATACTCTTTTGTAGGACCAAGAATATATTTCACATTCCTACAGGCTGTTCTCTGGATTTTAATCTAAGAATTAGAAACAATATATGTTTTCTTCAATAAATTGCTATATGAGTAAAAGTGACATTAGTTGGGCTGGGGATTTAGCTCAGTGGTTTCACCACCTGCCTTGCCAGCACAAGGTCCCAAGTTTGATCCCCTGTACCAAAAAAAAAAAAAAAAAAAAAAAAAAAAAAAAAAAAAAAAAAAAAAAAAAAAAAAAAGTGACATCAGTTAATTTCTTGATTAATTATTTAGTAATTAGGAGAAGAAAATTTTTCCTGTTCAGCATTTCTAGTTCATTTAATACAGTTTTAGTCTTTCTCCATTCACATGGGTTACACTTTCTTCTCTGCCTATCTGAATCCCAACTGTAAACAAATACTTTTCTAAAGTAAGTTTTAATAAATAGGTAATGCTCATCAAAAATACTTAAAACATAAGTGAAGGTTCCCAATTGAAAGTTGTAAATGACATTTTAATTTTCGTGTTTAATCTTTACCCCTGGGTCTCTCTAAAAAGCACTGTAGAATTACAAAACTGATGAACATTTCTTTGCCAAAAATGAAGTCTGAGCTGTTGGCATATGTCAGCAGTGCTTAGTGCTTTTTGCATTTTCATTCTATTTCAGAGGAAGGAAAAGACAGAAACAAGTGAACTGCAGCTCTGGGGTTGCCTGCTGGCTGTGATCAGAAGCAAATGGGTCATGTGACTTGGGGAAGCAAAGGTGAGTGCCCAGATGACCAGAGATTTTCATTGCTAGGGGTCACCATGCACCTGGAGCTACTGGCCACACCCTTTCAGTGTTAACTGAGAAAGGGATTCCTGAATCAGAGACAATGTTTTAGCAAAAATGTAAATTTAAAACTTTTAAAACTAACTTGAGTAAACTTAGAGAAGAATGTGGAGCATATTTTTGCTTTTTAAAAATAAAGTATCACAGGCTGGGGATTTAGCTCAGTGGTTGCGCCATATGCCTTGCAAGTGCAGGGTCCCACATTCAATCCCTGGTTAAAAAAAAAAAAAAAAAAAAAAAAAAAACAAAAAAAAAAAAAAAAAAAAAAACAAAAAACACAAAAAAGCAAAACCAAATATAAAGTGTCACAGAGATCTGATTTTTATGGATAAATGTTTTTAATCTCAATTTCATTTTTAAATGAATTCAATTTTAGTTTGATCAGGCACATATGGACAGATATTTTCATGGTTGCGGTATATATTGTTGTTGAAATGTCTTTTTCATCATTGTTTTTAATCTAAAATATATTCTATTTTAATTGAGTTTATTGGTACATTTTAGGTATACAGTAAAGTTACATTTATTATTAGAATCATGTACCTTTACATGACAGGTCTTGGTTCTCATTTTTCCCCTTGTCCCTGCCCTCCCTTCAACCCTCCTCGCTCCCCCTTTATAAACACTTCATTTCCATTTTTTCATTTTCTCATATTTTTTTCTTTTCCCTTATTACCTTTCCCCTACCCTTCCCACTTTCCCTACATCTTCAGCCCTTTTCTTCCTATTTCACATTGTCTATTATATCATTAGGATCTTATGTACTATTATAGTTTTTCATACCACAGAAACTATTCGATATTTACACGTGTGTCTTACTTATTTCACTTAGGAGTATATCCTCCATATGTATTCATTTTCCTATGAATGATTCTAATTTCTCATTCTTTATGGCTAATATTCCATTTTATAGAAAAACCACATCTTCTTTATCCAGTTTCCAACTGATGGGCAAATGGGCTGTTTTCAAATTTTAACCATTATAATCTGTGCCTCTGTAAACATGGGTGCACATACTTCTCTGTGATATGATTCTTTTAGTTCTTTTGGAAAGATACCCAGCAGAGGGATGGCTGGGTCAAATGGAACCTCCAGTCCAAGCTCTTTGAGGTATCTCCATATTGATTTCCATAGTGGTTGCACCAGTCTGCACTCCCACATTCTAAGGGTGAAATATGTAGAACAGGGACTTACAGTTGTAGTGAACATCATAGGGAATCCAGTTTTGTAATAAATCAAAATGTATAATTTTCTTATTTACTTTTTATCCCTTGCAATTAGAAAAATAGAGAATAATTAACATCTAACAGGAATGTAAGGGTCATTCTGTTAAATCTCTATCCTGCCTATAACATATTTATATAGAGACAGATAATTAAACATTTTCAAAAATGAAAGACATTTACTACAATTGAAGGCATTACTATATTTGCATCTTTTTATAAATATAGATCAGAGAGCTTGAAATTTCTATTTTTTTCAACTATTCTGGATATTTTGACTCATTTTGTATTCTTTGACAATAAAATATTCAAATATTTAACAACTTGGTTATGTCATTTGTTCTCTTATTGGTGAATTTGAAGATATTTTGTATACTCAGGATAGTAATCCTTTGTCAGACATATATTTTACAACTTTTTCCCAATATACGACATGTTTACTTATTTTCTTGACATTGTCCTTGGCAAGAAAAAAATTAATACAAAAATGCCATCAATCATTTCTTTCACTGATTATACCTTCAACATTATGTCTAAAAAGTCATTAGCACACAAATAGGATTTTCTGTATAATTTTATACAAGCTTTATAGCTTTTAATTTTATGTTTAGGTCTTTGAAACATTTTGAGTTAATTTTGTGAAAGTTTTAAGGTTTGTGTGTAGGTATTGTGTGTGTGTGTGTGTGTGTGTGTGAATATCAGGTTGTTCCAGCGGCATTTATTTATGTATTTATTTGTTTGTTTATTTATTTATTTTGGAGACAGGGTCTCACTATATAGTTGAGACTGACCTAGAACTCACTATGTAGCCCAGGCTGGTCTTGAACTCATAGTGATCCTCCTGCCTCAGCCTTCCAAGTGCCGGGATTGAAGGCATGCATCGCCATGCCTGGCTTCCAGCAGCATTTATTAGAAAGACTACTTGTCCCAATTGTTATTAAATCTGTTCCTCAACAAAGATCAGTTTACTATAGTTATGTGCATCTGTTTCTTATGTCCACTGATATACTTGTCTGTTCTTTCACCAATAACAAAATGTTTTGATTACTGGACCTCTAGATCCGTTTTGAAGTCAGCAGTCATTCTTCTAACTTTGTCCACTTTCAAATTGAGTTGGCTATTCCTCGATCTTTTGCTTTTTCATATTAACTTTAGAATCACTTTTCAATATTCATAAAAAGCTTGATATTTTAAGTAGGACTGCATTTAATTTATGCATAAAATTGGAAATAAATGTCATCTTGGCAATATTGAATGTGTTAATAAAAAATTGGATATATTTGCATTTGTTTAATCCCTCTTTGATGTCGTTCATCATAGTTTTGTAATTTCTTTGTGTTTATATGTGTTTCAAATTCCATTTTATTATTGTTGATATAAAGGAAAGTACATTATGTTTATATATTAGCTTTTCTCTTGTAAGCTTTCTATAATATCATTTTTAGTAATAGGAGGGCTGTTGTCATGATTATCTACAGATGATCTTATCTGTTTTGAACAAGTTGAGTTGCATTTCTTTCTTCTCAGGCTTTGTAATCTTTATTCCCTTTTCTTGTTTTATCATACTAACTAGGTCTTATCATGGATTTTTAACTTAATATGTTTAAATGAGCATTAATTATAATTTTTAATTTATAATCATATTTTTTCTAAAATGTTTCAAAAAGTAAGTACAAAGGAATGCTAATTTCCCTGAAATGAAAGTGTAGAATTAATCCAGTTACAGTAGTATTATGGACAAATTATTGAATAATCAAATAAAATGGCATTATAGTTTAATCAAAATAAATGAATAATAGAAAATTTGAAAAAACAGAGATGTTCAAATTAAGATGTTAAATATTTGAACACTAATAATAAATAAACTTTTATACTACCATATTTATGATATATAAAATATAGATAAAAATACCTTTTCACCAGTAAAAACTGATACAGAAAGACTACATAAATGATAGAATTTAAAATTTTAGATTTTAAAGGAAATTATGAAAATCACAGCAGAAATAATTGAAGTTACTTGTTTAAAAGTAATGAGGCTGAAAAGGAAAAGAAAGAAAGGTAGAAGGGAAGACAGGAAAGTGGAAGAGAGGGAGGGAGAGACAGAAGAAGAGAGGTTGGAAGGAAAGAGAGAAAAAAGGAACAAAGTAATAATGGAAAGAAAACAGAAGGAGGAGGCAAGGGAAGAGGGAGGGAAAGAAGAGAAAAAAATGAGGAAAAAATGTACTAATAAGTATTGCCAAGGCTTTTCCCTGTTTTGTATTTTTAAAATATCTTTGTAGAAAATTCACACATGAAAATGCTACAACATGAAACTGAGTGATTCTAAAGTTACAGATGTTTTAACTTAAGACCTATCTTTCAAACGTTGATATGTTTTATTTTTACAAAGTGAAAAATTCATAATACAATAGTGGGTAAGACAATCAGATGACAAGATATAAACTGATAGAAATTATTTACAAATGTCATATCTGTTAAAGAACTGTACTATTTAATACTGTTTTAATAGTTTATTTTATTAATATATGTTACTATACATAATGTTCATATTTGTTATGTGGATTTGATACAGATATATAAAACATCGTAATTCATTTTTTTAATCTCCATTCCCTTCCTTTTTTCCACTCTCCCTCCATCTCTTAATCCTCTTTCCATTTGAGAAAGATCTATACTTCCTATTATCCATGCTTTATTTTGCTATTTATTTATTTATTTATTTGTTTTTGTACCAGGGATCAAACTTGGGTCTTGCACTTGTGAGGCAAATAGCGAAACCACTGAGATAAATCCCTGGCCCATTTTGCTCTTTATTTATAATTTGTTTTTCTCATATAAGAGAAGCCATGCAATATTTAAGCTTGTATATCTGATTTCACTTGACATTATTATCTCAAGGTGCCTCTGTTTTTCTACAAATTACTTAAGTTTGTTTTTCTTTCTGGCAGAGTAGTACTCCATTGTGGACAAATACCACATTTTCTTTATCCATTAATCTGTAGATGGACGCATAGAACGCTTCCAAGATTTAGCTATCATGAATTGTGCTGCTAGGAAGATGAGTCTACATGTAACACTGTAATTTGATGAAGATACCTAGGAAGGGAATAGTTAGATTCAATAGAATTTGTAGTTTTAGGCTTTTTTCTTCCATTAAGTTTATTGGTACATTTTAGGTATACAATACAGTTACATTTACCATTAGGAATTTGTCCCTTTACATGAAGTATCTTGGTTCTTATTTTTCCCTCATTCCCCTGCCCTCCCTTCACCACCTCCAACCTTCCTTATTTACAAAGACTTTGTTTTCGTGTTTTTCCATTTCTCATATTTTGTACTTTTTATTTTTTGAGGCATCTCCATACTGATCTCCACAGTGACTGCACTTGCTTACATTCCCATTAACAACAATGTAGAATGTTCTTTTTTCCCCAAAGTCTTGTGACCCAAAACAAAGAAACAAACACTTCATCAAACTCAACAATAAGAAAATGAGTGATGCAGTGAAGAAAACAGCAAAAGATCTGAAGAGACAGTCCACCAAGGAACTTATATAAATAACAAATAGTATATATAAAGATACTTCATGTCATGTCACTCAAAAATTGTAAATTAAAATAACCATTATGTGTCAACTAGAATGGTCAAAACTGAAAACACCAAATCCTTAAAAAAAAGAAAAAACATGAGCAACTAGAAATTTAATTTATTATTGGTAGAAATGCAAGATGCTGAAGCTATTTTGGAAGACATTTGGCAATTTCTTATCATCCTATGCCCTAGTCATAAGACTTGATATTTATTCAAATGATTTGGAAATTTACAGCCATGTGATATTAACAGAAGTTTTATTTATAATTTTCCACACTTAGAAGAAAACAAGATGTCTTTCATTAGGCAAATGTAAGAAAACTGTGAAACATCCAGAAAATGGAAAACTATTGACCATTAAAAAGATAAAACTATCAAGCCATGAAAAAACATGAAGAAATCATGAATGCCTAATGCTGAGTGAAAGAAGTCATCCTGAAAAGGGTATGCATTGTTTGATTATAACTATATGGGCTTCTTGCCAAAGCACGGATATAGAGACAGATAAAAGATTAATATTTACCAGCAGTTGCTAGGGTAAAGGGATGAATATCCAGAAAACAGAAGATAGACTAATGATAGGTAACTGCAATACATTTTAAGTGCTACAGTATGCTGGCAACTATGAATGAGAGTGATACACCAACTTAATGTTGTTAATTTTAGCAACTATATTAGTGTGATGAGTGTCACTAAAGGTGGGAGCAGTAGGTGTGGTGAGCAGAGTCAACACAGGAGATCTCTGTACATTCTGCTCAATTTTGCTGTGACCTAAAACTATTCCAAAAATGTAGTTATAAAAAAGAATTTAAAATAAATGTAAATTTTTTAGAGTAACACATTTAAAAACTATATTTATGTCCTTTTTTATTATATACCAATCCATAATTAGGTAAAAAATACTTATCCCAATTATAGTTTCAGAAATTAAGGTATTTCGATTTAAATAATACCTGTATTAAAATTATAATTGGCTTCATATTTGAGATCTATTTTGAATTTAAGTTTTTAAAGTGAGCTTTTAAACAGGTGTATCTGGTTATGTAGCTAAAACTCTCCATTGTAAGTAAGGAGATTTAAAATTTTAAGCAACATAGCTTTTTTGCCTAAATGCAGACACTAAGCAAAATGGTTTTGAAAGCCATGGAAGAAAAATCTTCTATCCCTTTTATGTTGGAAAAAGAAAGGAGGCTACACAGGAACTAATATTATTTTATCACAAAAATGGCAAGGTGAAAACAAGTTTATTCAGAAAGCAGAGTATTATCAAAAGTATAGCTAAGCCCCACTTGCTGGAAACAGTATAACATAATTGACTGTTCTGTGGATAGCTATCCACATATTTATTTATCTGTTCATATTCTCCAAAGGTTTCTGCCATTTTCTTTCCTAAGTCTAGGTTACAAAATATTTTAAGTGAGTTTTATATGGTATCTATTTTATTCATTCATTCACTCATTTGTTTATTTGGGGTATCAGGTATTGAACTCAGTTCCTTGAGCTTGCAAGACAGGCAGTGGAATCACACAGCTAAATCCCCAGCCCCATGTATCTATTTTAAATTTAAGGAATACTGTTTAAAATGTTTTTTACCATTCTTTATTCATTTCTATTAACTAAATAAACATATAGTGAGGAATTCTTATGTTTTTATTATTTTCTTACACATTAGCTAAACAAAGCAATAAAGGTCTTTCTCACTGAACTAGTCTCTTCCTGGGATTTATAGGTTAGTTACCAATTTTTTTCTTACACACAAAACAACCAATTTATTTTACCTGATCAAAAAGTTTTGGACATATGCAGTCAATTGAAATAATTTTTCTTCACTAGATATGATGAGTTCTTTAATATAATTATAATAATATAATAAATATAGTATAATATATTTTGACTATAGAAGATAAACTACATTATAAACTGCTTCTAAAAACATTTATTTTCTACTACATGCTCAAAACTTATTTTTTTAAGTATGAAGTAACTATAAATTCACAGAAAGTTGTGAAAATAGTATTGAGAGTTCCCTTGTATTCTTTACATAGTTTCTTCAAATGGCTACATCTTACAAAATTATAGTAAGATATCAGGTTCTAGGAATTTGCACTATACAAGGAGAGCAGGTGAATAATTGGGCCCACCAGGTCAAGCTCTATAAGGATCTCAGCAACCAAGATGCTAAATGATATCCTGGTGAGCAGCAATGTGGACCAGAGCAGTGAGACTACAGACAGATTCCAGCCGGGGATCCATCCTGACCCCAGCAGGTTGGGAACAGAGGTCCAGGCCAAAGTCCTGCCCAGAAAAGAGCTGCACTGGTACACAAGCTTCAGCCAGAGGCCTGATTCATAACATAGTTAAGAGTGTGTAGATCTCAGCAAGCAGTGATATGGACCAGGTGTGGATCAGAGAAGAGCATCTACAGGGAGATCGCAGCCAGGGCCCAACCCCAACCCTGGTGACTTGAACAAACAGGCCAAAGCAAAGAGCCTGCCTGGAAAAGAGCTGCACAGGCACATAAGCAACAGCTGGAGGCTCACCCCAATATCATTGGTAAGTGTATGGACACCCGAGCCAGAAGCCTGCTCAGAAATCAGGGACTGGTGTGCACCGCCTCCAGGCATAGGGCCTCCCAGATAACAGCTACATAGGGTCGCTATCTAGAGACAAACCTAGATACCATTCTAAGTGGGCACAGGCCACAGCCAGAAGCCTGCCCCAGCAACAAGTCAGTTCAGGGATCCAGAGGGCCACTATTCTGAACTCATGAACTGGTGAGCAGCAGAGAAATGGCCACTCAGTTGCTTGCTGAGACTTAAGGAACACTGGGTGAGCAAAAATTTACCTCAACAGAGGCACACAGGGGCTGCATCTGTTGAAATGAGAAGACACAGAAACAAGTCTCAAAATCTCACTTCCATATCACCTAAGACAACCCCAAAGGGAAACAAGATGGAAAAACCTTATACTCAACCACCTGCAACCCCTGAACTGACAAAGAAAGAGGATCTAGAAAAAAATGAAATCACAAATAATATTTCAGATAAAAACAGAGATTGTGCCCATGGTGCAAGACATGATTATGAATCTATAGCAGACACAGATAAAAAAAAAATAGGAGAGCTGAGGAACATGATGGAATCCCAACATAGGAAACAAATGGCCTCCATAAAACAGATGTAAACAGATTTCCAGGAGAATAAAAACTCCGTTCAAAGTTTACACAGCAGAATGAGGCAATGTGAGGACAGAATTTCAGATAGAGAAGACAGGATTGCAGTTAGTGACCAGGAAAAGAAAAAATTTCTTAAAAATAGTAAGGGACCATGAGAAATCAATCCAGCAGCTCCTAGATGATTCAAAGAAGGATAACAAACATAAGACTGATCAGAGTGAAGAAACAGCAGAGAGTGCAGACAACATACAGAAATGTTCACAGAAAGAATGGCAGAAAACTTCCCAGGTAAGGTAAAAGAGATAGCCATACAGATAAGTGAGGCATATAGGACTCCAACTAGCCATGATAAAAAATAAAAATCAATACATAGGCATATAATAATTAAGATTTCATAAACCCAACAGAAGAACAAAATTCTACAAGCAGTCAGAGAAAATAAACAAATCATATACAAAGGAAAGCCTATCAGAATCACAGCAGACTTCTCAACACAAACCCTCAAGGCAAGAAGAGTTTGGACTGATGTATTTCAAGCCCTAAATGAAAACAGCCTCCTACCCAGGTTAATATACCCTGCAAACATATCTTTCAAAACTGATGGAGAAATAAAATACTTTTATGACAAGGAGCACCTAAGGAACTTCATGAATACTAAACCAGCACTCCAAAAATTTTGAACAATGACCTAGGAAAAGACAATGAGGATCACAACCCCATGAAGCCCAGCAGAATGAATCCATCAGGCATAACAAGAAACTAAATGCAAAGGGGGAGAATGCAACAAAAAGAAAAGGTCATGACAATGATAGGTCAATACATATCAGTTATAACCATCAATGTTAATAGCCTCAATTCACTGATCAAAACAAACAAACAAACAAACAAAAGACTGGCAGAATGGGTCAAGAAGCATGATCTAATAATATGCAGCCTATAAGAAATACACTTGATTTGAAAAGAAACTCATAGACTGAAAGGTAAAGGGTAGAAAACAATACTCAATGTAACAGGAAAAAAAAAAAAAGCAGGAGTAGCTAAACTCTTTGCAGATCAAATGGATTTCAAACCAAAGATTAAGAGAGACAAAGAAAGACACTACATCCTTGTAAAAGGAAGAGGAAGAGATGACATCATAAATATATATGCACCAAACACTAGTGTGCCCAACTATATAAAACAAATACTAATGGACCTGAAAAAAGTCAAATAAGCACCAATACAATAGTATTGGGGGAATTCAATATGCCACTGTCAAAAATAGATAGATTAACTAGACAAAAAAAAAAGAATAAAAAAGAAATACTATAACTCAATTAAACTCTTGAACAAATGAAATTAACAGATATTTACAGTGTTTCACCTCACAAAATCAGAATAAACATTCATTTGGCTGCACATGGATCATTCTTTTGTTCCTGATACAAAATGTCACTTATACATTTTGATCCTTTTTAACACATTTAGTTTTTCATACCAGAGAAACTGTTCATTATTCACACATGTGTATGTTATTAATTATATTGAAAAAGCATTTTCTTTATCCAGTCTCCAGTTGATGGGCAACTGAGCTGCTTCTAACTTTCAGTTGTTATAAACTGTGCTGCTATAAACATTAGTAAGCACATATCACTGTGGTATGATTTTTAAAATTTTGGGGGGAAGATATCCATCAGAGGAATAGCTTGAGCAAATGGGACTTCTAATCCTAGTTGTTTGGTGTATCTCCATGTTGATTTCCATAGTGGTTACACCAGTATGAACTCTCACCACCAACAAAGAATGGTTACTTTTTCCCAGAACCCTGCCAGCATTTGTCACTGGTCGATTTCTTGATAATAGCCATTAGGGGTGAGGTGGAGTTTTGTTTTCATCTGAGTGAACATCTAATGACCATGAAGTTGGACATTTTTTCATATGCTTATTTACTGCATTACTTATTTGCATAAGAAATGTCTGTTCATTTCAGATGCCCATTTTTGAATTGGGTCTTTATATTTGGGGGGTCTGATTTTTTGAGTTCTTTATGTATTTTACAAGGTAGACCCTTGTCTGAGGAATATCTGGTAAAAAATGTTTTCCCACATTGGAGGTTCTCTCAAACTCTGTTGGTGGTTTCTTTTGCAGTGCACAAGTTTTTTAAAAAGAGACCCTAGTTATTGATTCTTTGTGCTAGTTCCTTGTTACTGAGGATGTCTTCATAAAATCTTTTCCCATGCTAATGTATTCAACAGTTCTGTTTTAACACTGTTCAACAGTGTTTCTGTTTTAATATTTAGATCTTTAATACATTTGGATTTTGGTTTGGTGCATGGTGAAAAATAGGGATGTAGTTTAAATCTTTGGGAGGTCGAAAGCTAATTTTTCCCAAACCATGTATTAAAGAGGCTATCTTTTCCTCCAGGGAGAGTGTTTGGCTCCTTTGTCAAAGATGAGGTAGTTGAGTATATCTGGAGTTGTTACTACACCTTCTAGTCTATTCCAGTGATACTTGGGTCTGTTTCTTTGCTAGTACCATGATGTTTTTAAAACAGTGGCTTTGTAGTATAGTTTCATCTTGGGGATTGAGATATCTATTTCTGTGTCTGTGTTGCCTAGAATTGCTTTTGCTATTCTAGGTCTCTTCTGGTTCCAAATGAATTTTTGGATTTTTTTCTGTAGTTCTGTGAAATATATTGTTGGGATTTAAATTGGGATTGCATTGAATCTGCATAGCAGTATTGGAAATATGATCATTTTCACTATATCGATTCTTTCTACATGGGAACAAGGATGTTTTTCCATTTTATTATATCCTCTTCAATATTTTTACAAAGTGTTTTAGTTCTCAATATAGAGGTCTTTTGCTTCCTTTCTTAGATTGATTCCTAGATATTACATTTTTTGCGTGTTATTGTGAAAGGGATTTTTTTCCCTAATTTCTCTCTCATTGAGTCTGTTATCCATGTACAATAACTCTAGTGATTTTGGGGTGCTTACCTTGTATCCAGCTATTCTACTGAACCTGTCGATTAATTCTAGTGGTTTTTTGACAGAGTTTATTGGGTCTTCTATGTAGAGTATCATATCATCAGCAAATAATGACAATTTAACTTCTTCCTTTCCTATTTTTATTGCTTTTATTTCTTTCTCTTGTCTAATTGCTGTTGTCAATGTTTCCAAAACTGTATTGAACAGGAGTGGTGGTAGTGGACATCCTTGTCTTGTTCCTGATTTTAGCATGAAGATTTTCACTTTTTGACCAGTTAGTATGATGTTGGCTGTTGGTTTTTCATAGATAGCCTTTATCAAGTTGAGATAATGACAATCTTTTTTAATTTTCTGCAGGGTTTTTATCATGAATGCCTGCTGAATTTTGTCAAATACTTTCTCTGCTTCTATAGAGATGACTGTATGTTTTTTGTCCTCTAATCTGCTAATATAGTGTATTACATTTATTGATTTGTGCATGTTGAACCATCATCCTTGTATCCCTGGAATAAATCCAAATTGGTCAAGGTGTATGATCTTCTTGATGGCTCCTGTATTCTGTTTGCCAGTATCTTATTGAGGATTTTTGCATTTATGTTCTTTAGGGAGAATGGCCTGTAGTTCTCTTTTTTGGTTGGGTCTTTCCCTGGTTCGGGAATCAAAGTAACACTTGCTTCCAGGAATGAATTTTGAAGTATTGCTTTCCTTTCAATTTCATTGAAAAGTTTAAAGAGTAGTGGCAGTAGTTCTTCTCTAAATGTCTTGTAGAATTTAGCGAATCCATCAGGACCTGGGCTTTTCTTCATTGGTAAATTTTTAATTACATTTTCAATTTAACTGATTGTAATTGGGATGTTTAGAATTTTTATGTCTTTTTTCAACTTTGGTAATTCATATGTATCTAGAAATCTGTTCATTTCTTCTGTGTTTTCCATTTTATTAGAGTACATGTTCTCAAAGTAGGTATTGATAATCCCCAGGATTTCTGCTGGCTCTGTTGTGACTTCACCTTTTTCATTCCCAATTGCATGGATTTGAGCCTTTTTTTGTTTTGTTTTGTTTTTTCTTTTTTTCTTTCTTTTTTTTTTTTTGGTAAGGTGGGCTAAAATGTATTTATTCTCAAATTTATTTATTCTATAACAATGAATTATTTGATTAGTTTTTTTGTATCATTCTCTTAGTTTCCATTGCATTGATTTCTGCTCTAATCATAATTTCCTCCTTTGTATGGGTTTTGGGCTTGTCTCTTCTTTTTGTAGGACATTAAGATTCACCATCAGGTTGTTTATTTGAAGTCACACTGTTTTCCTAGTGTGGATTTTCCAACAAAGAACCACTTTTATTATGTCCCACAGATTCCTGTATGTTGTACTGGCAATATAATTAAATTATAAAAATTGTGATTTCTTCTTTACTTTCCTCTGGGACCCATGGTTGTTCAGGAGAGTGTTATTTTATTTCCATGTGTTTGCGAAATTCTTGTAATTTCTTATTGCTTTTGATCTCCAGTTGAATTGCACTATGGTCTGATAATACACATGAGATAACTTTAGTTCCTTTGTATTACTCAAACATGTTCTATCAACTAGTATATAGCCTATTTTGGAGAATGACCCATGTTCAGCTGAAAAGAATGTATTTTCTGATTTTTCCCTTTTTTGGTAGAACACTCTGCAGACATCTGTTAAGTCCATTTGTTCAAAAGTTTGCTTTAGTTCTAATGTTTCATTGTTGGTTTTTTGCCTAGAAGACCTGTCTATTTGTGATACTGGGGCATTTAGCTCTCCCACTACAATTGTATTAGTGATTATTTGGGTTTTCATGTTCCTTAATATTTGTTTTGTATAGTTGGGTACATTAGTATTTGGTGCATGAATGTTTATGATTGTCATCTCTTCCTCTTGGATTGTTCCCTTTACAAGGATGCAGTGATCTTTGTCTCTCTTAATTAGTTTTGGTTTGAAGCTTACTTTTTCTAAAAATATGATAGCTACCTCTGCTTTTTTCTGGGTTCCTGTCACATGAAGAACTGTTTTCCATTCTTTTACTTTCAGTCTATGAGTTTCTTTATGAAGTAGGCATGTTTCTCATATGTAGCATATTGTTAGATTTTGTTTCTTAATCAATTCTGCTAGTCTGTTTCTTTTTATTGGTGAATTGAGCTCATGTACCTTGATGGTTATAACTGATATATTTTAACTTATAATCATCGTGTTATTTTCCTGTTGTTGGCTCTTTTGTATTTTCCCCCTCACCCTTTAATTTCTTTCCTTGCCTGACAAAATATTTTGGATTTGCTCGGTTAGGCCTCATGGAGCTGTGGCCTTCATTTTCTTTTTCTGGAATATTTTAAAAATATTTTGGAGTGCTGGTATTCATGAAGTTTCTCAGGTTTTCTTTTCATGGAAGTATCTTATTCCCCATCAATTTTGAAAGAGAGTATTATAGGATACAACCATTTAGGTTGGAGGTCATTTTCTTTTAGAGCTTGAAATATGTTACTCCAGGCTCTCCTTGATTTGAGGGTTTGTGTTGAAAAGTCTGCTGTGATTCTGTTTGGCCATTCTTTGCATTTTATTTGTTTCTTTTTCTAACTGCTTTTAGTATTGTTTTCTTCAGTTGGGTTTTTAGGATCTTAACTATTATATGTCTAGGTGCAGATTTTCTTATTATTATTATGGCTCATAGGAGTCCTATATGCCTCACTTATCTGTGTGTCAAATTCTTTTGCACTCTTATGGAAGTTTTCCATCATTCATTTTGTGAACACTTTTATGTCATTTTTACTTTCTCCTACTTTTTTGTGGACTCCTATCAGTCTTATATTATTCTTCTTTGCATCATCTAGGAGCTGTTGGATAGATTTATCATGGTCTCTTACTATTTTTAAGAAATCTCTCTTTTCAAGGTCACTGACTACCATCCTGTCTTTTGTATGTGATATTATGTCTTCATATTGGCTTTATATACTGTATATACTCTTAATACTTTTTAATCTGCTGGATATCTGTTTGAATCTGTTTCATGGATTCTATTCATTTCTTATGTTGGACATTCATTGTTTCCATTTCTTTCCTATGCTGAGTATTCATGGCTTCCATCATGGTCCTGAACTCATCTATTTTTTTTAAAATCTGTTTCTTATCTAGAGTGTCTTATCATATCTTTTGTTTTGTTCATCAAGTCTGTAGTTGTCAGGGAAAATATTTCTGTTTTGAATTTTTCTAGAGCCTCATACATCTGTTTTGATACTTCCTGTGCTATCAGTTCAGGGTGTTCAGGTGGCAAATTATCAGGATTCTCCCCCTCACTTCCCTTAGAATTTGCCATTGGTAAGCTGGAAGACTGGGTTTGTGCCTTGCTTAAATGTCTTCTCATTTTTATTTTTGTTGTTGGTATAGTTCTTGGTTTAATTATTGGGTTGAGACTTCAATATTTCTTATTGTAAGTATCTTTGCTGCTTGTATTTAGAACCCTTGGAATGATTGCTTCTCAGAACTGTATTCCAGTTATAGCTGGTCTTAAGTTTTGAGTCTCTAATGACTGGGGCAATCTCATTTTCATTACATCAGAAAGGATAACTGATTAGATCAATCACAAAATTAGCCCAAGTGATATCAGCCACAACAATAGAATCAAACACAGCTTAGACTATGACAATTTTTGGTAGTTATGAATCTACCACCTTTAAATATGTGAATTAAATTAAAATCAAGGACTTGCCCAAAGTATGTTTACAGTTAATAAATTCTTCAATATAGCAACTTTATCCTTGGGGATTTGGACTTAGAAAGAGTATGGCCCTCATTCTGTTCTCTTCTGGTCTATCTTCTGGAGCTCTGGACAATGGCCTTTATATCCCCCTGTGCCTTTGTGGTATGGAGCCAGGTAAGGCATAGCCAGGATGGCAGAGGTAGTGGGGGCACTGAGGTGGTACTGCAGTCACATATGTGGTTCCCCTCCTCACCTCTCTGCTTATGGCTAGGCAGCCCAGATGGGAGTGGTGCCACACAGTTGATTTTAGGTGGCTCCATTCTTTACCATTCAGCTTGTGGCTAGGGGGCCCAGATGAGCAGGATTAATTTAGGTGACAGAAATTTCTTTAAATAGCATGTTTTAGAAGGTTCCTCTGATACTGGCTAGTGTGAGAGGAAAATTCAAAATTTTGTCATATTGGAGTTGTCCATTTCCATATCAGCCTCTGTTGGCAGTAGTAGTGAGTTCTCTTAACACTACTTCTGAGTAGAGGTGAGATTTTAGGTTCTCCATTATGTCTCACTACAAACATGACTGGAAGGGGGAGGAACTCCTTGTTACTGTCCTCCACATGGCCTTTGCAGTGAAATGCGTGATTTCTTACTGTTTATAGGTGGAAAAAGGCTCAACTTTCATCTTATTTTCTCAACAACACAAGGTAGAGAGTGGCAAGGGCAAGTTGATGTGTAAGTCCAGATTCTCCATACAGTCTCTATGGACACCATCTTGGGACAGTTTTTTTTTTTAATCACTCAGTAGGTATAAAAATTCTAGTTCTTTCATAACACTACCCCATCACTAAATTGAAAGATGACTTAAAGAGTGGTAAGGTGAAATATCTAAACTTTACTACATCAGAAAATAGCAATGAGGACTAAAGACTAAAATACTAGAAATCCAGTTAACAAATAATACAGACTGGAGTTGGTGGAGTATTTTCTGTGGTGTTTGGCCAAAATGTAATGAATAGGGTCTACATGTTATGCTTCATCAAGCTGCACATTTCTATGTTTGATTATAAGGAACATTTTTCTTGAAACTTGTTGACAAATTATCATACACAGAACGTTAAAGAATACAGGTGTGTGTGTGTGTGTGTGTGTGTGTATACTGTGTAATGCTACAGAATATATATACATTCCATTTTTCTATTTATTACACCACTCATTGAAAGAGAAAAAGGTTTGTATTTTGAAAACTTGAATATTATGAGGAAAAATCTTATATAAAGTGGCATTTCATCATAAGATAACTACAAAAGCTTTCCCCCCTCTCTGACAAGTCCTAACAGTAGTCCTAAGGAAGACAGACACATGGTTGGTTCATTTGCTTTTAAATGGGATTTCATTTTAAGAAGATGAAGTCTTCCAATTGTCTTAGTTATGAATCATTATCTATTGTCTATATTTATTGGAAGAATTAACATATCAGTCAGACTGTGCTATCTGGACCAATCTTTACTATGATGTTAAGTAGCTTTTGGAGAATTATTTAGAGAAATTTGATACATGATTTTCTATTCCATCAGTCTCTTTTGAGAAATATTTTCCAGACTGAGAAGTTCATTTATATTATCTTTTCAATAACACCATATTATTCATGCAATGAAGCAGACTTTTATTTGGCTAAACAGTCTTAAAGGTGGAAACATAAACCTACAGAGACAAAGAGATATAGGCTTTTCTGATTTTTATTAGTACATAATGATTACATTCATCATGGGGAGTTGGTACACAGCATATAGTAAATTTTTAAAATCCCTTTCCTACTTCACTCCATGTCTTGATCCCCTACCCTTTTGTAAAAGATTTAAGTCCCTCTTTCCTACTTAATGTACTTTGGGATCCTTATGTAAAAGAAATTATATGATACATAAACTTATGTATCTATTTTATTTCACTTAATATGATGCTGCATTCATTTACTGATTTTTTGACTTGTCAACGTACAGTTATTTGTAGGTATCATATAAAGACTGGGTTAATGCTTTCAGTTATATGAATAGAATGGACTGAAATGTTGCAGTTGGAATCTACCAAGGAGAAAGTATAACAAATTGTTTCTGTGTCATACTATCTGTAGAAAAGCTCATGATTCTGAGGCAATTACAATCTAATTTTTTATTGAAAAGAAAAAGAAACCTATATTAGTAATTATTTTATTTGAATGCCATGTAAATTACCTTTAATAGTAAATATGCACAACATAGTATATACTATCTTAGGATTCTTATACATTGCAAATTTGGAAGAAACTAAAATAAAGAACAAAAGGAAAGATCTTGGCACAGAAGCCACTCTTCCTTGAAGAGAGCTCTGATTTAAATATAACCTGAAGTGATAGGAAATTAAATAATTATTTTTAGATAAAAGGAGTAAAAGAGATGGTGTATAAATGACTTAGAAACTGGAAATTTCTTTATATGAATAGTACCATAGATATATTTTGGTTCAAGACATATTTCCAACATTATAAAAAGAGAAAGAGTTAATTATTTTCAATATCTTAAACTTTGTCTAAATGCTTTCCAAAGCTGGGGGTACAGAGTTTTATGAAAATGATTCATTAATTTATCTACCTACCATATATAAATTAATTAATGTTAATTTAAATATTTTTATATTTGTCTAAAAGTACAAGTTTTAACTCAGGGAATTGAACTGGAAAATAAGCCCTATGTATAAATAATGTTTGAAATATAACCTAGTAGTTCAATATTTTCTTATCTATCTGTCTATCTACCTATCTATCTATCTAATCATCTGTCACACTCTTTTAAGCTTTTGTCCATATAACATTCTACTTAATTGCATAGATTTCTATGGATGTACAAGGACTTTTTTTGAAATCTTTGTTTCATTTAAATTATTTTGTAGATATTAGAATATTTCTGTTCATCAAACCAATAAAACTCTAAGAAAATAATATAAATACAGTATAATGCATTCAATGATATGACATTTTTAAAGGAAATGTGGCATATTGGGTGATTTCTTATTTAATTTCCCAGATTATTCTGATGATGTAGTAATGAGATCTCTGGCCAAATTTATAAATTCTAAACATCTGAACTCACATTGCTAACTCTTGCCTAGATATCTTTAGGCCAGTATGCCATTTCTGTTATTTTGTATTAAGAGAAGTAGAGCTACCCTGTGCAGCTCTAGAACTATAAAAAGAGCCTATTAAAATAGATGACAATGCATTTACTGATACATTTCACAAAATGAGAAGGGCACAACTTAAGAACAGAATTAAATGATATATTGCTGAAAAGTAGTTTATGTATTTCCAGATATATACTGCTCTTGTGCTTGTGTAGGAGTAGAAATAAAGTACAGCTCTTTAAGGTATTCATTAAAATTTCTTAGGACTATGAAACACCCGAGAAGTAGCTGATTACTTTTTTGAAAAGTCTTTTGTCTTTGTTCAGTTAGTCCTACAAATAGTAAATTACTCATAGTACACATTTATCCTATGCTAGCAGTCTTCCCAGAATAACTTAGTTAGAGGGAAATGGGCAGAAAATACAGGTCAAGAGAACATCCAGGGAAGCACTAGACAAATTATATGTATTTTCTTTCAGATTTTAAACATTTAACTGTTGAAAATCACATCTATTTGACAAACAGTTTTGTTCCCCTCTAAAGTAGTTTAGTAATATGCTTGCTTTAAAAGTCAAATAAATAATATTTATAATAAAAATACAATATTATAACTGCACTAGCATCTTATGTAGGCTTATACTTTAGTTGTTGGCAGGCTCATTTAAATAAAGTGAAGTCTAGCCAGGCGTGGTGACACATGCCTATAATCCCAGCACTCAGAAGACTGAGGCACGAGGATCGCTGTGAGTTCAAAACCAGCCTGGGCTACATTGTGAGTTCCAGGTCAGTCTCAACTGCATAGGCCCTATCGCAAACAAACAAACAAACAAACTAATAATAAAGTGAAGTTTTTGTTTAACTATTACTAACAATTGTACTTTATTTATTTATTCTCATATTATGACCAGCTGCCTGTAAGTGCATAAAAAGTCACTGTTATGTCAGGGAGTAAAAAAATGGTCCTTTAAAAAACTGATATTTTTAAATAAACCAGATTTTCAATATTAATGCTTATACAGTATGTCAAGCATTTAAAAAAATTATTAGTAAATTTTAGACATGCAGTACAGTTACATTCATTATTGGGATCTTGTAGCTTCACATGACATATTTTGGTTGTTATACTTTCCCCATTCCCCTAGCCTCCCCACCCACCCTTGCCTTCTTACAAAGACTTTGTTTCCATTTTTTTTCCTTTTCTCTTAGTTTTTCTTTTTTTTTTTTTTTTTTTTTTTTTTTTTTTTTTTTTTTTTTACCTTGCGCTTGCAAGGCAGGCCACCAAACCACTGAGCTAAATCCCCAGCCCCTCTCTTAGTTTTTTTCTCTTCTCTTTTTACCTTTCCCCTACCCTTCCTCTTTTCCCGATACCTTTAGAACATTTCTTCCTATTATAAAATATCAATTATGCATGTTGACCCTTATTTATATTGTTAGTTTATCACACCAGAGAAACTATTTGGTATTTACCACATTTGTTCTATTAATTTCACTTATGAGTATGTCATTGATGTGCATCAACTTAGTTATAAATGTCTATAGTTTCTCATTCTTTATGGCTGAGTAGTACTCCATTTTATTAAAAAAAATCTTTATCCAATCTCCAGTTGATGGTCAATTGGGCTGCTTCCAAGCTATAGCTATTACAAACTGTGCAGCCATAAGTATGGGTGAGGATATATCACTGTGGTATGATTCTTTTATTTCTTTTTGGAAGATATCCAGCAGGGGAATAGCTCCAATCCTAGTTTTTTGAGGTATCTCCATATTGCTTTCCACAGTTGTTGCACCAGTCTGCACTCCCACCAACAATGAAGAAGGGTTCCTTTCTCCCCACAGCCTTCCCCACATTTATTGGTTGAGTTCTCCCTTTTTTTTTTCCTCGTTGAGTATATTGGTACATTTTAGGTATACAGTGCAGTTATATTCATCATTGGGATCTTGTACCTTTGCATGACAGGTCTTGGTTCTTATTTTTCCCCTTGTCCCTGCCCTCCCTTCACTCCCTTCTCCCCTCCCCATTTACAAACATTTTATTTCCATTTTTCCCCTTGCCCTTATTACCTTTCCCAATAAACTATAATAGTACATAAGATCCTAATGAGATAATTGACAATTTGAAATAGGAAGAAAAGGGCTAAAGGTGAACGGAAAGTGGAAAGGGTTGATTTCTTGATAGCAGCCATTCGTTCTGGGGTAAGGTGGCATCTCAGTGATGTTTTCATCTGCATCTCTTGAATGACCAGTGATGTTGAAATTTTTTTCATATATTTATTTACTGCTTTTACTTGTGTGAGAAATAAATGTTCATTTCAGGTTCCTATTTTTGAATTGGGTCTTTATATTTGGGGGGTCTGATTTTTTTAGCTAGTTCCTGTGCTACTGAGGATGTCTCATAAATCTTTCCCTATGCCAATGTCTTCAAGAGTTCTACCTAACTTATTTTCCAAGAAGTTCAGTGTTTCCATTTAAATATTTAGATCTTTAATACACTTGGATTTTATTTTACTGTATGGTGAAAGAGGTCTAGTTTTAATACTTGGTAGGTTGAAGGGCAGTTTTTTCCATACTATTTATTAAAGAGACTATCTTTCCTCCAGTGTGGATGGTTGGCTTTTTGTCTAAGATGAGATAACTGAGTATGTCTGGAGTTGTTTCTGCATCTTCTAATCTATTCCACTGATCCATGGGTCTGCTTTTTTGCCAATACTATGCTTTTTAATCATATTGGCTTTATAATATAGTTTCAAGTTGGGGATTTTGATATCTCCTGCCTTGTCTGTTGCCTAGACTTGCTTTTGCTATTCTAGATCTTTTCTGGTTACAAATGAATTTTTGGATTGATTTTTCTAGTTCTGTGAAATATACTGTTAGAGTTTCTATAAGGATTGCATTGAATCTGTATAGCAGTTTTGTAAGTATGGCAATTTACACTATATTGGTTTTTCCTACCCAGGAACAAGAAATATCTTTCCATTTTCTTATATCCTCTTCAATATCTTTTTTCAGAGTACTATATTCTCAATGTAGAGGTATTTTGTTTCTTTGATTAGATAAATGCCTAGATATTTCATTTTTTGCATGTTATTGTGAAAAGAATTTTACCCTACTTTGTCTCTCAATGACTCTGTCATTTGTGTACAAGGAGGCTATTGATTTTTGAGTGTCAACCTTGAATCCAGCTACTCTACTGAATCTCTCAATTAAGTCTAGAAGTCTTTTGGTAGAGTTTTTTGGGGCTTCTATGTAGAGTATCATATCATAAGCAAATAATGACAATTTAACTTCTACCTTTCTTACCTTTTTTTTTTGTTTTTTTGTTTTTGTTTTTGTTTTTTGTTTTTTTGTACCTGGGATCGAACTCGGGGCCTTGCACTTGTGAGGCAGGCGCTGAAACCACTGAGCTAAATCCCGGGCAACCTTTCTTATCATTATTGATCTTATTTCTTTTTATTGTCTAATTGTTATGGGTAATGTTTCCAAAACTATATCGAACAGGAGTGGTGATAGTGAACACCCTTTTTCTTGTTCCCGATTTTAGTGTAATGATTTTCACCTTTTAACCATTTAGTATATGTTGGTTTTTTTTGTTTCATAGATAGCCTTTATCAAGTTGAGATAAAGACCATCTATTCCAATTTTCTGTAGGGTTTTTATAATGAATGGCTCAATTTTGACAAATACTTTCTCTGCTTCTACTGAGGTGATCATATGGTTTTTATCCTCAACTTTGCTAATATAGCGTATTACATTTATTGATTTACATATGTTGAACCATCCTTACGTCCATGGGATAAATCCAACTTGGTCAGGGTGTATGATTTTCATGACCCTCTGTATTCTGTTTGCCAGCATCTTACTGAGGATTTTTGCAACTATGTTCTTTAGGGAGATTGGCCTGTAGTTTTTTTTTTTGTTTGTGTGTGTGTGTGTGTGTGTGTGTGTGTGTGTGTGTGTGTGTCTTTCCCTGGTTTTGGAATCAAACTAATACTTGCTTCCAGGAATGAACTTTGAAGTGTTACTTCTTTTCAATTTCATTGAAAAGTTTAAAGAGTAGCGGCCGTAGTTCTCTAAATGTTTTGTAGAATTCAGCATTGAGTCCATTAGGACCTGGGCTTTTCTTTTTGATAAAGTTTTAATTACATTTTCAACTTCAGTGATTGAATTGGGGTGTTTAGAATGTTTATATCTTCTTCCAAATTTGGTAATTCGTATGTATCTAGAAATCTGTACATTTCTTCTGTGTTTTCCATTTTGTCAGAGTATAGGTTCTTGAGGTAGGTATTGATGATCCTCTGGATTTCAATTGAATCTGTTGTGACTCACCTTTTTCATTACTAATTGCATGGATTTGAGACTTTTCTTTCCTTGTTTTGATAAAGTTGGCTAAGGGTTTGTCAATTTTATCTATTCTTTCAAAAATCAACTCTTTTGTTCATTGATTTTTTTGTATCATTCTCTTAGTCTCCATTGCATTGATTTCTGCACTTATCTTTATAATTTCCTCCCTCATAAGAGCTTTCAGTTTGTCTTGCTCTCCTTTTTGTAGAAGCTTAAGATTCAGCATTAGGTTGTTTATTTGAGGTCTCTCTGTTTTCCTAGTGTGGGAATTCCCTGCTATAAATTTCCTTCATAGAAATGCTTTCATTGTATCCTATAGCTTCCAGTATGTTGTACTGGCATTGTCATTAAATTGTAAAAATTGTCTAACATCTTTAATTTCTGCTGTGACCCATTGGTTGTTCAGGAGAGTGTTATTCAATTTCCATATCTTTGTGAAGTTCTGCAGTTTCTTTTCTTATTGATGTCCAGTTTAATTGCACTATGGTATGATAGTATGCATGGAATAACTTCAACTCCTTTGCATTTATTTAAGCATTTTCTATGAGCTAGTATGTGATCTATTTTGGAGAATGACCCATGTGCAGCCAAAAACAATGTGTATTCAGATTTTGTGGGAGTGGAACACTCTCCAGACATCTACTAGTTCCATTTGTTGAAATGCTTGGTTCAGTTCTACACTTTCATTGTTGGTTTTTTGCCTAGTTGACCTGTCTATTTGTGACAGTGGAGCATGTAGGTCCCCACTGCAATTGTGTTATTGCTTATTTGGTTTTTCATGTCTCTTCATATTGTTTTGTATAGTTGGGGGCATTAGTATTTGGTGCATATATATTTGTGATTGTCATCACTTCTTCTTGGATTGTTCCCTTTACAAGAATGTAGTGACTTTCTTTGTCTCTCTTAATTAGTTTTAGTTTGAACTTAACCTTTTCTGCTAATAATATAGCTATCCCTGCATTTTTCTAAGTTATTGTCCCATGAAAAATTATTTTCCCTCTTTTAGTTTCAGTCTATGAGTTTTTTAATGGAGTTGGGTGTGTTTCTTATATACAGAATATTGTTGGATTTTACTTCTTAACCCATTTACCAGTCTGATTCTTTTAATTGGTGAATTGAGGCCATTAACATAGATGGTTATAACTGATATGTACTGACTTATCATCATCATGTTATTTTCATGTTGTTGGCTCTTTTTTATTTCCCCCCTCTCCCTTTAATTTTTTGCCTTTCCTTCTGGGTTTGCTCTGTTGGGCCTCATGGGATTTTAAGCTTCATTGTCTTTTTCTAGGATATTATTTAGTGTTATTTGGAGTGCTGGTATGGTATTCATGAAGTTTCTCACATGTTCTTTGTAACAGAAGTATCTTATTCCCATCAATTTTGAGAGACAGTTTTGTAGGATACATCAGTCTAGGTTGGAGGTTTTATTATTATTATTATTATTATTATTATTATTATTATTATTATTATTATTTTGTTTGAGACAGGGTTTCACTATGTAGTTGAGACTGAGCTGGAACTCACTATGTAGCCCAGGCTGGTCTCGAACTTACAGCAATCCTCCTGCCTCAGCCTCTGGAGTGCTGGGATTACAAGCATGTGCCCCCATGCCCAGCTTGGAGGTCATTTTATTTTAATGCTTGAAATACCTCACTCCAGGCTCTCCTTGACTTGAATGTTTGTGTTGAAAAGTCTGCTGTTATCCTGATGGACTTTCCTTTGTGTGTGATTTGTTTCTTTTCTCTAACTGCTTATAGTATTTTGTTCTGTTTGGTTTCTGGAATCCTGATTATTATATGTCTATGTAGAATTTTTTTATCGTGACTAGTTGAAATCCTATATTCCTCACTTATCTGTATGATCTCTTTGGGAAGTTTTCTGTTATTAATTCTGTGAAGATTTTAAAATGTTATTTATACTTTCTCCTTCTTTTTCATGTACTCCTATTTGTCTTATATTACTCTTCTTTGCATCTCCTAGGAATTGTTGGATTGATTTCTCATGTTGCCTTGCTATTTTGAACAGAACCTTCTCTTCATGATGACTGACCTTCATCCTGCCTTCTGTGTCTGATATCCTTTTTTCAGATCAGCTCAGTCTGTTATGTAAACTTTTAATTGAGTTTTTAATTTCCTGGATATCTGTTTAAATCTGTTTCATGGATTACATTTCTCTCCTATATTGGGCATTCATGGCCTCTATCATGGTCCTGAGCTCATGTATTTTATAAAATCTGTTTCTGTTCTAGAATCTCTAATCATGTCATTCATTCTGCTCACCATCTGAGGTTATCTGATAAATTATTTCCATTTTGAATTTTTCTAGAGCCTCATTCATCTGTTTTGTTACTTCCTGTGCTATCAGTTCAAAGTGTCCAGGTGGCTGATTATCAGATTTTTCCACCTAATGTCCCATAGAATTTGCCCTTGGTAGGCTGGAGGTCTGTGTTTGTGCTTGAGCCTTATTTGAATGTTTTCCTATTTTTGTTCCTGGTACTATCCTTGGTTTGATACCTGGGTAAATACTTTGATCTTCCTGTTATAGCTTGTCTTTAGATTTTGAGTCTCTAATGACTGAGAGGCAGTCTTTTTCATTATACCAAGAAGGACAACTGATTAGATCAATCACAACACCTTAGCCCAAGAGATGCAATCAGCAACATAAAAGCATCAAGCATAACTTAGAAAATGACAATTTGTGGTAGTTATTAATATACCACCTTTAACTGTTTGAATTAAGTCAAAATTAAGGCTACAGCTCAGGACAATGGCCTTTATGACTTCCCTGTGCTTCTGTGGTGTTAATCTAGGTACCAGCTCAGCCAGGGAAGGGTGGGGTGGGGGGTTCAGGCATCCACATGGTGGCTCTGCCTCTTACCAGTCTGCTGCTGCTGCAGAGGTCAGGTGGCTGGGGGTAGAGCTGCCAGATAGCTCCACACAGCTCTGCCTTTTACAGGTCTGCTTCTGAGGTCTGGCCTCAGGCATTTTTTTAAGGACTCCATCGATACAAACTTATTCAGTGGTCAAAATATTATATTGTGAGATTGTAAACTTCCATATCTTCATTTTAGAAATGAGAAAATTAATCTTTGAGGAAGATCATGAAAGTTTATGAAGGTCATATAACTACCAATTTCCAGAATGAGAATTCCAACTCAGGACTGAGTCTAGAGTTGAAGACATGAACCACTCATATAAAAGATATTGTACTTGTGTTTGCTTTTAAATGAATTATTGAAGTAAAGCCAGGATCTCACCTAACTACTGTGCAGCAGATATTCTACTAAGTTAATTTGTGGCATTTTGCAATGATAAAAATAAAATGAGATTAATGGAAATTCCCCTGAATGAGTTGGCCTTGAGCCAACTGAAGTTCCATAAAGAATGTAAATGATTCAGCTTCTGCTTATAACTGAGATCTTGAAATAGCTCTGCATCTTACAAAGAAATAAAACTCATACCCTCCACTGGACAATAGGCAGTATTGAGATTCCAATGAGCCATGTAGAAATGGAAATTATGTAATATTTTTAACTTCTTTAGAAAAATGAATGCTTCCAAAAATATAAATTGTGGTTCTGTTTATTTATTGTCACCCAGTGGTCTATCTAAAGCTCTGCATATAATTATTATCCTCCAATGTGTTTCTCATGTTAAAAAGGAAATATATTTTCCTGCTAAATAATTTATCCCTTAGTAAAGGGAAATGATGTTGAGACTACTTGATACATCCATTGGGGATGAAAATATAGAAGCATACATTTTCTACAAATTTTAAGCAAAAGCAACTGAGTCCTACTAACAGAAAACTCTTCTTAGGATCACAACTTAAAGTGATTTTATGCAAGATATTTCCTGGAGATCTTTTGATTCTGAAGATGAATAACAAATATCACCAGTTGTGGTTTTTAGCTTTTCTGAGAAGAAAGGGAAGGGGCAAGGCAAATTGCCTGTGATGATGACAATTGAATTTGAAACTTATTTTCAAGCAAATGTTACTTTTGATGAGACTTGTTCATATGTTCCTGGACAGAAAGCAAAAAAATAGAGCAAGAGTGCTTAATGAAAGCTATGACTTAGAATTCAGAACAGTAACACTTATCCTTGCAGCATTTAGGAGATTTCTTTACCTTAGAACTTGATTGATGCACACAAAAAAAGGAAGATCCCAATATAGATTTAGAGAGATAAGAACAGACTTTACTAGAAAATTCCTGTTTTCTTTTGCTGACATGCCATTGAGGTGAGAGAGTTCCATGATTAAACCAGAACAAGAATTCAGGGAGCAGAGAAAAACAATAACCAACTCTCAGTTATTGATCTGAATTTTTATCTCTTTCAAAAATGTCAGCTTTTATTTGCATGTCACTTGAAGTAAAATGTACTTACAACTGAAAGTACCTATCACTTTAACAAAAATTCAGAATGCACATTAGAACTGTTTAGAAATGCTTTATATTGTTAAAGCTTCAATAAATTCTGAAAATCACTTTTATCTGACATCTATGGCAAATAATACTGTCCATATGAATGGCAGCATTCTTCTATACTTCAGAATGAGAATATACTGTCTTATAATCTGGTATTGAGGTTTTTTTATTGATTCCTCAAAGTGTTGTTACTGCTACATAATCTTTATCAAAAGCACACTGTGAAGAAAAAACTGTTCTAAAGAGGGAAAGACACAGGTGTGACATTTATGTAGTTTTCAAACATCCTGAGCTATTCAAGTAAAGTTACATTTATTGTAATTTGACTTTTACAAGACTCAGTTTACATAGTTGTTGCACTTTTACATTTTTATCATGTGCCGTATTTTCTCTGCTGTGTAAAACTGTAAACTGGGAGTTTGTAGACTTAGGTAGTTACATCTGAGCTAAAATTCAATGGCTTCTGTGGGCCTATAACAAATCCAATATAGTGAGAAGTAGCTGGTTCACAGTAGGCATTCAGTAAATGTTTAGAGAAGGTAAAATATTTTATATAAACTTGTCAGTGCTGCTTGAAAAATATTAATTAACTTCTCAAATAATTGTGGAATTTTTAGATCATTTCAAAAGTATTATCAAATGATTCATTTTTAACTTTACTTCCCTTGCCATCATTTCTCCTTGTTCCCATAATTTCTCTGCCATAAATCTGTCTTTGTGCCTCATGAAATTTTCAAACAATAATGTATAAATGCATTTTATAACTTTTAGTCTCTATCAGTTCATTTCTCTATTAATTCTTCTCTGTCTTATTTGGCCTCACTGTGCATATACATTTGAGCACATTCATAACCCCTTTTCCCTTTTTGAAATGCTAATTAAATTTTTATTCTCTTTAGCTACACTAGCTGCAAGGTCTATGAGCAGAACACAGAGAACACATGAGTAAGATAAATCAAGAAGAATAAAGCAGATAGAAAAGACAAAAGGGAGGAAAAGAATTTGTAAAGCAGAAAGCCTAAGACACAGATCTTCAAAGTGATGGAAGCTAAGCAGCAGTAGGGTACTTTTTGTACTGGGGATGGAACTCAGTTTCTTGCACTTATGAGGCAGGTGGTAGAATCCCTGAGCTAAATCCCTGGCCTAGGGTACATATTTTAAATTGGGATTTTGATTAACCAAGGAATTGTCCATGACCTCTCTCATGTAAGGATATTCATTGGAAATTTGTCTGCCAGAAAAAGAGAAGTAAAAAATATTTTTCTGAAAAATATTTTCCTGTACCCTTATGTATGGGCTCTCAACCTGATTAGTGGCAGATTGAATGATCCCTCCTCAAAAGACACATCCATATCCTTATCCCCAAAATCTTTTCATGACACCTTATTTAGAAAAAAAGAGTCTGTGCCGATGTAATTAAGTAAAATTTTTGAGATAAAATTATCTTGGTTTATCCAGGTGGATCCTAGTTCTACATATGAATATATTCAGAAGCACTGATGATAAGGCAGGGACTAGAGGACAAGGCCACATGACAAAAGGAACAGTAACTGGAGTTAAAAAAAACCACAAGTGAGGGAATCCATGAACCCAACAGAAAATGGAAGAGGCAAAGAAGGGTTCTACTCTAGAGCTTTCAAAGATAATGTGACCTTACTGACACAAAGAGTTTGGACTTCTGACCTTCAGAACCATGATAGAATGAATCTTTGCTATCTTAAACCATTACACTAAATTTAAACTATAAGACAACCTAAGAAGTGAATCAATAACAAACAGTAACACTATTTATCTGAAGCATTACAAAATTTGGGGAAGTTTCATTCCCTAACACACACACACACACACACACACACACACACACACACACACACACACACACACACACACATGATTGTACATGCATGTGCACTAGAAGTAAGGCTCCACAATTGAAGATATAGAGGTAGAGAAGGCATTTACAATCTAAAATGTAGACATTGCTTTTATTCCATTTAACATGTCCCAATACAAAATAGAAACTTTTGAAAACCTTTTGTGGTGTGTTAAATTTGAAAGATCACTTGTGAATCATGTATATTATCACTATACACTATACAA
The DNA here is from genome assembly GCF_012274545.1 of Fukomys damarensis. Classification (NCBI taxonomy): domain Eukaryota; kingdom Metazoa; phylum Chordata; class Mammalia; order Rodentia; family Bathyergidae; genus Fukomys; species Fukomys damarensis. The sequence goes on from NW_022900928.1 coordinate 54,078,894, forward strand.
AAGTAAATCATTTTATATATTTCTTCTTGGAAAGTAACAACATCATCAATTTCTAAAAATGAGTTAGTAAGCAATGTTTGAAATTGTTTTTGGTTTATAAGACACCTTTAAAAAATTGGGACAGTCCTGCTAAATATGATAGGGGCTTTAATTTCTCATTCTTATAGCTGAGTAGTATTCCATTTCATTAAAAAAAAAACCCACATTTTCTCTGCTGCCTGCCTTGCAGGCACAAGGTTCTGAGTTTAATCCCCAGTACCAAAAACAAACAAACAAAACCACATTTCCTTTATCCAGTCTCCTGTTGATGGGCAATTGGGCTGCTTCCAAATTTTAACTATTATAAATTGTGCTCCTATGAACATGGGTGTACATACATCACTGTACTATGATTGTTTTAATTCTTTGGGGGAGATACTTAGCAGGGGAATAGCTGGATCAAATGGTATGATAAAATATACATTCTGATTATATTTTTGCAATTGAATAAAATTGCATTTCTTTTTTTTTCCATTTAATGCTGTATGCAGGTTCATCCAGAATCAGCTTGGCTACAGCTGGAGGCAATTAAGAATATGCAGGGAGAATTAAAACCCTAGGAAATTGTTTTTATTTCTAATAGATTCCTGAGGAGTTAAATTGTGAATTGGTCACAGGAGAAAACTTGTTGTGGTGACTCATGTATATTACTGAAATTGCTCCAGTTTAGGAAATCAACCATATTAGTACCAAATTTTATTTTATGATTTTTATGTAGCCAAATATGATTGTTTCTACTAAACTGAAAATTTTGGCTACCATTTAATAAATGGTAATGAATAAATAATAAATAAAAAACAATATCAGAATATTTCTGTTAAAGTCTCCATTCTAATAACATGTATGAGGAAAAAATAGTCTCACTTATGTTTCATGAAATCATAGTTAAAGCCATAATCATAAGTAATGAGCACGGATTTAAGATTTTCAGCCTGACTCTCATATCTCCTGGGCCTAAATTTCTATCTTTTAGTTCTGGAGAAAGAAAAATCTGCATTCACTCCTAATATACATAAGCCTATTTGCTAATAAACTTCCAGGACATATTTTTTTCCACATACCAGGTAACATACCATTTAAAAGGCTTTAATATATTATCTAATGCAATTAATGTAGAAATTAATGAGCTTGAGGGTCAAATTATTCTCTCAGAGCTTAAGTTGCCAAACAGAAACAATCTTATCTAAATTAACATTAAGCTATAACTTCATTATGGGTTATCAAGGCTGTGAAAACATGTGTATTTACAAAATAGAATTATCCACTTGCAAATATATGAGAGTAAAATTTAGAGATAAAATTGAAGATAAAATCAGCAAAAGAATACAAAGTTTTTAACATAATGTGATCATTCAATAAAGTTCTATTTTTTTGCCTGACATTTTCCTGGCACCGTATTTGATTCTGTGGCACTTCCATTGAATAAAACACTATATGTTTGCTTAAGAAACAAAAAACATACAGCAGAAATTAGTGAACAAGTTATTTTTTATTAAGTTTATTAGCACTTTTTAGGTATATAGTACAGTTACATTCATCATTGGGATCTTGTACCTTTACATGATTTATCTTGGTTCTTATTTTTTTCCTCATACCCCTGCTCTCCCTTCACCTCCTCCACCCTTCCCTATTTACAATGACTTTGTTTCCATTTTTTTCCTTTTCTTATAGTTTTTCTTTTGCCTTCCTTCTTTCCCCTTACCCTTCTCACTTCCCCTACTCCTTTAGCCCTTTTCTTCCTATTTCACATTATCAATTATACAATTTGAACCTTATTTTACACTTTTAGTTTTTTCATACCAGAGAATGAACAAGTTTTTTGTAAACAGACAGACACAGAGGATGACATAACCAAAGAATGAGAGAGCAGTCATTATGTCCTGTGAAAAAAAGGGAGAGAATCTAGAGGTGGATGCTATGTTGAGCCTAAATGAATGAATAGAAGTTAGAGAAATAAAGGTATCAGGGCATCCCTAGAATTAAAACAATATATATTAAATGAATTCATTTAAATAGAAAAGAGTATCAAGTTTACAGAAAGCCACAGGACAGTTGTTATCCCTTGGAGTTAAATCACAGATACATGGAAGTGGAAGATGTAAAGATAATGTCTAATGATGCCCCTTAAGAGGTATCTTAGTAATAGTAGTCTCCAAATGTCAGTAGTAGGTCAAACTGAAATCATCATGATAAGATAGTAAAATTGCCAAGTTAAATTTTTGACAGTTCATTCCAAAAGCAACAATCAAAATGTATTTGAAGGAAAGAGACATTGTCAGATAAATCTGAAAACTAGAGCAGAAGAGGTAGGTGAAAGCCAAGTAGAAAATAAAAAAAATATGTCACAGACTCAGTTGTAAATGATTCGGTGATCATGAGAGAAAGCCTGGGAAAATATCGAATAATTTCCTTTTTAAAAAATATTAAGCAGAGAGCACTATTATCTACTGAAAATGACTCATGAAAGGGAAGACATAGTATATCAGATGGCAAATTCATTATTACCCTAAATAATAGGTGCTATGGGAACAAATTACAAAAAAAGATATGTGGTTATTCAGATCAATGCCACTGGAAAGATTCAATTGGATCTGACAATTATTATTGCTGATTTTCAAGAACATTTTCAATAAAGTAATACAAATATAAAACACTATTGGAAAATAAATGAATATTCATTTACAAATGGTGAATAGATACTATGCATTCTAAGCCCTGTGGAAGCATATCTTAAATGACAATAAGTGTTTGTAAAATATATATGAACAAGAAAACCAAAGAAATATGTTAGCACACTAAGATATTAATTTTGAAATACGGAAAGCATAATAATGAATAACAGCTGAATGCAAGTAAATGAAAAATTCAGAACACTAACACCTAGGGGAGCTACTCAAAAGCATCATCATTTGTACTGCAGAGTCATGCAAGTGTGAAGAACTGAAGGCACAAGTTTCCTTTAAAAGCCAGGGTTTGAAATGGGCTCAAAAGTAAAAGATGTGTTGAAAGTCTGTGTTCAGGGACACGTAGCCTCCAAGATATCATCCCCAAGTCCATGATGCTGGGAAGTTGCCCTCACTTGAGCTTTGTAGAATAAATGGGGTTTATTGTCTGCTTATGTTAAATCACAGAGAACAGGACTTGAAGACAACTTGAAGAGCTAAACTCAAATACGAAGCATTCTTCTAGACACCTGAGGAAGGGCACTGGGTAGAGCTGCTCTTACCCATTCTTTCTGCTTCTCCTCTTCTACACCACTTATCATTTCACTGCATGAGCACAAATGATTGGACAATTTTTCCTCCTATAGAAAAATAACCAAAAATTCTTTTAGAAGAGTTTATTACTCACCTTGAATAAGATGTGAGTCTCATTCAACAAGTCATTCCCATGTTTATGGATCTTCCTTTCAGACGTTAGGGCCCACTTAATTTGACGGTACCATCAAAGGTTACCAGATATTTGAAGGAAGCCTATAAAATAACAGATATACATGTAAATCCAAAGATAGAAAAATGAATTCAAAAAAGGATAAAATAACATATAGAATATACAATTTTCACATAGATTTTAAGTTCTCATCAGAAAACTAAAAAAAGATACAAAATTTGTGAAAGGAGCATTCAAAGAATAAGGGAGAAAAAGTCATATACAAGTAAAAATAAAGAATTAAAATGCTTGAAAATAATGTTGAGAAAACTTGGAAAGAACAAAACACAAAAGCATTCTTAAGAAATAGCTGGTGGAAAGGGCTTTTAAAAAAGAGTTTTTAAAAAACCAACTAAGCTCATAAAAAAGAATTGCAGAGAAAATACAAGGGTGGGGAGGATATTATAAAGGCATCCTTTAAGACTTTATTGCAGGATAGAAAGAACAGATTTACCAGATCTATGGGTCAACTTAAATTGAGTGTCCACATCATGGCTCAGTTCTATCAACATCCATGTCAACATTCATCTTTATAAAATTTCAGCATATCAGGGCAAAGTCCTAAGAGTATCTGGAAAAGCACTATTTAAAAATTAGATTACAGGAGAGATCTATTTTGGCTGACCAGAAGCAGCAGCGCTTGCAGGATACTCAGAAGAAAAGCACAGAGAAGTGCAGGTACTCAGAAACAAAGACCCAAATACAAGCAAGAAAAGTTGAAGGAGAAACTTACCAGATGAATTACAGCATCAGGAGTATTTAGAATGAGATCTAGAGTCATTCTTGATTCTGACGGTGCTTACACCCTAGATCTAGAATTACCATATTGGGAAACAATTGAACCCTGCTAGGGAAGAAGCCATGTACCACAGTGACATCCAGGGCACTGTAATTGGTGCCTAGTCTAGCAACCACCATCCAGGGACCAATTGTCCTTAGTCCCTTTTTGCTGGGAGATGGAGTCCAGTAACAGATATTTGCAGATCAGGGCACTAGAGAAACTCAGAATCAGAGATTATTTAAAGAACAGTGGCTTAGGATCAACAGGGCCTTAAAAAGCAAGAAATATGGCACTGTCTTGGTTAGGAACTCAGAATCTGACATTGCAAGATCCCTGGCTCAGTGAGTTGCACATATGATCTGAGGGAAAAGACACTGGACTAGAGCCAAAGGGCATTCTTCCACTGTCCCTCCAAACATTGGAAGTTTAATGCTCACTGGATATCTTGCCGCAGAGCTCGGTGTCCCAGTTAGACAAAACCTGATGAGCTCTCTGAACCCCAGGTACCACTGAGTTTGTGGGTTGACTCTTTGTAGAGGTGCTTTGTGGAGCAACAGATATATAAATCAGGAGAAATGGAAAATAAGAATTAATTAACACTTTAGTGTAGAAAGTATCTTTCATGGACATGTCAGATTAACCCTCACCTAAAACTGAGTGGAAGGCTCAAAAACAAGCTTTCTATCAGCAAAAATAATTGATTTTTACAGATTCCCCCAAATCTGCAATTATACCTTTCTCCTTCTTCTTCCTTTTTTCCCAGACCCACAAATAACCTTTCAAGTCTTTTCTCTGCCAGCCCTCCATTCCAGATAGAAAAATATTAACAAAGTTCTATCATTTTTCTTCATTTCTCTTATTTTTTTCTTCTTTCCATTTTTTGAACTATTATCTTCTCTTCTTCCTTTTTCCTTACCTTACTACTTTCCTAGCCTGTTTGTCATTAGAACTACATCACAATCTTTCTTTGTTATTCTAGTAGAAAGAGTACAATGATTAAAAACAAGTTTAACATTGCGTATTGTTATATGGTTGGTTCTGTAAAAGCTAATATAAATGATAATGGCTCTGTCATTGCAACACCTTAATGTGGATAGATCCTGTTACATTGAGTGGAAGGAAGAGGTTAAAAAAAATAGCAAACATAACCAAAGCCAGAGAAACATACACTAAATGAAGGGATTTCTACAGTAGAGACAGAGTGTTTCTACCCTAACCCTCAGCACTGAAACAATAGAAAAATGAGAAAACAAGGCAAAAAGATGCTGTTTAAAACTCAACTGCCAGAAAGCTGATTTCACAGACACTGAAGTGGAGGGTTTCACAAACAGAGAACTCAAAAGCTAAATTCTTAAAATATTTGAAAGAATGAAAGAAGAAACAAGCAAATACATAGTATGTATAGTGGGTTCAAAAAGGAAATAGAAAAAGGATTTAATTGATAGATATTTCAAAGAGTTTAATGAAGACCTAAACAAAAAGATAATTAAATTAAACAAGATGACACAAGATAAAGACAATCACTTTAGTAAAGAATTACAGATTATTAAAAAATCAAAGAGAAATCCAGGATACATAAAAATGAATGGAAAGTATGGACAATTAGAATGAGAAATGTTGAGTCTGTCAGCACCAGAAGACAAGTCTGAAATGGTGGAACATGTACTCACTGATACCCTAAAAATAAGACATCATGGACAATGAATCAAACAGCTGCTAGATGATTAAAAATAGCCCACATAAAGAAAGTTAAGGAAAGGTTAAAGATGGCACAAAAGATATAAAAAATTTATTCACTGAAATCATAGTAGAAAAATTTTCAAATCTAGGGACAAAATTATCCAGGTAAATGAAACATATAGAATCCCAAATAGCCATGACAAGAAAAGAGCCTCTAAATCACACATCATAGATAAATGTCAGAAACTCAGAAAAAGGGAAGAATATGTAAAGCTATTAGAGAAGTCCCTCTAGTAACTTATAATAAGTTAAATTCTATCAGAAAAATAGTAGATTTCTCAGCAATTTCTAAAGGGCATTAGGGTTCAGAGCAGTTTTTTCCTGTCCAGGTTGTGCCTAGAGATCTTGAAGTAATGACCCTTGTTACATGAGATGCACCAATAATATTCTTATCCTCAAGAAGACTGTTAAAGAGTTCTGGACTAAGTGTGAAGTATTCAAGTGAGCCCATATTGGAATGCTTCCGCATCACTGGCTTGTGCGCAATTTGAAGAAAATTTGGGAGAAAGGCTGAGTTAACGTGTCGCAAGACAGTGAATGATAAGACATCACTCAACAGTGCGTGAACAGCAAAAGCCATACTAAATACATTTGGATACATTGGAAGTCACATGTATTTTCCTACTTAACAAATTCAAGAATATTATCATAAACTTTTGAATAAATATGGTAAATCCAATATGATACTATTTTAAAAATAAGGCAAGGATTAGTCTGTTTTTTCCTTTGGTACCAGGGATCTAACCGGGGTCCTTGCGCTTGTAAGGCATGTGGTGGAACCACTGAGCTAAATCCCCAGCCCCAAAAAAGATTAGTCTTAACATGAGAAATTGAGTGATTCTTGCGAGTGTCCTAATTTTCCCTTCTGTAGATATTGGCAATGCCTTTTATCAACATTTGCCTTTACTTATTTATTTATTTATTTATTTTGGTTTTTTGAGACAGGGTCTCACTATCGATATTTGCATTTGCATATACCTACACCATACTCATTTATGTTCTCTGAATTTATGAACAGTTACTTCATGATAAACCCACTGAATAATTGAATAGTCTTTCTCTAGAGAGCGCAACTAGTTACACCCTCTTTCAAATGACAGAGATTCATGGGAAGAAAAGAAACAAAACAGGTCAACTCAGAGATATGGTACAGGAATCTAATTTCATACCATCTTGTGCCATAAGTTGAGATTTATCTAGTCATACTGCCATAATTTTATACTAACTTCTGTCCTGTATTCAGGTCCAAATTTTTTCATTTCTATTATTCAAAAATGTTTGTTTTATTGTAGCTTTTGAAAGACTTGCATAAATTTCATTGTTGAAAAAATGAATGTTATTTTTTAAAGGGAAGGGATATAAGGGAAGGGATATAAGTAGAAGGGATATAAGTAGGGAAGGGATATAAGTAGAAATAAATTTAAGCAGTATTTTCAGGGTGTGTGTGTGTGTGTGTGTGTGTGTGTGTGTGTGTGTGTGTGTGTTTGAGACAGGATCTCGCTGTGTTGCCCAGGTTGGCCTCAAACTCGTGGTGATCTTCCTGCCTCAGCCTCCCTAGTTCTGGGATTACAGGTGTGTGCCACCTTGTGTGGCTAGTATTTTCTAATAATAAACATATCAAAACCGAATAAAGGATTATAATTATTAAAATATTCTTTAATATTATCTTTAGATACAACTATAAATAACATTTTATTATTGATTCGATAAAATTAATTTTTAAAATTCAATACATTTCCAAGTTTTAGGAATTTTGTTGTGAACAAGATGTTATTCAAAATTTTATGGCTGGATCTAGGGATACCAATTAATGTGTCCCACATATATATTTTGGTCAACCATAAATGACAGTACACTTTGGACGTGGAAACATAAATAAGAAAATATCTGCATTGAAGAAGTTAAAAGCACTATCAGACACTTACTGGTAAACCCCATAATTATGCTGTGGAAAAAGTCGCTGAGTGAACACGCAAAGAGACTGAATAACTCAGATAAGAAATCAAAGGCATTTCCTTGAAGGAAGCAATGCCTGGAATGTGTTTAAAAGCTGAATGAGAAATGCAGCACTGAAAAGTGGATGGCAGAATTTTACAAATAGGAGTGATGCCTACACAGAGCCAGAGCTGAGGTGGAGCATGGCGCTCTGTTGTACCACAAGTACTTTAGAATGACTGGGATATGAGTATAAAATTAGAGTGGAGAGGGATGTGAGGGCTAAAGAAAATTGGGTGGTTCTTAAGGAACCTCACTGTTGTAAGCTATGGCGTACATCTGCTTTTCAGAAATCCACTCATCAATCAGACTTATAAATCTGATATACAAATGCCACATCAGTTGACTAATTTGCAATAAAATTTGCATATATGGTTAGATAAGTATTAAAATTGTAACTGAAGATCTGTGACACCCGTGTTGATCTAGACATTTTGTAAGAACCTTTTCAACAGTTTATATAGCTCACTCTGTGTATATGTTATATTTTGGTACTTCTCACAGTATTTTGATTTTTTCATTATTTTATATAGTATAGTGATCTATATAATCAGTGATCTTTGATATTATTATTTTAATTGCCTTGGGACACCACCATATGATGAGATTACCACAGAATTCCTTCAATTCTTAGTTACAGAAATTTCTTCTTTTTCTTATTTATTTGATGGTGCTGATGTGTTTAAACCTTGACTTCTGGTAACAGGCAAGTACTTTACTACTGAGCTACATTGCCAGTTTAATTGTGATAACTAGTACTTTTTTCAATTTTCATTTTTTTTGCTACATGTTCTCAATAGGTAATTCTTACATTTCTTATGGGAAATGGGTACATGTATATAACACCTATTCTCTTTCTTTCTCCTTCCTCCCTGACCCTCCATCTATTGATCTCCTTCCCATTTGGAAAACAAAACAAAACAAAAAAGATCTCTATCTACTTCTTATTATCTATCTTTTATTTTGCTTTTTATTTTATATTGGGTTTCTCATATAAGAAGAATCATGTGGTGTTTAAGTTTATGTGTCTGATTATAGTTTCAAAGTACATCCATTTTCCTACAAATGACTCACGTCTGTTATTTATGGTAGAGCAGTACTGCATTGCGTAGAAAGACTGCATTTTCTTTGTACATCATCTTTTGCAGAACATATAGTCCACTTCCATGATTTAGCCATTTTGAATTGTGCTGTTATAATCAAGAGAGTGAATATATCACTGCAATATTATGTCCTTAAGTCTTTTGGGAACTCTAGTTTTAGTTTTTTGAGGAATCTCCATACTGATTTCCCAAGTGCTTTTACTGCCTTAAATTTCTCCCTTGAAAAGTGTTCCTTTTCTTTGTGGCTTTACTAGCATTTGGTATTGTTTGATTTTTTTGAGGATAGTCATTTTCAAGAATTTCAAATTTATCCTTTATGAATGATTCTGGAATGCTGAAGGAAGCTCTGTATATCAATAAAGAAAAAAAATGACAAAATTAATCCTTCCCCTTTTTACTTACAATGAAGTGTTTTAATGGTCCTTTTCAAATATGAAAACTTGTGCTTAGTTGCTATTTAGATTCTGGTATATTTGGGATGCTCTTAACTTTATTAAATAATTGTCCAAATTCTCATTTTATTTGTAATATTAAAGAAGAATATATAAAATTCTGCCATAAATCAGGATTATGATGCTGTGACTCTATAGTAACAACAGAATTTCATTAACAATACAAGAAATCTTATTTGTTGCTCAAGGTATAATCACTGTGGTGAACAGACTCTATCTAAGTGGAGGGTCAATAATCCTTAAAGATTTGATTTTCTGCTATCTCCATTTTATCACACATTTTCTTTTTGCCATGGTTGAAGAGGAGATGAGTAAGATTAAATGTTCACACCACAGTGACCAACTCTACACCCACTCACAACTCATTGATATAATTTAAATGTCTCTTTCTAGCAACAAGGGAAATGGAAGAATATAGCTTTTATATATCTAAAGGTTGAGAAAACTACATTATATAATGATAAATTTTGATCATATAACAAAATGGTGATTGAAAAGAGCAAAATGGAATCACAAATCTATAATGGGCAGTGGTTATTATATTTTTAACTTGCACTCTAATATATACATAACCAAAATATCTTATATGACAATTTCTGATATGCCTTCCGAGTATCTCTAATACTACTCCTTGAGCAAGAGATTGTCAGTATGAATTCATATAAAGAAATGTTGAAGATAGTTAATGAGGACATAAATATGAGGCCTGAAAAGTGCTAAATAATTAAAATATTATTTGTAAATCCAGTGGGAGATAATTCTACAGCTTTTATGGTTTATTTTAAATTTATTTGATATGCTATTCACTTTGCATTCTGTTTTATTTGTTAATCTCTTAAATGAACATTGACAGCACACTTTCATTATTAAATCTGATAAAATGTATTAATGTCTATTAATGTTTTTAGAAGTCAATGTTAGGTTCATTTAAAATATTATTTTTTCAAGCCAGAAGCAAAGCTGGTAAATTTTGCTACCACAGGGAGTCATGTTGTGCAGCATTGGTAAGAGATAAAAATATTTTTTAATATAGTCCTTACTTGAGACTTATCTATTATATAGTGCTGGGTGTACATATTATGATGATTGCATTAACATTATCCAGAGACAAATGAAGACTATAAGTCAGAAATGTCCCTCATTTCATTGCTGGAGCTTTTATTTAGATTTTTATAAATAAAGAGTGAAAGTAGTAATACTTCAGAGTTAGTGTGCATAGAAGCTTTCAGACAGTTTTATAAAAACTGGTGTCTCATGGTTGCTCATTTAAAAAAAAAATACTTGAAATCCAAACAAAAATATCTGCCACTCAAGTTAATGTAGTAATCCACTTCTGTATTATAAATTTGGAACTATCATTAAAATAGACCAATATAAATTATATTTTTTTAAAATATGAATATTAAACATTTTATTAAAATATTTTAGTTTTTAAAGTCATATCAGTGAGTTTTCTTGCACTAGTAAATAGGAAACCCCTTCTTAAATTTAGTTTAATTAAGTAGGATATTTTGGCAATAAAATATGTTATATCTAATATGCTCATTTTTTAATTAAAATGTAGGTTTCAATGAAAAATCTTATTCTCCCAACTATTTATATTTTTCTGTTTAGGTGAGATAAGTTTTTATGTAAATAACATAAGCCTCTATTATAGTAATCTTTAAGGTGAATTATACTATGTCTAATCCTGATTCCAATTCTACTATAATACTGCAAATATATGTCAGTAAATCATAATAATTTTCCTATAGTGTTCACTAAGTTTTCCCTACTTTTCTAAATGATATGTGTATGTCTGTATATATGCTTAAAGCTGTTACGCTACAGAATATGTTCAGTGAGAAATTTCAAATTATAAAATAAACATTCATATATTTAAATGAGAATAAAATTCTACATCTATAGTCATGCAATATTTACCTTATAAGACAAATTTTGAGAAATGTATTTTTGGGTAGTGTCCTCACTGTTTGGGCATCATATTGTGTGAAGCCTAGGTGGGTTAGTCTATTATATACCTGGGTTATTTTGTTGATTTGGGGGGACTACACTTGTATATATGGTTTAAGAATTTAGCAATGTATTATGTTGTGCATGGCTATAATAAAGTCAATTTTAATGAAAATGGTAGCAATAGAAGTCATTGAGAAAGAACACATTGTTTATTCCATAATGTTGGGAAAACTTTAAGCAAGCTCCAATTCATGATATATACAATGCAAAATTCTGGATTGGCTAAAATTCTAAATGTGAAACATAAAAGTACTGAAATTAATAAAGAAAATCAAGGATTTCTTATACCCTTGGTGGAGAATCATACCTTAAAAAGAACTCCTACATGAATTAATTATTCCTCCTCTGGATTTGGGCCTTGCAATGGTACAATTCTTTTCTATGTTTCTATTCTGTTTGGACTGGAAGTATTTGCCCTGTACCATTGTACCTTGGGATTATTTAATTTGTTTTTGATTTTTACAGAGTTCCATAAATAAGAATTTGGTTTGAGTCTAAGAAGAGACTTAGACATAGACTTTAAAAAAAAATCTTGAAACTTTTGAGACTTTGGCAAAGGGATTATTTCATTCTGTTATATACAAAATAGTTGTAACATGTTAGTTAAAATTGTTAACTTTGTTATTTTGTTCATACAATGATTAAAACTGGTTTAATAAGTGTGAATGCTGTCAGATTAATAAGGGGTGAAATGTGGTGCTTAAGCTTAATTTCGTCAACTTATTTGGATCAGGTGCCACTAAAGATGATATTACTAAAGTATACTTCTGAGAATGTGTGTATGGGAAATTCTGAAGAGATTAGAGCCATTAAAAAGAAACCAAGTAATTTGTACAAGGATATGACAAAAGATGCCTTTTGGGTATGTCTGAAATCAGACCCCGCCCAATGCAGGCTCAAGGATACAAAAATGTAAACATTTTTTTCAGAAGACAGACATTGGGGTTCTTGCTCAAGTAGGGCCACCCAGGGAAATGATGCCCTAGGATTCATTCACTGTGCATCATCAAAACACTCAAAGGCTGCTGCTTTATGTAGTCATTCTCTTATTCTGTCACTGATCTCCTTGTCTGCTTTGCTGTATCTTTGCTCCTTCTGCCATAACATTTCTATTTTGGAGCTAGCCAGTCATGCACTAAGTCTCCTGACCTAAATTACACTTTTCCTGCCTTAAACTGTTGGTATAATAGTGTTGTCTCAGTAAAGGCAAAGCTGAGGAAAACAAGTTGCTTTGAGCAAAGTTTAACAGTGGCTTTGAAAGCAGCAAGGTGGTCTCTTATATGTTCTTGAAGTACTGTCACACTTTGTTGCATACCATGTAATAATCAAGATTAAATAAGCTTTCCATATTTTGATTAATTCCTTCGATTATTAGCTTCAATAATCTAAACTAATCAATCAAGTGGTCATTTTCTGGTTTATAACAAATCTTGACTGTGACTGTCCTTTCATACAGGAAGCAGAAATTCTGTTCTAATAGAACCTAAAGCTATTGGATTAAGACAAACAGTTTTTCCAAATTGGTCATTGAGGATGATGATGAGAAATGGCACTCCTAGCTCTCCCTCTTGATACCTTCATTCATGTATTCCAAGTGTGAAAGCATAATTTTTCCGACTTCTCTCAGTTCCACAGGATGTGCTTATGAAAATGACACTTAAGCTGTCCCTTCAATGCAATTGCAATATTTTTCAAGCTGGGAAGATTTGGTTGTGTACCACACATATTGTGTGCATATAAAATATATATCACATGGTTATTTAAATATTATCATACCTCTTTTGCTGTAAAGTGGTAGTGAACCATATTAGTGAGATCTTGTGAGAACGATTAAGTATTCTGTGAGAATTCAGGCCAAGGTACCATTGGCAGTCTGTAGGGATTCATTCTCATTCATGTCTTTCTAATGATGACAAATCACTGGAATGAACGCTGCCTCTCAAAGTGAGAATGGTAAAAACAAGTTTGTATATATCTCGATTCAGATCAGTTCCCTCTCTGTCAGGTTTGTGAGTGACTGTACTGCTCACAGATCTACCCAGTGGAAGATTTATCACTGTACATCATTAGCAAGAGTTTCTCCAAGGATGCTAATTCTAGGGCACCTTCTGGATTGTCTTATTTGTAGACATAGTGTTTCCATATGGTCAGAATAAAATCTCTCAGGAAAAATAATTGCAGGTGCTCTGTTCTTAGGAACTAGTTTAGGGGTTTAGAAATAATAAAGGAATATTTGCAAGACACTAAAAATCTTTGATTAAGAGAGCAAAACCATTTTCCTATTTTTCTCCAATATCTCTCTTATGAAGGTTTATATCAATTTATTTCAATTTGACTGAGTGACAGAGTTCCAGATATTTGATTAAAAATCATCCTTGCAATGTCTGTGAGAGTGCTTCTAGATGAAAATAATATTTGAATTGGTAGACTGAGTAATGCAGATTGATCTGCTCAGTGTGGATCCCATCCAATCCGATGGAGGCCTAAAAGGAGCAAAATGTGGGGTTAAAAAAAAATCTACTCTTCCTCTTTCTGAGGCATCAGTCTTCTGCTTTGAGACTGGAACTTATATCATTGTTTGTCATGGTTCTTAAGCCTTTAGACTGGACTAAACAATAACACTTGATCTTCTGAATTTACATCTTTTGAATGGAAAATCATGGGATTTAGCTTCATAAGAACATGAGTAAATCCCCTAAAATCTATCCATCTATCTATCTATCTATCTATCTATCTATCTATCTATCTATCTAATCTATTGTCTGTCATCCATCTATCTTCCTACTTGTTCTGTTCTATAAAGAACACTGGCTAAAACACTTGCTTATATTTATTGGCTAAATGTTTCTTAATCCTGAGTAAATTAATCATTTGATGTAAAATATGTTTATCTCACCATTATTCCTACATTCCTTAATCTCTATCTTCCTAATTTAAGTGCAATGACTCCCTCACTGAATTTAATTGTCTTTGTAAAAAAAAAAAATCAATGTTTGATTTTACTTTCTTTATGCAATTAAACATATTTGGTTTGTTTATAAGTATTTTTCAACCATGCCATAATAACTACCATACAGATACTTGCAAACAACTTATAATCTTATTGAACACAAGGATTATTTCCTACTCATTTCAACATGTCACATGACTAAATGAGTAGCTGTCACAAATATGTATGTAATTGCTCAATTAGTTTGAATTTAATAATGTATCATTGCACTCCTAAATATAACAATGGCAGTGCCCAACACAGAGTGGAAATTTAAAATTATCTGTTGAATTAAGTTGTTTTAATAATGCTGAACTATATTTTTATTTCCTTCTCAGAATAAGTAAAATTTTGATTATATTTTAGAGTCTCATATCCACATAAAACAAGTACAAAAATTGTTTATTTTGAATCTGTACCACAGTTCGATAAAAGTCAATGTAAGAAATATTAAAGTGGTTGGAAAGCTTCATGTGCTATTGATTGATTGTGTAACTGGATAAACACAGTGATATGGAATGTTTAATGACATGGCAACAAAAGCCGTAGAATGGAAGGGGAGATCCATCTCGGTTCCATTTTGAAGTTATTAGTATCTATTACCTTTGCGACCTTTAAATCCAATACTACTAATACATTTTATTTATCTAGGATTGAAATAATATTTTTCAGATATTAGAAAGTTGGACACCAAATACTTAGGCATCTGCTTCTTCTATGCTGACAGTCCTCCTCCCAACCCACACTAGCATTCTTTCTATGAAGTGGAGGACTTTCCTTATGCTATTTAGTACGTAGAGAGATTATGAAATTATTTCATATGTTTCTTGGAAACCTCAAGGTTATTACACAACACTCAAAACATAGAAGCAACATAATCAGGATTTTTCTTTATGATTAAATACAAAGATGAATTATCTATACTATCAACTTTAAAAATATTAACTGCTTTTTGGACTCTGAAAAAAATATAAAATACTAAATTTTCTGTGAAAAATCATCAAAGAACTGATATGAGGCATGTGAGTAAAAATTAGATAGCTATCTCTGTTTCTGAATCATACTTGTCCATGAGTAATTCCCTCAGACTTGATAGCTTCCCCATAGTGTTTAGACAATACCCCTTTACCATGTCTTGCAGTTTTATATTTAATTTTTACTTCTCCTATTTTTCTTATCACAGTTACTACTTTCACTGTACATATTTCTTATCTATACTTACCATCTATCTATTCAACTGAAACTATCCTCTATGCTGCCCTTTTTGCTCACATGTGAAGGAAAACACTGGATCAACTTAATCTCAAGACTGGCTCCATTACTAAAACATTACCTTTAATAATCTTTGTAGTAATTCTGTAGATATAGAAGCTCAATTTGCCTTTTTATATGTACCTTACAGAAGCTCATTTTTAAGCAATTTAACTGATACTAACAAAATATTTTAATGTCACTGTTATGAAGAAGAATCAGAGCTTTCCATTTCTGGGTTTTCGAAGGTTTTTGCTCAATGTTTGATGTATGGACATTAAATAAAACAGGTGTTTTGCTAATGAGTAAATGTTAAAGTGTTTAATGAATAATTTATTCATGTTTTAGTTATCTTATTTAGTATATGCTACTATTGCAACATAAAATTGAATTTAATAGGATTAGAGTAAGTGAAACTATAGCAAAATATTTTGGATAAGAGATATTCAAAATGAAGGACTTGCACATCAATAGTTTCAAGATATATTCTTCTAGCAAAAGAAAAATATATTAGAAATTTTAAATATACCTTTTACTAGTACAATAAAATGAAGTTTCAATTAAGATAACAATAATTCTAGCTTCTCCATGATCCAGTTGTGTTGTAAGCCAAAAAAAACCAAAAAAACAAAACATTTTTGGTACTTGTAGTTGCTTATTTTGATATTCAACTACAGATTTCTTTTTATATATTTTATGCCTAATAACTTTTAATTCAGTAAATTTACATTTTAAATTTTACATACAATAATGGTATGGTAGGTAAATATGTATAATTTATATCATCACATATTGAGTACATCTATAAAACGTTTTTTTAATTGTTTTTGATTGGAATTAAATTTCAAAATCAAAAGTTGAAGACTATTGTGATTTAGGATAGAAATATGAAGTTCTCCTAACCACAGCCTTCATCCAGGTATTTACCCAGGAGACTGCATAGGCGCAGAAAGAACATTTATGAGTTTGAAATACATTCTATGTTAAAAACTACATTTCCTTATAGGAATAGCCTTAAAAAATCTTAGAAAGCCAGTATATATTGGTTAAGTATTTCTGTAGAACAAACACAACAAAAATGTAAAATAGATATCAGTGTTTGAAATCACATCTCTAACAAATGCACTTATTTTTAAGCCAAATGAGGATTGATACTAACTGTAAACTGCTTTATTTTACCCTTAATTTAGTCTTCATAAACTCTCAGCAGTGTGACTGAATATTATGAATAAGATTTGGCTAAGAGGCCATGGAGTGTAGGCAATTATTAATACTGTAAATACTCATGAATTTATTTCTCTCACAAAATGCCTGAAGCTTTGGTTTTTTGTAGCCCTTTGAACTAGAAACAATTTATAATGAAGGTTTGTATTATACAATTTTATTCTCAATTGGTTTCACAGAAGAGAACATCTTCCTTTTTTCAAAGCATTTAACTCTTGGATATAACTGAAAATATTTACATATCAGTAGTGTCTTATTTCCAAAATTTAAAGTCTAGTTGTTCTTCTTAAAAGATGTTTTAAAAAACATGTTACTTTCAACTTATCTATAGATTGTATGCAATCCAAATGAAAATTTCAGCGTAATTTGTGGCTATTGACAAAATGATTCCAAATTTTTATGGAGAGGCATATGATGCAGAAGATCCAACTGAGCACTGAAGGAAAAGAAAAGAATTGGAGGACTTGTACTACATGATTTCAACATTTACTATAAAAATTCAGTAATCAAGACAATGTGATTATGGTGAATTAATGGACACAATGGAAATCTATAAATAACAATGGAGCAGAACCAAAGAACCCAAATATAGATTCACATAAATGTGAACAACTAATTTTTGAGAAAGAAAAGGCAACACAATGCAGGAAAGAGTCTTTTCAAAAAATTTTGGTGGAATAATGAAATATCTACTTGTAAAATTATGAATCTAGACACAAACATTAGCCTTTCACAAAATTTCATTCAAATGGATTATGGACCTAAATGTAAAATTCAAACATGTAAAATTGCCTGGAAGGCAATAGGAGATAATTTAGAGTATGAAACAATATATTTGATAAAGTAGATCTTATTAATGTTAAGGACTTCTGATCTATAATAAGAAAATATTAAGAAAATTAGAAGATATTCTATAGAACTAGGAAATACATTTCCAAAATACAAATCTAACAAAGGATTAATATCCAAAATATAGAAATATTTTTTTTTTTGGTACCAGCTATCAAACTCAGGACCTTGCATTTATCAGTCAGGTGGCAGCACCACTGAGCTAAATCCCAGGCCCTAGAAAGAACTCTTTTTAAGTCAAAAGTAAACAAACAACCTGATTTTAAGATCATGAAAAAATCTGAGTAGATACTGTACCAAAAAAGATACACAAATGCCACATAAGCAGGTGAAACAATATTCACATTTCCTTAGTCAGTTTAGGATACTGTAACATATTGTCACAAATTTTGTATTAAAAAAACTTTTTATCATAGATTTGGAGGCTTGGGAAGCCCAAGATCAAAATGCCACCAAATCTGGTGGCTGGGAAGAGCATATTTTCCTGGTTTCCACATGCACATTTTCTTATTGAATCTCACATAACTGTAAGAATACTCGTCTTTTTGTGTGCCTTATTATAATGAGTCTAACTCCATTCATGACAACTTTACCCTCATGACAATTTCCTCTTAAGAGCAATAACCTTACATTGCAGGTCAACATTTCAACATTTGAAATTTTAGTAAAGCATACACATTCAGATCTCTGAATGTGTGTGTGTGTTTGTATGTATATATATGTATATATATATATATTCTCAAATTAATACCAAAATAAGCTCTCTCTACCTACCTATTGAAATGGCCAAAATCCAAAACACTGACAATATTACATGTCAATGAAAATTTGAACAATAGAAGCAGTGAGTGAGAATGCATTGCTTGGCCTTCTTTGGAAGACTTTTCAATTTCCTTTAAAATTAAAATACTTTCACCACATGATCTAGCAAATACAATCCTTGGTAAAATTATATCCATACAAAAACTTGCATAGAGATTTTATTGCAGCATTTTATAATTACCTAGACTTGGAAGCAATCAGTATGCATGCAGTAAGTAAATAGATCAATAAACTGTGGTTTACACAAATAGTGGAGTATTACTTGGCACTAAAAAATTATCTTGCAAATCATGAAATGACACAGAGCAAACTTCATTTCTTATTAATCAATGAAAGAACAAAATTTGAAAGGATTACATATTATACAAGTCTAACTATATGATATTATATATAAATGCAAAACTACTTAAAGCAAATAGATTAATACTTTCCAGAGGTGCTTTTCTTTTTCTAGGAGCCCAAGATTCATCATTAGTTTGTTTATTTGAGCTCACTCTCTTTTCCTACTGTGGACTTTCATTGCTAGGAATTTTCCATGTAAAACTGCTTTCATTGTGTCCCATAGATTCCTATATGTTGTATTGATATTATCATTTATTTGTAAAAACTGTCTAATTTCTTCTTTAATTTCCACTGTCACCCACTGATTGCTCAAGAGAGTGTTGTTCAATTTCCATGTTTGTGGAGTTCTTATGGTTCCTTAACCTATTGATCTCCAGTTTAATTGCACTATGATCTGATAATATACATGGGATAACTTTCATTTCTTTGCATTTATTTAAACCTGTTCTATGAGCTAGTGTGTGGTCTATCTTGGAGAATGACCCATGTGCAGCCGAAAAGAATGTATATTCTGATTTAGTGGGGTGGAACACTCTATAGACATCTATTAAATCCATATATTCAAAAGCTTAGTTCAATTCTACTACTTCATTGTTGATTTTTTGTCTAGATGATCTGTCTATTTGTGATAGTGGGGTATTTAGGTCCCCTGCTACAATTGTATTACTGCTTATTTGGTTTTACATGTTCCTTAATATTTGTTTTATGTAGTTGGGGGCATTAATATTTGGTGCATATATATTTATGATTGTCATCTCTTCCTATTTAATTGTTCCCTTTACAAGGATGTAGTGGCCTTCTTTGTCTCTCTTAATCAGTTTTGGTTTGAAATTTACATTATTTGCAAATAAGATAGCTACACCTGCTTTTTTCTGGGCTCCTGTCTCATAGAGAGCTGTTTTCCATCCTTTCACTTTCAGTCTATGGGTTTCATTTTGCACTAGATGTGCTTCTTGTATACAGCATGATTTTACTTCTTAATCCATTCTGCCTATTTCTCTTGATTGGTGAACTGAGGTCATTGATATTGATGGTTATAACTGGTATATACTGACATCATTGTCATGTTTTTGGCTCTTTTTAATTTTTCACCCTCTCCCTTTAGTTTCTTGGCTTGCCTAATTGATTTGCTCTGTTGAGCATCACGGTGTTGTGACCTTCATTGCCTTCTTCAAGGATATTGTTTAGAACTGTTTGGAGTGCTGGTTTGGTATTCATGAAGTTTCTCAGGTGTTCATTGTCATGAAAGTATCTTATTTCCCCATCCAATTTTGAAAGAGAGTTTCGCGCAATACATCAGTCTAGGTTGAAGGTTGTTTTCTTTTAGGGTTTGAAATACCTCACTCCAGGCTCTCCTCGACCTGAGGGTTTGTGTTGAAAAGCCTGCTGTGATTCTCATGGGCTTTCCTCTGCATGTTATTTGTTTCTTTTCTCTTACTGCATGTAGTATTTTGTTTTTCTGTTGGGTTTCTGGGATCTTACTATTGTATGTCTAGGTGTAGATTTTTTGATCATGGATAGTTGGAGTCTTATACACCTCACTTATCTGTATGTCAAATTCTTCCCTCCTATTTGGGAAGTATTCTGTCATTAATTCTGTGAACAGCTTTTTGAAGTCATTTGTATTTTCTCCTGCTACTTCATGGATTCCTATAAATCTTATGTCATTCTTCTTTGCATCATCTAGGAGTTGTTGGATCAATTTCTCATGATTCCTTAATTTTTTAAAGAGACCTCTCTTTTCACAGTCACTACTGCAATCCTGTCTGCTATAGCTGAAATTCTATCTTCACATTCATTTATCCTGCTGTGAAAACTTTCAATAGAGTTTTTAATTTCTTGGATCTGTTTGAATCTGTTTCATGGATTCCATTTATTTCCTATGTTGGGCATTCATGGTTTCCATTTCTTTCTTATGCTGGGCCTTCATGGTTTCTATCATGGTACTGAGCTCATTTTTTCAGTTTCTCATTTAGAGTCTCTAATCATGTCTTTCATTGTGTTCACCATCTCTGTAGTTATCTGGGAAATTATTTTATTTTGAATTTTTCTAGAGCCTGATCAATCTCTTTTAGTAGTTCCTGTGCTATAATTTCAGGATGTCCTGGTTGTTCACTATCAGACTTTTCTACCTCATTTCCCCTAGAGATTGCCATTGGTAAACTGGAATTCTGTCTTTGTGTCTTGCTTGTTTACTCATTTTTATTCTTGTTGTTTGGGTTATCCTTGGTTTAATTCCTGGGTTATTACTTTGATCTTCCTGATATAGCTGCTCATTAGGTTTTGAGTCCCTAATGACTCACAGACACTCTCATTTTCATAATATCAGAAAGGACAACTTATTAAATCAATCACAACACTTTAGCCCAATTGATACAATTCAGAACACAATAGCATCAAACACAGCTTTAAAATTGAGCATTTTTAGTAGTTATTAAGCTACCACCTTTAAACCATGTGAATTAAATAAAAATCGAGTAGCATCCCAAAATATGCTTATAGTGAATAAACTTTTCAATATAGCAACTAAAGGGTAACCTTTAGGATGGGGACTTAGATGGAGTTAGGAAGAGAGGAATAGATAGGTAGAAGAATTGGATAAGGTTTCAAGTGAAGCCAGAGGACACAGGATGACCATACAAACTTTAGAAAACTGTTGAAGACAAGAGGGAAAGACAGAGTACAAGAACAAAAACAAGAATAGAACAACTTAGCAATACTAGGGACTCACTTTACTTTTAAACTAGTGACTCTCAAGTGAAGGAAAAAGAGAGAAGAAAATAGAATGAAGAAAAAGGAGAAGACATCTGAATTAGGGCAGGAACAGGAATAAAAAGGGAAATGAAAAATAATATGGGGGAGCAAGACACTGAGTGGGACAACGAAGACAGAAAAAAGATAATTAGCAGAATGGAATGAGTAAAATAAAGAAGAAAATGAATTTTAAGAGCCTATTTCAGTGTATATCTCTGCTTTCACAATAAATGGTAAGAGCAGCAATGTGCAGAGCTAAGTCATTTTCTCAGCCAACTGATGTCAGATCCCTGAGATTTAGGCTGAATTTGGGCAGCAAGGCCCAAATTGAGTTTCCTGACCTCCTGCAGGGTTGAATTCTGGAAGGTTTTACTACAGGTTCCCTCTGCCCTTTCTCTGAAGATAGTCAAAGTTCTGTTGGAAGGTGGTGATCCCTCCAATTACTTACTATGGAGCACTGATGTGCCTTTCTTGCAGTTGTTCACTTCTGTTCTATCTTCTGGAGCTCAGTAAAATGACCTTTATGACCACCTGTGCCTCTGCAGAGTGGATCCAGGAACTGGCACAATCTGGAGGCCAGAGAGCGTGGGAGTGGGGGGAATGTTCCAGAGGTGCCTGTGTGGCTGACCAGTCCTTGCTAACACACTGGATGTAGCCTGGGGTGAGAGCAGGCTCTCCACACCATAAATTTGAATTTTAAATATTCACCTGAAATAATGCTGATATAGTGGAATAATAAAATTAAACTATATGGTATTTTCAGAGAATGTTTACTTTTAAATTATTTTTATTTTAAACACCTTTGCTCCTCCTTCTTCTTCTTCCTCTTTTTTTTTTTATTTTTTATTTTTTTGGTGTCAGGGATTGAACTTGGACCTTGTGTTTGAGAGGCAGGCAGCAGAACCACTGAGCTAAATCCCCCACCTTTCCCTATTAGTGTACAACACATAGTTTTCTTGTAAAATAAGAAGATTGCTGCAAGGCATGCAGGATGAAAAAACCCTAGGACATATCTGGATTCACTGTGTTCTTAAGGCCTAAGTGTGTTCTTCATTCAGGTCTCGCTACATTTATGATGGCCTGATTTTCAATGCATGCAGCAGGACAGGATTTTCAGTGTATTAGCTTCATGTTACTTTTTATCCTCTGGCCCCACCATTTCCTCCTTTCCTTTCTTCTTTTCAATAGTCTTGTTTTTGTTACTTATTGATGGGTGTGTCTCTTGTGTATCTCTTTTATTTTCTAATCCAATTGTTGAACCAAAAATTATTTTGCAGTTATCTTGTTTTATATAGTTCATCATACAGAATGATTTTTTAAATATCATACACAAAGAAATTTTGCCTGTTAAAATTTTAAAAAACAAAAAATTCATTTCTACACTGACATGATAGATTTTTTAAAAATTAAATTTGGAGTATATAATTCAGCTTTTCCTAAAGTATCTCTACTACTTGAAAACTAGTTATATAATAAACATTATTACAATCTGTCATAAAATTTAGTAAAATGATGTGTTGAACAAAAGTTAACAGTTTAATTTACTTAAGGCCTCAAATTCCTTAATATGTTAAAAAGAAAGTGAATATTTGGGAGGGTTATGTGATATGTATTTCTAGACTTGTGGCCACAGAAAATGCTTCTGTTAATGTCATTTTGACCTTATTTTCTCCCATTCACCACATTTACCAAAGCCTCCAAATAAACACTCAAGCTCATCATTGTGATTTCTTCTTTACAAGGTTCTTCTTTCATCATGGTACAATGTATGTTTTTCTTATAACATGGCCATAAACAAGAAGGTCACTTGATATTTGTGACCTATCATAGACTCAGTCGGGCTGTTTCCCACCTTTACAATGATGGGCTAGTAACTTTGAGAAGACTTCAAAATGCCAGCCAACAGTTACATCAACTTGATACTTCACTGACCATTTTATTGATAGTCTGTGAGGGTTACTTCTTGGTTCAATTGCATTTAGCACTTTTTGAACTGGCTCACTTGGTTGAATCTTGCCTCCCCCAGAAGATAATGCATATCTCAATAACAGTCTCATGTTTTATTTATGTTTTCTAATATTTAGCAGAATATAATGTATTATGTATGAAGTAGGGTCTGCTGAACTGAGGGGCTATGCCAGGGAAGGTCTGGGAAAATTTAGTAGTCAAGAATGTATGCTAAGGAACTTAGAAATTGAGAATAAAACAGAGTGAATACAAATTCTAGCTAAGCAGTAAGGTGATCTGCAACAGACTCATGGGTCTAAAGTGTAGAATGGATCATGAAGACATGAATGTCTTGTTCATGTTGCTGCTTGAGCAGCTTCACTTCACATTACATCATGAAGCCTTTCACTGTTCATATAAGTTCACTAAGTATATCACTTGGAAAATAATCATTTCTCTGTGATGGCTTAAAATATTTCAAGGCAGTGGATCCTTCTTTAGTACTAAAGCCTATTACAACTGAAATTCTCACAGAATGATGATCTCTTTTTAAAGGTATGAACTATAGCCTGTGTTTTTAACATATAAAGAGTTACAGTCCTTTATGTATAATAGTTGTGAAATATTGTGCATAGGGATAAACAGATACTGAAGGGTGAATACTAAAATGAACTGAAATAGTTTTTAAATTGAGAATTTAGATGTGAAAGAAAAGGGCTAACACATACTTGACCAACACATTTCTTTTGAAAATGGAAACTAGAAATTATAACAGCTTCAATGTGTTATCCTCGTAACAGCGCAGCTGATAGCACCAGTGCCAATGTGATAAGAGCCCTTCTGAAAGGTGAAACAAAAGTCACTTAGAATGACTCCTACTTGAGGAGTTCTGTTTAACTGACAAGTCTAAAAAGAGGGAAGGGTAAATTTTGTGGACTTCAACTCAATTGATTCAAGAAAGTCAGCTTTCTCCTAAGGAGACTTACAGATAACCTTCAAAAGGTAGCCTTGGAACAAACACACATTGCACATTTGATTTGTGAATTACGAGTGACTCTGTCTTGAATAAGCTTAAATAGTAAAATGCTAAGCATAGGATCAGATTTAAAATATAATATTTGACAGAGGTTTCAGAATTTTCTACTTTATATCTTCAACTCATCATTCCTTCCTGGTTACATTCACATGTGTCCATTGGAAACAAGCCATGGGAGAGAAATCATGAGTATGACATGATGCTTGGAGACCAGCTGCAGCTGGTGGGGGTCAAAGCCCATTCTGTTAACCCATCAGTATGATTTTCTATTTGTGGAGCTCCTTGCCTAAACTGTACATTCTAAGAGCCAGTAATGAAAGAGAGAGGCAAGGTAATTCTTCCCTAAAATGTCACTTGAATTTTGAATGTCACTTGTTTGAATGGTGAAAAAGACTTGTTTGTAACCAGGATTGAGTTTAAAAAAAAAAAAAGAAACAAATTTTCTAGGGTTGGAGCTTTTGTTTTTTGATAGACTTATTCATGTTCCTCCCGGTAAAGGAAAGTATAACTTCAGAGACTGTGACCATGTTAGTACTTTTGACCAAAATCAGTGGGTGAGAGAATTTGGTAGTGCTGTTCCAAAGTCTTTGTTTTGAATGAAATAGTGGGATGGGAAGAAGGGAGCATTGATTTCCTTTTCTACATAGAATGGTATTGTATTACAGTGAAGGGTGACTTCAGTGTTAGTGTTTTTACAGTCATCCAGTTATTATTTTTCCTAGGATTCTTCTAAAGAATATTTGGGAACATAACCTACATTTTAAACATTATAGGGCTTAGAGTAAAACAGAAGTATTTATTCTATTTATTACACCATGAAATGTATTGCCATAGGTATTTGGCTATTTCTCATTCACACAGGTGGGTGAGAAGTCACTAGATATCATTAAACATGAACCTAAGAGTTTCAGTAATGCTATGACCTCAAAAATACTGCCGTAAGTTTGAGGACGGAGGATAACATGCTACATATTTTTCCTCAAAGACTTGCTCAATGCCTTAAATTAACCCATATCCAATTTTTCCTGTAGG
Source organism: Fukomys damarensis (assembly GCF_012274545.1). Lineage (NCBI taxonomy): Eukaryota > Metazoa > Chordata > Mammalia > Rodentia > Bathyergidae > Fukomys > Fukomys damarensis. Next base: position 54,104,695 of record NW_022900928.1, read on the forward strand.
CCCTCCATAGTGCCTATTAATGTTTCCCAGGATCAATTTTGTTCAGGTCTTAAAACAACTTTCTACAGAGGCTAACCTTAGGTTTTAAATGAAAATGTACTACTTCAAGTTATTCAGAAATTGTCCTTCAGACATCTAATGCTTCGAGAAGTAGGTGAGACTGTGGAGCTGTTGCACAGATGCATTAGTAACAATACCTAACATTTATGGTTCACTTAAAAAGGGCCAACATTTTTACAAACAGAAAATTTAAACCTTACTACACCACCATGAAATGACTAGCATGACAGTCAGTATGCTCTAGTTGAATCAAGTGGAAAGGGAATTGCAAAGTTTCCAAGTGCTCTTAACCTCTTAGGCACTGTGCAAAAAATGGGCCAAATCTGGGAAAATCAGTAGATCAATAATTTCTTTTGTACACTGCTCAAAAGAAGACTATGGTTGTTTCAGGTAATAATGGCATTAATCTCTGCTTTCTTAATGATACATATAGAAAATCAATATGTAAAGTAGCTTTGTTAGAACTATTTTTCCCCTGAAAGAGTGATGGTAGATAAATTCAAGAAGGTAGCAGTCATAGGTGAAGCATGTTTAAGTTAAGACACGCTAAAGTGTTTGAATTTTAAATTTTACACTGATAGGAGGAAATAGCCCACAGAGTGGTATGTGCAATTTCATGGAATAAGAAGATAAATGTTTCTTATATTGATTGGAGAGGGAAAAACTGTGTGAGAAAGACTAGTTTGGAGATTGTCAATGTAAATCAGGGGTTAGGTGATAACAGTCTGCTCAGTGATTATTAAGAGTTGACAGAAAAAGAAAGAAAATGACAGCCATATTAACTTTCATGAAAAAAAATTTTGTTTACAAGGCAGTGACCTACACAAATTATGCCAGATTTCTAGTCAGGTAAAGTTAGGTGATTAATGAAGCCATTCTTACATAATTTGTGGAACAGAGTTGTGCAAATCAAGAAAAGTCCATATTCTTCTTTTCTTCTGATTGAGGCCCTGATTTGGAGTCTTTTCTTTTTCCTAGCTATGTTAATCTCTCCAAAAATCTTTCATAGATATACAGTTGAATTCATCCAGAAAGGTCAAGCCACATATAATGAAAGAGGACATGTACAAATCATTAAAATATTTCTCTTTATTCCTTTTCATTGGGCATCTGTGTGTGTGTGTGTGTGTGTGTGAAAATATGATAAAGTAATGTGAGTGATACTTTTATATGTATAATAATTTTAAAAGCCCTGTTTCAGCCCAAAATCACATTTTTTCCTGAACAACTATAGGTAACTTGTGTCTATGCACAGTAAACTGGAACATATGCTGGACACACTAGGTACCCATCAATTCCTTCAGCAACCTGGGAGTTACCATCTCCATGCTGCTGTTGCCTCCTGCAAGCCCCAGGTGTGAGTTGTCTCTTATGAAACATCTTCCTTACCTGCTGGTTTCCATAGTCATTTAAATAAAAGCCATCTGGCCTCTGGCACTAACACAGACACAAACATGTCTCTCAATAACTCTGCTTTTTCCTGTTGGACTTATAGCCAAACAATTTTTGTAGGGTTGCTAGTTCTTTTCCTTCTTTGGACACCATGTTGTACATTCTAATATCGATAATTTAAAATCCATTATTCAGTCCCTGTTCCACTCATAACAAACAATCTACTCCTTCACAATGGTCACAGGCCTTTTATGATCTAGCTGATGCTTGCAATGCTCGTGAGGCCTTTTATGATCAGGTTGCTGATTAGCTCCAGAATCACCTGTTAAGACAAAGCACATGCCATTATGATAAAACCCCACTATCTCTCTCACCCCTCAGATTTAGCATGTATCATTTCTGCATGCAAAACCTTATCTTTCTCTCTCTGTTAATTTAACCTTTAATGTCCATTATATCTTAATGTAGACATTACTTCCTCTGAGAGGGTGTCCCTGACCTCCCAGAGTTTTATTTCTGTCCTTCTTTTATATATTCATTGCCACCTGTCTTTATAGACTATACAGATATTTAAAACTTTACACAGGTGTTTCACAGATCATATTTCAAATTTAAAGTTGCCATGCAGTATCTATGCATGATGTAAATGTAGAAAATTACTTAATCTCACTCAGATGGATATTCTATAAAACTGGAAGAATTATCTCTATATCATAGACTGCTGGACTCAAGGGTACAATGCTGATGTAAAACTAAGCTCAGATCTTGATCTATGATTTTTAAGTACAATTCTGACACTGTCTTTTTATGAACATAGGCAACCCTAGTGTCATCTGGCAATAAGCCTCCTCTTGTGCATCTGGGAGAGAAGCACTGTTGTTCTGCTCTCCAAGCAGCCCACCAGGATTGTAACTCAGCCTTAATAATAAATTAGAGGGACAAAGTTTTTAAAAAGGAAGACATTTTATTTGTAAAGAGGAAAAGGAAGGGGGCAGAAAGGAGAAGATGGTTTGCTACCGTGATAAGAAAGAATCAGGATAGGTGGCCCTAGAAACATAGAGGATCCATGGGCCCTTTGTTTTCAGCTGCTTTTATGGGAGGGGTGTGACACTTTCCCCTCCACCCAGAACTTTTCATGACTGGATGGGCTCTGGGCACCTCTGCTTAACATCATTTCTTCCAGTGTTCTATGTGCAGCTTCTTTGTTTGTTTACTTGCCCTTGATCTGCCTTTAAGAACTTTTCTTTGGGGTGGACAACTAGTTGGCAAATGGTACCTTATTTATGGTTAGCTTAGAGTTAGTAAGGGGGAATGTGAATATCTATTGTACTTGATAATGACCCTAGAGTGAACACATGAGACTCTAGAGTGAAAATACACATGTATATAAGTGGATAGCTTGTGCATATGAGTACATACTACCGTTAAGTTAATCAGACCTCTCCTTGTTGCCTCCTATTTTATTGGAAGTGTGACCAACTTATCCTTCATGCCTCTGGCTTTCACTGAGTCCTGCTTGTCAGCTCTTTACCTGGCTTCCTGGGGCAAGTCCCAAGGCTATTAGGTGTCTTTCTTTACCTGGATTTTTTACCCCTTTTTTTGGACTTGATTCCCAGGAGAATCTCTCTAGTAAAGTTTGTTTTTTAACTTCTGCTAGCTAGAAGACTTAAGAGGCCCCTTTCTATTTTATTTTCTAATGTATAGACCCTGGTCCCTACCAGCTCATTCTAGCACAACTTCTCTTCTGAGTCATAACTCCTGGGTGCTATAGCATGCTTAGTCCAGGTGTTTTAGAGAGACATTTAAAAAAAGAACAGTAAATTCAGCAGTCTCTGTATTTAAACGATGCTTGCCCAAATCCTCCCCTCTAGGGCAGGGAATTCAGTCAGCACAGTTTAAAGAATTAAGTGACACAAGTTTTCAGTGTGGCATAAAAGCAGTTGCTTATGCACCCACCCACACATATACCCACTGCTTGATTTTTGTATTCAAATCAACATTGTGTTTTATCACAGTAGGATCACTCATCATTATCTTTGGTGACACGGGAGAGAAACATGAGTCAATTATGTGGAACATGTAGGTATGACTTCTAAAGACTTATTTTTCCTCAAGAAAACAGAAACTTTTGAGCATACTTAGTGCTCTCTAATTTGTATATCATTGACCACACAATTCTTTCTCCTTTTTGGACATTTGTCCAGAGGAAGAAACACCAAGGGATTAACTAACTTCCCAAATATTATGTCCAGTGGAAACTGAAATAAAGCAATATATCACCTTTTACAGAGAGTGTTTCTCCTTCCTTACTCTAATACCATTAGATTGAAAGGTTTCTCTGCCATCTGAAAAACATAAAAAAAATTGATGTTGATAATGTATTTGCTTTTTCTGAGAAAGAAAATATATCATTCTCTCTTGCAGTTGATTAGAATTCTTTTAAAATCCAGCTTGACATAGGTTAATTAGTGTCAAGAAAATCACCCTATGCTACCATTCATAATGCTATCATTTGCTGTGAAAAACTTTCTAGGAATATTTAAAACCTAAACATATTATTTATTGTAAGGAATCAAAACAGCAATTATACATCAATTATCCCTGATTTAGGGATCTTACTTCTCAGACATATTATTACAGTAAACCAAGTCTAAATTCCCCCAGTTTAAAGAAGTATTTGTCCTGCTGCATCTAAATTTTAATTCAACAAAATAGATCAGATATCACTCCAAAAATGAATATACCATGTGACATGAAAAGCATATTCAAATGTTAGGTGTAGTTAATTGCTTCTAGAATTTTTCTTTGTAGCATACTCCTCACAGGTGTGTGTTCTTAGATTTTAGGATTTGTCTTTAGTTTTTCTTATTTTGGTGCTAGGGATTAAACCAAGGGTCTTACACATGCAAAGCACATACTCCACAACTGAGTTATACTCCCATCCCTAATACCTACCTTTTGAAAACAGAAATATACTATTATTACTTTAGAAGATTGTATAGCAAAAAATGTTACCAAAATATTAAGAATTTCTTGACAGGACTGGTGAATTTAGTTCATCCTGCTGTGGACTCATGTTCTCAGATGTAGCCCTATATACTCTTAGCATTAAACTTTAGGGGCCAGCTATGCCAGGCCACAGTGCATTGTTTTCCTTGACAAAAAAAACAGCAACGGGAATCATCTTGCATACCTAATATCATTACTCTGGGAAGCTCAGGCAGGAGGATCTCAAGCTGCACCCCCAGCCTGGGCAATTTAGTGACTTCGTGAGACACTGACCTAAGAATAAAAGTAAGGAAGGGCTAGGAATGTAACTCAGTTGGAAGATCCTAGGTTCAATCTCTAGTACTGAAACAAAAACCTTTATAGTTTTCTACTTCGCCAAATAAAAATAATGATTTTTATTTCAATGAGGTAAAGGAAACATAAGAAGAATTTCCCTGACTCTATGAAATAGTCAGAAGACCTTTGGACAAACACAGAGGCAGCCTATGCAGCCCTGTAATGACCTGTATCCCAAGGTTAGAGCTATGAACAAGCTGGTTATTCCATGCCCTTTTAGATATAGTGGGCTTCCTAGGGTAAATTATTCACCATTCCCAATAATTCTTAAAACTATAGGAAGCAATAGGGCCATCTGTCTAAAAATTAGATATTTAAAAGCTACATGATCTATGTCACCCATCCCCTACCACTACTTGCCAACCTATCATGGTAGCTATGACAATTTTGTAACAAAGTTAGCAACTGGTATAAAATGGAAGCAAAGGATAATAAATTCATGTTTTCTCAAAAGAGGGCCTGCCTTAAGCTAAAGTGCAAAACCTGTCCTCTGCAAAATCCCAATATGTTTCAACAACAGGAACACTATTAACACTATTTCTTCTCTTTTGTGTATACTAACAATTCTAGCATCCAGTTGGCACTAGAACATCCATTCCAATGATAATCACTGAAAGAGATGTGCAAGTATTCTTGATTTTATTAGTCTTACAAAGAGAAGGAAAAACTACCTTCCAGAGTCCTACACTCTCAAATTTCTTCTCTCAAATAACCTATACCGTGATATATTTTTCAGTAATCATGGTGCTTAAGTTCAGTTGTGTTAACTTGATTGCCTTGGAGCTGCTGCAGGGATGAATAAAACACACTCCTGGATGTGCCTAGGTAGACATCGTGATGATGTGCTCATCACGGAAACATGAGCTTGGTTGCTATATCCAGTACCTGACCCTTTCCTCTCTAGTACAGTTCCCTTGTTCTGTTTCCAGCCACCAGGGCATAAGCCTCTTCATTCAACTCCTCTGCCATGTTGTTTCTGCTTTGGAGTCAGCCAACCATGAGCTGAATGCCCTGCATCCACAAGCCAAATTAAGTGCCTCTTCCTTTAAGTTGTGGTTATGTATAGTGTTCAAATGACAGAAATCTGACTAAAACCGTAATGATGGTTCACATTAAAGTTTACTGAGCTTCAATGAATGAGCTGGTTTATATAATATATATTATATATGTGGTATATATGGTATGTAATATGTACTATATATATTTTAAACATAACATATTTTGCTATCTTAAAGGACTGGCCTCCATACAGGGGCTGTACACAGCAGGCCAAAATGGAGACCTGATTATAGTGTCTACCTGTATGAATGACCAGTACCTCTAAATGGAATGCTGCAGCTCTTTTTTTGCCAAAGCCAACAGATCATCTGCTCATGTAGTCAAACATTTTTCTGATTTTTTTTTATTGATTTGTGGGTGTTTTATCAGTACTAAGCCATTGGCCATTGCAGCTCTTTCAAAAATCTTCTAGTCTGACTTATTTTTTAATGTTTTGTGAGGTATAAAATATTTCAATTCAGACATAGCTTGTCTCTCAATATTTTATTTTAGTATTTGTGTTTTAATGTAATATTTAAAATAATTCTTCATATTTATAAAAATGTTTTGTGATTTCTAGTGGACATAGTTTTTCAACTTAGAGAGATATTGGAACTTTACTGTTCAATGTGTGAAAGAAAGTTACCAATAACTATAGGATTGCATTTCTAAAAGTTTTTAAAAGGATATAGATATACAACCCATATGTAGTAAAATTATCAACCTAATGTAAGCAGTGTACACATTGATACCATGACTATGATTCTCTCTAAAACAAGAATGATTCTAACAGGGCTATCCACTACACAAAGAGAAATAATGCTTTAACTTTTAATGTACAATCAAAAATATAACAATATATTGAAATTTGCAAATTACATTTAATGGAAAATAAGTGTTCATTATATTCTCTATTTTTCTATATTAGAATTCCTATTAAATACAGTGAAATGAAATATTTAGGAAATCTTTCTTATATAAGCCTGAATTCCTATACTATGACCAATAATCACACTAAGAGCAAATGATATGATGGTAGATTCCAGAGCAAACAACTGCTCTAACTGCAACACAAATAATTTATGAAATGTCACGTGAAGCAAAATGTGCAAGCACCATCATATAATTTAATCCAATGTTGTGATATAGAGGCTTGTATAGATGAAAATGTACAGATTAAAAAATTTCATGAAATGAAATTCAGCATTTTAGGTTAAAAAGCTATGAAGCAACTCTTCAAGCATTTGAAAACTGGACCCAAAATACTTTCTTAAAAGTTGGTGTGATAGGTAGAAATCCAAAAAGTGGTATCCAAAGATGTTATAACCTAATCCTGAGAATGTCTACATATGAAATATCACTACGGTGATTACGTTACATGACATAGTTGGTCTATGTAGGAAGAGAGTATATAGATGGACTCTCCATAAAAGACAAAGCTTTTTCCAGTTGTTGTCAGAGGGGGATGGCACAGACTTTAGAAGAGTGAGGAGGGCTTCCTGCATGGTTACTGACTTGAATGTGGAGGGAGCCACAGGAGCAGGAATGAGGATGATGGCACATAGCAGCAGAAAGTAGTTGTCAGCTGACAACCAGCAAGGAACAAAGACCTCAACTCTGAAGCCACAGGAAAAGGGGTTATACTAGCAACTTAAAGGAGAAATAATTACTCCTCAAGTCCCTAGACGAGAAGCTCAGGACATTGTTCTTGCAAGAATGTGCATCAGTCAAGTCCATCTGAATTCTGATATATACAACTGTGAGATGTTAATCATATTGTTTTTAGCTGCTGAGTGCATGATAGCTTGTTGTACCATCATTAGAAAATACAGTGTATCTGTAACCACCATGCAACATTAGCCCCATATATGTTATACACACACACATATATAATATACACACACACATATATGATATACATACATATATAATATGTACATATGTGCATATGTGTGTAATCTTCCCTGGCATATGTCTTCTTAATTAAATTTCAAAATTAATCTTCAAAAGTTATATCTAATATCATCACTAATATAAATGTTACTCCCTCAAACACAACCACTACAATAAAGACTATTACTACTTCTTCTTCTCCTTCCTCCTCTTATTCTTCTTCCTTCTTCCCTCTTCCATCTTCCTCTCCCTCTCCCCCTCAGCTCCCCTTCCCCTCCCCTTCCCCCTCTTCTTCTTCTCCCTCTTCTTCTTCCCCTTCTTCTTCTTCTTCTTCTTCTTCTTCTTCTTCTTCTTCTTCTTCTTCTTCTTCTTCTTCTTCTTCTTCTTCTTCTTCTTCTTCTTCTTCTTCTTCTTCTTCTTCTTCCTCTCCATTTTCTTCCCACTAGTAATGACAGACCTATACATACACATATATGCTTATCATGTGCCACAAACTAATCAAGCCTCAATTAGAAAGATTCTGATTTAATAGGTCTGAATGAGATGAGAATTGTTTGTTTATATAACACCTAAAGCTTATACTGTTATATGATCCAGATTAAGTATTAATTGTTTAGGTACAGTGATGAAGTGAATTGTTTCTTAAAATTTATATGTTATAATGTCCTCTCTTGTTCGAGCTTTGGGTTTTTCTTGCTCTTGTTTTTCTAGGAGTCTAAGATTCATCATTAGGTTGTTTATTTGAGCTCGGTCTGTTTTCCTAGTGTGGACATTCAGTGCTATGAATTTTCCACATAGAACTGCTTTCATTGTGTCCCACAGATTCCTGTATGTTGTATTGGCATGTTTATTTATTTGTAAAAATTGTCTCACTTCTTCTTTAATTTCCTCTGTGATCCATTGATTGCTCAGGAGAGTGTTGTTCAATTTCCGTGTGTTTGTGAACTTCCTATCATTTCTTGTGCTACTGATCTCCAGTTTGATTGCATTATGATCTGATAATATACAGGGAATAACTTTGATTCTTTTGCATTTATTCAAACCTGTTCTGTGAGCTAATATGTGATCTATCTTGGAGAATGACCCATGTGCAGCGATAAAGAATGTACATTCTGATTTTGTGGGGTGGAACACTCTATAGACATCTATTAAGTTCATGTTTTCAAAAGCTTGGTTCAGTTCTAGTATTTCATTGTGATTTTTTGCCTAGATGGTCCATCTATTTGTGAAAGTGGGGTATTTAGATCTCCCACTACAATTAGTGCTTATTTGGTTTTTCATGTTTCTTAATATTTCTTTTATGTAGTTGGGGGTGTTAATATTTGGTGCATATATGTTTATGATTGTCACCTCTTCCTCTTGAATTGTTCCCTTTACAAGGATGTAGTGGCCTTCTTTATCTCTTTAATCAGTTTTGGTTTGAAATTTACTTTGTCTGCCAATAAGATTGCTACCCATGCTTTTTTCTGGGCTCTTGTGGCATGGACAATTGTTTTCCCTTCTTTCACTTTCAGTCTCTGGGCTTCTTTCTGCACTGCAAAAGAAACTATCAACAAAACTAAGAGAAAACCTACAGTGTGGGCAAAAGTATTTACCAGCTGCTCCTCAGACAAAGGATTACTCTGTAGAATATACAAAGAACTCAAAATAGCCTGCCCAAATATAAAGACCCAATTCAAAAATGGGCATCTGAACTGAACATATATTTCTCAGACAAAGAAATAAACGCACCAAGTATATATATGAAAAAATATTCCATATCACTGGTCATTCAAGAGATGCAGATGAAAACAACACTGATATTCCACCTCACCCCACAAAGAATGGCTGCTATCAAGAAATCACATAATAACAAATGTTGGCGGGGTTGTGGGGAGAAAGGAACCCTTCTCCATTGTTGGTGGGAGTGCAGATTGGTGTAACCACTATGGAATTCAATATGGAGATACCTCAAAGAGCTTGGACTAGAGGTTCCATTTAACCCAGCCATCCCTCTGCTGGGTATCTTTCCAAAAGAACTAAAGGACTTATACCACAGTGATATATGCACACCAATGTTTATAGCATCACAGTTTGTAGTAGCTAAAACTTGGAAACAGCCCATTTGCCCATCAGTTGGGAACTGGATAAAGAAGATGTGATTTTTCTATAAAATGGAATACTACTCAGCCATAAAGAATGCGAAATTAGATTCATTCATAGGAAAATGGATACATATGGAGGATATACTCCTAAGTGAAATAAATAAGTCACACATGTGTAAATACCGAACAGTTTCTCTGGTGTGAAAAGCCATAATAGTACATAAGATCCTAATGCAATAATTGACCATGTGAATTAGGAAGAAAAGGGCTAAAGGTGTAGGGAAAATGGGAAGGGTAGGGGAAAGGTAATAAGGAAATAGAAAAAAAATAATAGAAAATGAAAAATGGAAACTGTAAATGGGGAGGGGAGGAGGGAGTGCAGGAGGGCAAGAACAAAGGGGAAGAAATGATAACCAAGACCTGTTATATAAAGCTACATGATCTCAACAATGAGTGTAATTGTACTGTATACCTAAAATGTACAAATAAACTCAAAAAAGAAAAAAATTATATGTTAGTGCTCTAACCCTCAATCCTTCAGAATGTAACTGTAATTTGAGGCAGATCCTTTAAAAAAGTCATTACAGGGCCAGGGATTTAGCTCAGTGGTTCCGCCACCTGGCTTGCAAACTCAAAGACCCAAGTTCAATCCCTTGTACAAAAAAAAAAAAAAAAAAAAAAAAAAAAAAGAAAATGTCATTACATTAAATGAGGCTACTACTGTGGGCTCTTGCAAGACCTGACTTCATCCTTACCAGAAGAGGAAATTGGACACTGAGAGACTTCAAGGCTGAATTCACATGAACTGCACAAAGACCACATGTGGATACTCTGAGAACGTGGCCATGTGGCTTGATAACCAACCAAGCCTCATTTTTGGACTTCAAATCTCTGTTGCTTAAGACACTCACTCTCTTTGATACAAAACAAATATTGGTTATTTATTTGTTATGAATTTAATTTTGGAGTTGCTATTTTTTGTTGGAAAAATGTGAGCTTGATAAAGTTTAAGTAATTTCCTAATGTCAAACAGCTAGGTATACATATTGGAAATTGGATTCATACTTGGAAAGTTATGCTGTCAAGCTCCAGCTAATATTTTTTCTCCTTAGTGTCTTGATTTATATTCCACAACTCAAATTTCCCACTCACAATGAAGTAATAATAATCTGTGCAGACATAACAAGATTCCATGTACCTTCCCTCCAAATATACACAAAAAATAATTTCCTAAAAATCAATTTAGTAAAACAATATTTCAGAATACATTTTAAGTTGTTAAATACATTTTTAAATTAACTTCTTAGATATTTGTGTGTCCGTTTTTTTATTCCAGGGGAAAATTTAACAATGGTAAAAATTCTATTGAGTCATTTTATCTTGGAAACACATATTAGTCATATATATATATATATATATATATATATATTACATATAATTATGAAAATGGAAATTCTGTAATACCTAATTAGAATTATTTTTCTAAGATAGTCAATTTTTCTTTCCAAATGATAATGTCAGAAGTAAAGTATTGATTTATAAGACTTGGAAAAATGTAAAGCACCTGAAAAACAATCATGTTTATGAGATAAAATGCTAGTTTTTATAAATTATTTCAGAGAACTTGAAAATTCCATGTCATCACTTTCATATTATTGTCACACTCCTCTGGATTTTATTAGGAAACAATTCATTATACATCCAGGTACAGGCAACTAATATTTTATTTTGAATTATATTATAAATGTCAGAACTGTGTCATAATACAATAATGAACTGTGTATTACAAGAAAAAATACAATATCTTGTATAAATCAGCTTTTTATTACACTAGTTGTTGGAAATATTCCTGTAATTTCAGGTTTATGTTCAGGGACTATGTTTACAGCCTCTTAGAAACAAGTAAAGATAAATATAAGAAAACCAGAGATTAAAGGTGAATAAACAGAGAACAAAAGTCAAGACAGAACAGGGTCTTAGAAGCAAGTAGCTAAAAGGAAAATGCTTTCAGAGTTCATTAATCAAAGGGAAAAAAAGGTAAAATGGACCTGATTTTATGTAAAGAGTAACAATAGTCCTTGCTAATGCAATCAACTGGCTTTTTAGAAAATATCTGCTATTCATTTTAAGGAACACATCTGAAAATTTCATCAACAATAAAGTTGAATGTGAAACTTTATTATGAGGCCAATTTTTAAATTCAAGATGAGATCAAGATGAGCCCATTACTACCTAATGCCTGTAATGAGTCTGCTTTGCAAAATGAAATAAGCATTACAAAATTTAAAGATAGTATTTGAAACAGCTTCCAAAGTACATGCAAAATTCAACAGGAAGGGAAAAGGAACATTACAAAGTATGTCCCCCAATTATAAGCTACTGTAAAATTCTATTATTTGGGAGAATTTGCCTATTTCCTTTTTCCCCATTCTACATTCTGTGTACCACTTTTCCCTGTATGGAATCACTTAATTTAAGAAAATTATAAGCATCCCTTTGAGTCAAAACTTTTCAAGATTTCATCACATAAAGTCTATTAAAACTAAATTGAGGGGCCAGGGATTTAGCTCAGTGGTTCCACTGCCTGCCTCTGCAAGTGCAAAGCCCAGAGTTCAATCCCTGGTACCAAAAAATTAAAAAAGAAAAGAAAAGGGTACTAAAACTAAATGAGGATCCTTCAGATAAAGTGAAATTATGAAATACTAAAAATGTGAGTGCTGTATCAGTGAGAATTTAATTTGAAAAGCAGAACAAAATAGGTATTGGACAAATAGTGGCTTATTATAGAAAAACTAGAAAGATCAGGGAAAGCCCCTAATCTATAGTCCAGAAGAATTGGGGCAAATAGTGAAAATTGGAAATTGCATGTGAATATAAGTAATCAAGCATGGAAACCCATTTAAATAGACTTCATTGGGAAGTTATGGCAAGCTCTAAGGAAATTTGTTTTCTCTGTTAGGTACTCTATTCCTCGGCCCACAGCCTCAGATCTGGTATGGTGGCCCTGAATTCATTATTAATGAGCAGGACCAGTAATTCAAAAGACAAGATAGGAGCAGAGCAAAAGAGGGCAAAGTTAGCTGGGAACTGCCAGTGTTTTCTATATCTGTCCTTCATTGTATCTAACCACAATGACCTCCTGAGGTTAATGAAAAAGAATTTTACCCACTTAAAAGTAACTCAAACAGAGTGAAGGGAATTTTGGAAAATGTAGCTTACAAATTTAATCAGATTAATTTAGCACAGACCTACACAGAAAAAGAAGAGACAGTAGCAAGATTAAATTTTCTTTAATATATAGTTAAAGAAAAATCTCAAAAGTTTCTATAAATTAGCTCACAGATCTCTGCAAAACAATAAAATAAAAAGCTATTCTTAACTGATGGGACTTTTCTTTAATGCCAAACTCAAATTCCAAAGAGAAAACTTGATTTGGATTGGGTATTATGCAGCTCCTGTGACAAACTGAAATAAAGCAGTCTCCTCTGAACTTGCATAGCATTTTATTTTTACCTTTTTCTGGATATTATCACATCCTATAATTTATTTAGTTAGGTGTGTTATAACATTTTTGAGATATTTTCAGGCACTTGAATGCGAATACCTTATTTTATATGATATATGATCATATGATACAGTGAATGTTTAAGCCAAAAATGAATAGTACAGTAAAGACACATTGTCATTTACCCCACCACCACTATACTCCCCTTTTCCTTGAACACACTTGTCCTATGCTTCTTGCCCCTTTGGGAAGCAGTTCTGGAAGTTCTCTTTCACGAGTGTCTTCAGTTGTACTCTTGTGGCTGCCTCAATGTCTTGGATTGATTCAAAACATTTACCTTTCATGTTTGGTCATTTTGACTTTAGTCACATACTACCAGTTCCAGTGAATAAGGTGGATGAGAACACACCTTAACATTTTCACAAGCCCACCTTTCCACTGGGTGACAGTAGCAGCACTCACTGTATTTTTGATAAAGACACTCAGGTAAAGACACTCAGGAAAGGGAACCCCCAGAACTGCTTCAGTAAGGTTGTGGAATGTTGGGATAACTGTGTTTGAAGTGAGGGAAATATATTGAGAAAGATTGATGATAATTACTATAATAAATTTAAAAATTTTTAAGTATTCTATGTTTTGATCATACACACATTTCAATATAGTTGCTTTTTCTTCTGGAGACAGGGCTCATAGTTCTTTTCTCAGTTCCCTGGAAGTTTAAAGAAATTAAAATTCTATTTTTAATCTAAGTGAAAAAACTTTTTTAGAAATATGAAATCTGAATTTGCTTAATTTCATAAGGGGTGAAAAAAGGGATTATGCAGACTATATCATTTAACATTTAATTTGAAATACATGTAGCAATAAGAAAGCCTACTAGGATTTCAAAAATAAAGAAAAGCTATTCTCCTGCCCTTAAGAAATAAAGAAGATAGACTAATAGGAATAATTACATGTAAATCATTGCAAAAATTTAGTAGCATAAATATTCATATAATAAACATAACCATAGAGAATATTTACTATTTTCCAATTGCCATGGAATGCTGTAATGGCTTTACAAGAAAATTTGAAAAAGTTTGCAGTCACTTCATAAAGCAATGTCTGTGGCCACTAGCAACCTTGAAAAATAAGAAAGTTTCAGTAGAGTAGACTTGATGATGTATTAAATTTCAGGATAAAAAGTATAATAAAGTTTAGTGTTCTCATAAAAGTGAGACAGACAAATTAGGTTGTAGCTGAAAGATAAAATGAAATTATGTAAAAGGATGCTTTTTAAATTGGCAATTTCTGATTTTGTTTATATCTTGCCATAAAATATTATGTAGGAAAGAATATATGTAATGCATGAGAGATGTTTGTATGGGATGATACCAGGAGATAGGAGGATATAAGGCCAAGGACTTAAGAAGAAGGGCTGTACTGTTGGTTAAGATCTTTTCATTCATTTTTCTTCTATTAGCTTCAATTTCATCAATAAAAAATTAGATGAGCTCATCAGGCCATACTGGAGGTTTGACAAAAATTGGTATAAAATGGTTACTTTCAAAATAAGAGAAAGTAAAATCACTAAAGAAATAGAATTTTCAGTAATTGTTGAATACACTATAGTACATAATGTATTCTTTTTTTTTCAGCTTTAATTGAGTTTATTGGTACATTTTAGGGATACAGTACAGTTACATTCATTGTTGGGATCTTGTACCTCTACATAACAAGTCTTGATTCTCATTTTTTCCCCTTACCCCAGCCCTCCCTATACCCCCCTCCCCTCCCCATCTACAAACACTTTATTTCCATCTTTTCATTATCTCACATTTTTTTCTTTTCCCTTATTACCCTTTCCCTACCCATCCTACCTTCCCTACACCTTTAGCTCCTTTCTTCTCATTTCTAAATGACAGTAATCTTATTAGGATCTTATGTTTTATCACAGATTATTCATGCCAGGGAAACTATTCGGTATTTACGCATGTGTGACTTATTTATTTCACTTAGGAGTATATCTTCAATATGTATCCATTTTCCTATGAATGAATCTATTTTCTTTTTCTTTATGGCTGAGTAATATTTCATTTTATAGAAAAACCACATCTTCTTTATCCAGTTTCCCATGGATGGGCAAATGGGCTGTTTCCAATATTTAGTTATTACAAACTGTGCCGCTATAAACATGGGTGCGCATACTTCTCTGTGATATGATTCTTTTAGTTCTCTTGGAAAGATACCCAGCAGAGGGATGGCTGTGTCAAATGGAACCTCCAGTCCAAGCTCTTTGAGGTATCTCCATATTGATTTCCATAGTGGTTGCACAAGTCTGCACTCCCACCAACAATGGAGAAGGGTTCCTTTCTCCCCACAACCCC
>NW_022900928.1:54121364-54121719 GCF_012274545.1 Fukomys damarensis
ATTTTTTTATATCCTCTTCGATTTCTTTTTTCAGAGTGCTGTAGTTTTCAGTGTAGAGATCTTTTGCTTCTTTTATTAGATTGATTGCTAGATACTTCATTTTTTTGGTTGCTATTGTAAAAGGAATTTTTTTTCCCTTATTTCTCTCTCCGTGAGTCTGTTATTTGTGTATAAGAAGGCTATTGATTTTTGGGTATTCACCTAGTATCCAGATACTCTACTGAATTTGTCAATTAAGTCTAGAAGTTTTTTGGTGGAGTTTTTTGGATCTTCAATGTAGAGCATCATATCATCAGCAAATAATGACAGTTTAACTTCTTCCTTTCCTATCTTTATTGCTTTAATTTCTTTCTCT
>NW_022900928.1:54122033-54136846 GCF_012274545.1 Fukomys damarensis
GATGGATGATCTTCTTAATAATCCTCTGTATTCTGTTTGCTAGTATCTTATTAAGGATTTTTGCATGTATATTCATTAAGGAGATTGGTCTGTAGTTCTCCTTTTTAGTTGTATCTTTTCCTGGTTTGGGAATCAAAGTGATAGTTGCTTCCAGGAATGAATTTAGAAGTATAGCTTCCCTTTAGATTTCATTGAAAAGTTTGAAGAGCAATGGCAGTAGTTCTCTAAATGTCTTGTAAAATTCAGCAGTGAATCCATCAGGGCCTGGGCTTTTCTTTGTTGGTAAATTTTTAATTACATTTTCAATTTCACTGACTGTAATTGGGGTGTTTAAAATGTTTTTATCTTCTTTGTTCAACTTTGGTAATTCATAAGTATCTAAAAATCTGTCCATTTCTTCTGTGTTTTCCATTTTATTGGAGTACAGTTTCTCAAAGTAGGTATTCATGATCCTCTGGATTTCTTCTAGATCTGTTGTGACTTCACCTTTTTCATTCCTGATTGCATGGATCTGAGCCTTTTCTTTCCTTTTTTTGATAAATTAGCTAAGGGTTTGTCGATTTTATTTTTTCTTTCAAAAAACCAGCTCTTTGTTTCATTTATTTTTTGTATCATTTTCTTAGTTTCCATTGCATTGATTACTGCTCGGATCTTTATAATTTCCTCTCTTGTTTGAGTTTTTAGTGTTTCCTGCTCTTGTTTTTCTAGGAGTCTAAGTTTCATCATTAAGTTGTTTATTTGAAACCGCTCTGTCATTGGTGTCTTGATTGGACTTTCATTGAATCTCTAAATTGATTTGGAAAATATTGTAATTTCAGTTTTTTTTCTCTCACATTGAGTTACTTGGTACATTTTAGGTACACAGTACAGTTACATTCATCATTGGATTCTTGTACCTTTACATGACAGGTCTTGCTTCTCATTTTTTCCCTTTGTCCCTGCCCTCCCTTCACCCCCTCCTCCCCTCCCCATTTACAAACATTTTATTTCCATTTTTTCACTTTCTCCTATTTTTCCCTTATTACCTTCCCTCTACCCTTTTCACATTCCTCACACCTATAGCCCCCTTCTTCCTATTTCACATTGTCAATTATATCATTAGGATCTTATGTATTATTATAGTTTTTCACACCAGAGAAACTATTCAGTATTTACACGTGTGACTTATGTATTTCACTTAGGAGTATATCTTCAACATGTAGCAATTTTCCTATGAATCAATCTAATTTCTCATTCTTTATGGCTGAGTAGTATTCCATTTTATTGAAAATATTGTAGTTTTAATAGTATAAATTCTTCCAACCTATGAACTTGGCAGGACAAAGAAAGACAAGTACTGCATGATCTTACTAATATGTGGAATCTTAAAAAGTTTATCTCATAGATGTTGAGAGAAATATGACATCTACTAGAAGCTAGGGAGAGTAGGGTATAAGGAGGGGTGGTGAAAGTCTGATCCAGGTTATATGTAGGAGTGAGAGATTAACAGTAGATTTACTATGGTAATTATGGTAATTACTATGGTAAATGGTAATTATGTACTGCACATTAAAAAGATCTAAAGATAAGGAGTTTGAAGCGTTCATCCTAAAGAAATGAAAACTGAGGAGAGATATACACTTAGCATGATGAACCTGTCGTATAAATGTACAAGATACCAATGATGAATGTAACTGTACTGTATACCTAACATGTACCAATAAACTCAATGAGGAAAAAAAAAACATGATGAAAACATTACACAATTTGCACAGGTACCAAACCATCACACAGTATCCCATTAATATGTATAATCTTTATCTTTTTGAATACCAGTCAAAAATAAATTTAAAATATTGAATACATTAAAACTAAGTCAAGATGGTACCATACTTAAATTTGTGAGATTATATGGCTATAGTTTTTCCCTGTGACTCCAGCTGAGATCAAAAGAAGAACAATATTTGGAGATATTTACAAGAAAGAGATTTATAAGATAGACTTGAAGTCTGTACTATGTAGACAGTGGTGGGAGAGAATAGTTTGGGCACAGCTGAACTGAATAGTGGTGGATAGGGCACTCAGTGAGACAGTGATTTCAATCACTGCTGTGTTGCATCTCTATGGAAAATTGATTTCAGTCTTACTCTGGAGGCATGAGCATAGATACATAAATGACCTGATTATCTAAATGTTACTACTTACTACACACTATATTTTCTTAATCTCACTTTCTCAACATCGTTTTTGTCTCACATGTACATGCTCAGCCAGTATTCACTAAGGCAAATCATTTTGATAAATATCTGAAAGTCAAAGTATCCTCACACCACACTTAAACAGAATAAATCCCCTCCAAAGTGCATTCTACCTTGGGAAGTTTATGCTTATGCCCTTTCATTTCCTTGACATCCCCACACTATATCAAATATCTCAAAAGTTTCTAATAAATTATTTGACTTTATACTAGAAGGTACAGATACTTGTCTAGCACTCCTGTTTCAGCTTTTATAACCTACTGACTTACATAGTTGGTAATCATTATATGCATATTTCCTAAAGTGTGAATCTACTGATACAAGATGATACCAGAATATCTTTGAAGACAAGGAGAGCTTCATAGAATTGAAGGAGATACTAACTAGGTAATTTTTCACTTTAGGGTTTAGCAAGCACAGCATTGACTATCTTTGAATGATCTGGGTTTAATAATATAGTAACTTTGTGGGTACAATGTTTTCATACATATGAAATTGAGCCTGTTATCAGTGCTCAGGAATGGACTCCAGGTTTTTGAGCTAGGGAACAGCATAAAATCAAAAATGCAATCTAAATTCATTAACATTTTTTCTTGTTCAGTTAGCAAATCAGTTTAGAATAATAACTAAATGTTACTTCAAGATCCTTATAATATCTTAAAATATTATTCTGAAATATTTTCTTTGATAGAAAGATAAACCATTTTAAGATAAATATATATAAATTATTACAAATAAAAAACACATGAATTTTTAAGGAAAACATGATAGACTATGCCTTATTAATTAATTTTAATCTTATAATGACAAACAAAATCATTGGTGACTAGGAATTCAATTAATGTATAAAATTATTGGAAACAGAACAATTAAGACCCATTTATAAATTTGTATTTTATAAGCTAAATTACAATTAAATCTAAAATGCCTTCTTTCTCATCTGACACTAATTGGTAGAAATGATGAGAATCTTAGAAGTAAACACAAAGAGGAGAGTTATTTCTTACACATTTACATTACATATAAAGTGAAATTTTATTGAACTATTTGCTGTTACTTTTTCTGTCCATGGACAAATAGTTTTCAAGAATGTAAATTTATATCTATATGTTTCGGAATAGAATTAGATATTGAAAAATACATTCTAAGTAATATGTACATTCATTATGATGATGTTTAAAAAAACAAATGCTCTCTTAAGAAGTGTCTAAATGACTGGAAATAATTGAACTGACTGCTAAACCATAATAGCTAGGCTCAATTTGATTGCATTCATTTTGTAAAATTTCTGATATGCTTGAATTCATTTAGTACAACAAGTGAAGAAACTTCATTTTTCAATTCATATATTTGTTTTTTTTCCTATTATTCATCTGTTATTTTGCTCTACATTTTTTTAATTGAGTCTATTGGTACATTTTTAGGTATTTAGTTCATATATTTGTTTATGACAAAATTGCGTTGAGAATTTACACATTTGTTCTATACATTATGGATTATGGACACTTACCTCTTTGTGGCAAGAAATGTCAAGCACAATAATTATGAAAACATTGTTGTATATAAGTTATTGTGTATATTCTGAAATAATAAAATATTTGAGCCGGGGATTTAGCTCAGCGGTTCGGTGGCCTGCCTCTCAAGCGCAAGGACCCAAGCTCGATCCCCGGTACCAAAAAATAAATAAATAAATAAATAAATAAAATAAAATATTTGTAAGATTACAGGTTCATCAGCTTCACCAATAATTAAAACTTTCAAGTGTCATAGAGATTCATAAAAATATACAAAAAGGTAAAATATGTTAATATATCCACTAAGGTTTGAAATTGTCAATATTTCTTATTTTATGTACAGAGTCTTTAAATATCCCATGTTAAAGTAAGTGAAAATTAATAGAGTGCATGTAAATGATTTCTAAATCATTCCTAGGAGAAGAAAATTAAGACTGGAAGTTGCTATGAACATAGTTCCTTTGTTGTAATACACTCCCATACACATGCATTTCTTCCTCGTCACCCATGCTAGCTTAGGAAATTCCACTAATGGCAAACTAAAATTAGCAACCACATGTCCTTTGCCTAAAGCAAGCTACACCTAAAGAATTGAAAACAAAACAGAGGGAAGAACACTCTTAACTTCTAATTGTATCTAATACTTAAGTAGTTGCATATAATTTTGAACACTGGATTTTATTACTATATAGGCTTACCAACAGAATAGTTAGGCTTAAATAAGCCTTGAATGTTTATAAAAACCCATATTCCTGTCCCTGGGTGAGATAGTTTGGAAATATAGAAAGTTTAAGAAATTCTTCCACATTGGCTGCCTTCTTTTACTGTCAATTTTCTTCTTCGTAAAGCAAAAGAGTAAATAATCTTGATACAACACCTCAAAGGTTCATGAAAAATATGAACCACAAGCAGAAACAGAAGTGCTTTTGATAAGTAACTTAGTCTTTGTACCTTGTAGAGCCAACAAACTGAAAAGCACCAAGAAGGATTGTGATTCAAACAGGATAACAGAATACAGCAAATCTCAATGGAAAGCAAAGTTTCCTGTCTCTACTGTTAGATTTATATTGTTAGATCCACTTTTCTTTATAGAAAGTAATTTAAGTGTGAATAATCTGCAATAATACATAAGATCCTAATAAGATTACTGACATTTAGAAATGGGAAGAAAAGAGCTAAAGGTGTAGCGAAGGTGGGATGGGCAGGGGAAGGGTAATAAGGGAAAAGAAAAAATTGTGAGATAATGAAAAGATGAAAATAAAGTGTTTGTAGATGGGGAGGGTAGGAGGGGGTGAAGGGAGGTCAGAGGTAAGGGGAAAAAAATGAGAATCAAAAAAATGAGAATCAAGACTTGTCATGTAGAGGTACAAGATCCCAACAATAAATGTAACTGTACTGTATCCCTAAAATGTGGCAATAAACTCAAAGCTGAAAAAAAAAAAAAGAAAGTAATTTAAAAACATTTATCAGGAAAAATATTTTGGACATATACAGCTTAACTTGTTTAGTTTCTAATGATATCTGAATGTTAATATAAGTTTTAATAGAGATAATATTTATTGCCCACCCAATATGGATTCTATACTAAAATCTTCATGTCAAAGTTTCCAACTTTAAACAGTAAAATCACTTGGGGAACATTGAAAAATCCTTAAGACTGAATTGTGCCACACAACATTGAAAGAGAGTGTCCGGGGATAGGGTTTGGCATCCGTACTTTTAGGTAACTATCCTTTCATCTCACAGAATATTCCATGAAGTTCTTTGAAATAGTGAAACTATGGAGGCTTCCTGGGGAAAATGGACTTTCTGGTTCTGGTAAATTGGTTCCGAACTCTATTGTTTATGAGCTCTGTAGAACAATGCACACTCCTTAACCAAACTGTATCTCAACAATTCATCTGTAAAATAAAAATAATGTCTAGTAGCTACCTCACAGTATTGTTGAAGGTTCACATAATGCATAAGATGCAGGCAAATTATTAAAAACAAAATTACTATAATCATCACCCTATTGCCAATTTGTGGATGAAGAAAGTAAAGCACAGAAAGTTGAAGAATTTACTGAAGTTTGCATCAATCCATGTCACAGCATGGATGAATGTAGTTTAAATAAACACGATGCACTTAGTTTATTTTTTAAATATTTCTGCATTATTTAACAAAATGAAAAGCAAAGCAAAAAGTAAATTCTAAATTAATAACAAATAAAGAAGAAAAGAATATGTTAATTGTATATTGTTGATTGAAAACCATGTAGAATCATTGTGTTTAGATAACAACTATGCCATATGAAATTTTCACTTCTCCAAACCGTAGATAATGGTGCAATCTAAGAGGTGGTTGTCTGAAAAGATAGGTTAAAGCAGCCAGTGGATTATAGTTGTGTGCCTATAGCTCAGTGTCTTCTACCAGCTGCCTGTATAGAAACGCACTAGTTTCTTGCTTCTCACAAAGCTAAATCAAACACATAAATTACAAGTATTCAGAAAATATTCATTTTGTTAACTACACTTTAATTCTGCTTATCCCAT
Organism: Fukomys damarensis; assembly: GCF_012274545.1. Taxonomy (NCBI): domain Eukaryota; kingdom Metazoa; phylum Chordata; class Mammalia; order Rodentia; family Bathyergidae; genus Fukomys; species Fukomys damarensis. The sequence continues at coordinate 54,128,319 of NW_022900928.1, forward strand.
ATGAAGTATTGTCACTAATTATTGGATCTGTGGTATTTTTATTTTATGTGCAGTGTGACATATTACTGTCTTTAGTTTTAAGTCAGTTGACGGAAATTACTTTCCTTGGATATAAGAGTGTGAGGAAAAAATGAACATAGCCAAGAGTGATTTTCAACTATAGAATCATTGGAGTAATTTTTTTAAAAAATGCTGATAGATGAACTTCATACTTATATATGGATTTAGTTGATTTGGGATGGATTCCAAGCACATATTTTTTAGAAGTTATCTAAGTGATTCATGAATAGAGTCAGGGTTAAGAATAACTGTGACAGAATATAAATTGTAGAGCCTTATCATTTAAATAAAAGCAAACATACCCAAATCTAAAGCTTTCCACATTAGCACTGACAACATCAGTGGGGAGTATTTCAATAAAGAAGAGGGCAGTATTTTTGCTGTTTAGAGAAAGTTTCCAGCACCGTATTGGAAAAGTCAGTGGATTTTTTCACCTCCTGTAATTTTGTTTTCAATGTTACAGGAAAAGAAGTTTTTGTTAAGAATACTGTGGTAAAAATCGAAGCACCACAAATTCACACACAAAAAATTCACAATACAGTAGACAAATAAAGAAAAGTTTGTATTTAGTCTTTGGAATATGGTGCATAAACATGGGATTTTACCCATTTTCCAGAATTTCCTGACCATGCAATTTTGCGCAAGATTCTTAAATTCTCAAAGATTTCTTTTGTGATGTTAAAATGGAGATAATAAAATTTCACAGATTCTTTTTTCTTAGGAATTTAATAATACTGTGAGGTGCATTAGCCCAGCACTACAAAAGAGTAAGACATCAGAAACAGGCTGGCATTTGTTGTTATATCATAATTCAACATAAGTATACATGTACAGCTACTTTTTAGGGTGCAAAGAATAGAGGTAAGGTTCCAAAACAGAAAGCAATTGAGAAAGGAGAGATTCATTTAAAAACTGCTATTCAGATTGAGTCTGCTACAATTTTCTAAGATGTACTTTTGAAGTCAGCAGGCTGAAGTATGCCTTTAATTATGAATTCTCTTATGATTTCAGCTGTTTATGTTCCTGGTAATGTTCAGTTGTTGCATTAAAAATCAAATCATCCATAAAATTATTGACCCACCTTGACCTGGTATGCTGACTATGTAAACACAGCAAATGAAAAAGCAGAATTGATGAAAATATTATGGAGCAACATATGACTCTTATAAATCATATTTAAAGTTACACAAGTTACAATTGTAGTTATTCAGTGAATAATATCTGATGACTTGTACCAAATTAAGTTCCATATATATTAAAATTCTGTCATTGCTGATTCTAAATCAAAGCCATTTCACTCAGTATCTAGAAGGGCATAAAAGAGCAAATAGATCTGTTTAAACTAGTTTAAGGCATTTGGAGTAATGCACTTTAGGGAAAACCCCAGTAAACTTTTTTTCTACCTACATAAACATTACAGTACTCTTTTGCTTATGAAGCCATTATTTACTAGTTTTCATGTATTCATCTACTTAGAGTTATTTAATTTAACTGTTATCCTGTAGTTACCATTTTTCAAATCGTTTTTCTTCCATTACTGCAAGTGAAGTAGTAATGGGACTGCATAGTGAGTTATTATGAATAATTCATAGTTGCTTCTTCTTCTAACACACAGGCTGGTCAACCTGGTCTTAGAATTGAAATATTATTATCAAAATGATGAGCCAGAATCAAGACTTCAAGCATTGTTTATGTGTAACAATGGAAATAAAATTGTCAACATTTAAAAAAATCCATCTGGTGAAAGATATCTCTTTGGAAAGTGCTCTAAAGCAATAATGAAACTATTTTAAAACTTTTCTTTTTCTTTTGTTCACCACATTATTTAGAAAGTAGAAAATTCTGGGTATTTAAGAAGGTTAAGGCAGTCTTTCTATGCATTAAGTTAAATATTAATATTAAATAATACTAAGTCATTGAAAAATGACCATACCTCCAGAAAGGAAATGTTATCACCACAGCCCATTTTGAGCACTATCAGATATAAGTAGTCATTTCAGATGAATCTCTGTTAATAATCTATTTATCATTATTTTGTAATGTCTATCAGAGAGTAACTACATGCTTATATGGTCAAAATTTGACTTCATCAAAGCAAACATTATTTTTTTCTATACAATGAAAGTACAGTTTTTGTTAATTTTTAGAGTTAGTGAAATCTTCATAAGACCTTTATCAGCAAAATTAAAACAGCTAGCAAGACAGAGCCGTAAGTGGAAAACTAAGAATGATCATCTTTTGATATTCAAAGCACTGTAAATAAAGGAAGAGAAAGAAAGGCAAATCCAATAGGAACATTTTCTGTATTTAGTTTGTCACTCTGTCACTGGAATTTAGAAGAGTTCTAGCATATACACATACCCAACAAATACTTGCAGAAAGCACAAGATAAAGAATTTTACTTAATGCAAAAAGTGACATATACCATTAGTTTTATGAATGATTAAGAATGGTTGCAATTTTATATGCAGTGAATATTAAACTTGTATTTAGTAGTTTTATATTTTCAGTGATATATTTTTGGGTCTGGTCCTGACCTACCTCTTAAAACATGCCTGGAAGCATTTTCCCTTTGCTTAATTAACTTTAGGTAAATTTATTTCCTTACTGTTAATCAGTCAGTCAGTCAGTCAAACAATTTCCCAACTCACATTCTTTTCACTTAATTCTCTAACTAGGATCTTTTGTCAGCCTTTGACATGGGTGGCCTCTCTCTTTGTGCTGAGATACAAATTCACCTGATCAAACATCTTTCCCAACTGTATTTATCAATCACTTCATAACCACATTCACTGTATTATTTTCGTATAATAACTGTTTGCTTCATAACCTTTACTACCATCCAACAAGATCTCATTGCACAATTTGTTTACTTTATTTTTATCTGTCACTCTCTATTTCAGGACTTTTTGTAGCAGAACTAAGGACTGACCTAGCGCCTTCATACTTAATTGCATTCCCAGTCCCTTTTCAAAATTAATTAATTAAAATTTTGACAAAGGATCTCACTAGGTTGCAGTCTAAGCTTGAACTTGTGGTCCTTCTGCCTCAGCCTTCCAGAGTGTAGAAATTATAGGGACAGGTAACCATGGCAGGCCAGCAAGACATTTGTTATCTCATTCATCATGGCCTTCACCATGTAGAATAACAGCAGAAACACTATTTTGCATATTTAACTTCATTTGTGTTTATATTGTTTTATACTTACTGTATGAATTTAATTTTTAAACCATGTTAAGGAGTTTTTTCCTTTCTTTTGTCTACAGTATACATAGAAGTGGCTTGTTAGTGAACTACTTTTTATTCAGTAACTGTTCTGTTATACATGGATAAAAATAATATGTCAAATAAAATCAAGTTATCTATTAAATTAAGTGAGGAAAACTAATAAAACATACCTATTGGGACTTTTTACTTTTACTTTTCCTCCTAATAGAAGAAAACTCAAGTTTCAGTGAAAATTATTGGGAAAATAATACATTTGAAATTGGTGGACAGAAGGTTTGCTGAAGGAGGCCTCCATGTAATGGGGTCTTCCCAAATCTGCCTTTTCCTTCTTGTCACCTCCGTGGTAGACTATGCAAGTATAGACACATATTTCCAAAGAATCTTGTCCCTCAGACTACTCTAGTAATTTTTCCGAATAATAATTTAAGATCATGATTTTTTTCCAGAAACTTAGCCTTGGGGCTAGATTAGGAAAAGCCATTATGCTTGTTCAATGCTTTACAAGGTTTCTTATACAGCCTGGTCTGAAAATACAGATGCATTCTTTCCCCTTTAGATGAAGAGTACTCAAATTTTAGCATGCTCCAAAATAGCTGGGAAGTACAGTATATTAAAATCACTGATTCTCAGCCTGATAACTTTGATCTTGCCTCTATAGCCATGGGAAATGGGTTATTTGACAGATGAGAAAACTGACATTCAGAAAATGTCCCACAAATAGTCAACAAAGCTCTGGGGATACCAAAATTATGCTTTCAATTAATTCACAAATTACTGTCAAAGAAATTTCTATCAAAAAATATAAAGACCTTTTCTTGTTTTTTCCTTTTCCCTTCTTAAGAGAAAAGGAAAAAAAAAAAAAAGAAACAATTTATAAATAGGGAAGGAGGCCAGGGGAATGTGGAAAAAATAAGAACCAAGATATGTCATGTAAAGGTACAAGTTCCCAATGATGAATGTAAATGTACTGTATACCTAAAATGTACTAATTAAAATAAAAAAGACATTTTCTGGAACTCAAATCTCATCTTAATCTCCACTACTCTGTATCTTAATTCCTACTCTACCCTGTACTTCTCCCCCCACTCCCTCCCTCCCTCTCCCTCTCTTTGTCTTTCTCTCTCTCCCTCCCTTGTTTATTCAATAAGTCTTATTTTTACTTTATATATTCCATTGTCTATTATTTCCCAAAGATTGTTGATATATCACTTTTGGAACTACTGAATTCCTTGTCCTCTCTTATATAAAATTTATCCATTTGGGACAAACTATAATACCATAGATGATTATTCCAAGAGGGTAAAAGAACTACCTAGGAGAATTAGAATGTCTTTAGGGTCATTGTATTGCAGTCTTTAACTTCTTCAAAATGCATAGTATAATGTGCATGTGTATTTGCTAGTTCTAATCTACAACTTGGATGTGGTCAGATTAACTGTGAATACACACTTGAGGAGAAGAAAACTGCCTTTGTACAACAGATGTAACAGCTTCACATGTTTTGGCTTTTTGGCTGGGTTTTTCTGGGATCAAAAATGTCTGATTTTTTAATCAGCATAGTTGATGTTGGAAATGTTTTTTTCATGAGATATTGACATTGAAGCTTTTAGGGATAATGTAGAAATATTATTAAAATATTGTAAAAATTGTACAAATAATTCAATTATCTTTGAAATCAGGATCCAAAAATCTTCATATATTTTACCTTTCAGTGGTAGCTGAAAATTGACTCAGAAACAGATTTTATCTAAAATCCACTATATTGTTACTAAAACTTTTAGGGCATGGTTGACTTGCCTTTTGTGAATATTTCATGCAAGACTTATAAAGTACTTAAAGAAGCAAGAACAGTATTTTCGTTAAAATTACGAAGAAGGTTGCATGATTCTTTTGCCTACTAGCTAATAATTGTTTATGTGTATATATAATATGCATACATTATATGTTTAGAATTTTATTTTCATTGACCCCTCAAAGAGAGACAGTAGGGAGGAAATAGCCTTCACAATGGTTACAATATTCATTAAAACAAAAATGCTATTAAACATTATGTTTTAAAAATATTAGTTTGACTTACTTAACAACAAATGTGTACTGGTTTGGAAAAAAAAAGGCTGTTTTGAAAGGTTTCTAGAATATATAGTCAGTTTGTGCCACTCTAGACAAGGAAAGATTTTAAACACACACACACACACACACACACACACACACACACACACACACACACTCATACATTCTACTTTCTATGTCTAATGCTTTGATATCTTGTGGGCCTTTCTGACCTTGCAGAGTCTGCCCGTCATGCACTTAGCACATTGCTAGAGATGCTAAGAGACTGGATTGCAAGTGATTCTTTCATATGCAGACCAGTCAATCCAGAGCCCATATGCCCAGCTTTTTAAAATTAGATTCTCACAGGCTGTTACACAAACTAGGCCATTCTACACCTACCTTAAACTCCCTAGGATCAGAAATCAGACAGAAAGGGAGAGCCTTGGTGCCCCAGAGCACACTGCAGCTACTCAGACCAGCAATCCCAAGCTTACTTATTCTGCTGCATCCCTTCTTTGCTGTGTAAAAACTCTTGCTCTTATTCTAACTTATTCCTTCTGCCTCCAGTTCATCACAATTGTTTCCCAGGTGGCTCTTACGATGTTTTGTGATACCTACTTCTAGAAATCTATGATACTTCTTTCATGACAGTACTTTTTATGCTTCTGTGACTTATTACTTAATTAAAACAAATCCTAGATACTCTTATAACACATGTAGTTTCGATATTGCTTACTTAATAATCAAGAAGAGAACAGAAAATGAAGCTCAATGCAAAAGCAAAGGTATGAGTCATGTCTTTTATAATGTTGCTGGTATTCTTTCTCTAAGAAGGTGATCTGGTAGGAAGGGGCGACTGGTATACTTGACTGGAAGATAAGTTTTCATAGCTGAGATCACACAGTTTTAACATATTTAAATTTCAAATAACTGAATGGTGTCTGGCAGGATACTATGTAAGGAAATATTTTAAAGGAATGTACCTATTTTAAATCAGCCCTTAACTTGCTACTATTTGCTCATATTTCTCAAGTGTTTCAGAAAACCTGATATGAGTAGCAAATATTGAGATTTTTCCCCAAGTGTCTTAAAATTGAAATTTCAAGTCAAAATTATTGAAATCTCTGACCTCAAAGAATTCTCATGATAAGTGAAAATGGCCATACTTCCAAAACTGCTATACAGATTCAATGCCATTCTGATTGAAATTCCACCAGCATACTTCACCGGCTGTGAGAAAACAATCCAAAAATTAATTTGGAACAAGAAGAGACCTAGAATAGTAAAAGCACTTCTAGGCAACAAAGACAACAGGGGATATCACCTGTCTCCAGCTTGAAACTATACAACAAAGTTATTGTGATAAAAACAGCATGGTACTAGCAAAAAAACCAAACCTAAAGATCGGTGAAACAGATTAGAAGATGCAGAAACAACTCCAGACACACTCAGTCACCTCATCTTTGACAAAGGAATCAAACACCCTTACTGGTCAAAGGACAGCCTCTTCACTAAGTGGTGCTGGAAAGACTGGGTTTCAACTTGCCAAAGTTTAAAACTAGACCTATATCTCTCACTATATATGAAACTAAAATTGAAATGGATTAAAGAACTAAACAGAAACACTAAACTGGCTGGAAGAGTGGTTAGGTAAAACTCTTGAAGACATTAGCATAAGAAAAGATTTCATGAACAAAACCTCAGTTACACATGAACTAGCACAAAGAATCAACAAGTGGAATCCCTTCTTATTAAAAAGCTTCTGCACTGCTAGAGAAACCATCACCAGGGTGAAGAAACAACCTCCAATGTGGGAGAAAATTTTAACCAGTTGTTTCTTAGACAGAAGTCTATTATCTAGAATATATAAAGGGCTTAAAAAAAGTCAGACCTTCCAAATTTAAAGACCCAATTCAAACATGGAAATCGAAAATGAACACCACATTTCTCAAATAAAGAAGTAGGAAAAGCAAAAAACGTATGAAAAAATTATCAACATCACTGGTCATTGGAGAGATGGAAATGAAAACAATGCTGAGATTTCACCTCACCTCAGAAAGAATGGCTACTATCTTGAAATCAACCAATAACAAATGCTTGTGGGGCTATAGGGGAGAAAGGAACCCTTCTCCACCATTGGGAGATTAGATTGATGCAACCACTGTGAAAGTCAGTATGGACATGCCTCAAATAACTAGAACTAGAACTCCCATTTGACCCATGTAGTCCTCTGCTGGGTATCTTCCCAAAATAATTAAAAGAATCATACCACAGCAATATATATGCACCCATGTTCATAGCAGTTCAGTTTGTAATAGCTAAAGCTTGGAAGCAGCCCAATTGCCCATCAACTGGGGACTGGATAAAGAAAATGTGTGTGTGTGGGGGGGTGGTTTAATAAACTGGAGTATCAGTCAGCCATAAAGAGTGAGAAAATAGAGACATTTATAGCTAAATGGATGCACATGGAGTTGACACTCAAGTGAAATAAATAGGACATGTGTATAAATATGGAATTGCCTCTCTGATGTGAGAAACTGAAAGTATAAGTAAGGATCAAAATGTATAATAGATACTGTGAAATAGGAAGAAAAGGTCCAAAAGGGAAAAGGAATTGGGAAGCGTAGGGGAAAGGAAAGAAGTTAATGGAGTTAACATGAGAAAATGAAAACATAGAAACAAAGTCTTTGTAAATAGAGAAAGGTGGAGGTGTTGAATTGAGAGCAGGGGAATGGGGAAAATATAAAAATCAAAATACATTATGTAAAGGTACAAATCTCAATTAATGAGCATCATTAGATCAAAATGTAATAGATACTGTGAAATAGGAAGAAAAGGTCCAAAAGGGAAAAGGAATTGGGAAGCGTAGGGGAAAGGAAAGAAGTTAATGGAGTTAACATGAGAAAATGAAAACATAGAAACAAAGTCTTTGTAAATATAGAGAGGTGGAGGTGTTGAATTGAGAGCAGGGGAATGGGGAAAATATAAAAATCAAAATACATTATGTAAAGGTACAAATCTCAATTAATGAGCATCATTATATTGTGTACTTAAAATGCACCAATAAAATTAATTAAAAAATGATTCTCATGATTAGGATATTGTTTATCCTGTATTCCCTATTTTTCCTTCAAATATGTATCTGGTGTACAAAAAATTAGTAAATACAAATAGAAAAATATATAATA
>NW_022900928.1:54139454-54292211 GCF_012274545.1 Fukomys damarensis
ATATTGTGTACTTAAAATGCACCAATAAAATTAATTAAAAAATGATTCTCATGATTAGGATATTGTTTATCCTGTATTCCCTATTTTTCCTTCAAATATGTATCTGGTGTACAAAAAATTAGTAAATACAAATAGAAAAATATATAATATTAGAATAATTGGATTCACATCTGTTTGACTTAAGAAGAAATCAATTTGTTTCTTTGTGACAAAGCACTTTCTGCACTCATTATTTACTAACAGATGCTGCTTGCTTAAAATAGTTTTATTACATTGGAAAATTCAGGCTGAAAAATGTATTTCATCAACTAAATATCAGCAAAACAGAGACAGATTCAAATGATATAAATCCTACATTGTCATAGAAATGAGTCTAATATTTTAGTGAAATCAGGACCTGTGATACAATTTTTTTAAAAATATGATAAGGCTAATTGTCTTGGCCTTTTTTAAAATTCCTAGAAGTAAATGGTTACTGTTATTTAGATTCTCTCTTGTTAAAATGAATAATTGATATTACAGCGATACATTACATACCAATGTTTACAGTTGAACAAGTCATGACAACTAAATCTTGGAATGGCTTCTCTGTCTGTTTATAGAGAAACGAATAAAGAAAATGTAGCATTAACAAAGATAGTCTTGAGTCTTGAGTTATTTGTTGGAAAATGAATTCACCTTGAGACTACAATGTTAAGTAAAATAAATCAGAAGGTACACATGCTTAACTATCACATGGTTTCTCTTCTATGCAAAACCTGAAGTGTAAAGAGCAAAATAAAAGCTAGATAATAAAAAGTGGAGATATTGATCATTTTAAAAAGTGAAGAGGATCAAAAGGTGTAGGGAAGATGGAGGGAAGGGAGGGAAAAGGGACAAAAAAAAAGAATTAAGATGTTTTATAAACATGTGCTAGCTCCACACAAGAAACATAAATATTAGGTTCTGCAAATATGTACCAAAAAAATAAAAATAAAAAAGGATTTAGAGACAGATGGAGCAGGGAAGGAGGATAAGGGAGGGGAGACAAAAAAAAAAAAAAAGAAAGTATATTAGGACACATGACAAATTCCCAAAAGGAAAAGGAGGAAAAGAGGGGAGAAAAAAAAAAAAAAAAAGAAAGTATATTAGGACACATGACAAATTCCCAAAAGGAACGTAATCCTTCTGCACTAGAAACATATACTAAAAATGAAACATTATAAAAACAATAAAATTAAAAAAAATACATCACTAAAATGAGTAATTACTTATGTATTAGTTTCTCTTTTATGAATATTAAAAAGTACCAGAGATATATAGAGTTGCAAAGGTAATTTGAAGTTGTCTAGTAGATTGTTAAATAGAATAAAATTAGAAATGGACTATTCAGATATAGATTGCTTATAAAAAGTTGATTCATTTAAATTAAGACTTCCATTTGTATCCTTATAAACAGGCCACTAATTCACTAATTTACTCAACCAACAGTTAAAGTCTACTTTATCCTGAATAATGAGGAATTAAGACAAATAGCAGATGTCTTCTCTCCAGATGTTCATAGCCCAGAGCGATGACTGATATGTAAATAAGAAAAGGTACCCTATCATATGACAAGTACATTAATAGAGTTATAATTGGAACATGGGAGAAATTGGAGTACAATGACAAACAGTATTATCTGGGGGTAGAGTCAGAGGAAGTAAAAGGAAAGAAATGGTGAATGCATGGAGGTATAAAATAACAATGGCTTGTGAGTCTACCACTGTTCATCTTCTAGGAACAATCACAGTGAAATTTCGTCTATGTGTGTGCTGAGCTGAGCCTATAAAATTTGCTTAGTGTTATAAACAAACCTACTAAAAACAACTCAGCCATAAAGAGCGAGAGAATAGATTCATTCATAGGAAAATGGATACATATTGAAGATATACTCCTAAGTGAAATAAATAAGTCACACATGTGTAAATACCAAATAGTTTCCCTGGTGTGAATATTCTGCAACAATGCATAAGATTCTAATAAGATTACTGACATTTAGAAATTTGAGGAAAGGAGCTAAAGGTGTAGGGAAGGTGTGATGCATAGGGGAAGAACAAAAACGGAAAAGAAAAAAATGTGAGAGAATGAAAAGATGAAACTAAAGTGTTTGTAGATGGGGAGGGGAGGAGGGGGTGAAGGGAGGGCAGAGGTAAGGGGAAAAAAATAGAATCAAGACTTGCCATGTAAAGGTACATGATCCCAACAATGAATGTAACTGTACTGTATCCCTAAAATGTACCAATAAACTCAATAAAATTAAAAAAAAAAACAACTGAAGTTTGATTAGTATCATCTCAAGAAAAAATATTATTGAATTATGAACAAAAATTTTGCTAAATACCTAAGCAATTTGGTTTATGGAGTTAAAAATCATATATAGAATGGATTAATGTAGTTTTAGCTTGCTAAAAGAAATAGCTTCTCATATTTATACCCACCTTTTAAAGAGCTGCAGTATATCTCAGGACCAAAAACAAAAGATAGTGAAAATTGGCAATTTAAATTGTGCTGTTTTGGGGCTGGGGATTTAGCTCAGTGCTTTGGTGGCCTGCCTTGCAAGTGTAAAGACCCGAGTTCAATCCCTGGTACCAAAAAAACAAAACAAAACAAAACACTAAATTGTGTTGTTTCTAGACAATGTATGTATGTATATCTGAACCTACCCACCATCTTCATTAGTGACCTAAAATTTTGTGGGTGTGAATAACACCACCCTAATATTATTCACAGATGATAACAAATTGGAAACTGTCTCACTGACACCTCTGTTGACTGTGAAGTCACAACAAGAAGACAGAATAATTTAGAAATAGTAGCAGACAAAGTGGGACAAAGCATTTAGCTGTGGACAAGAAAAGGAGCAATTTAACAATTTGGATTGGAAAAAGAAGACACAGAGAAAAATGAAAATACCAAATTTTAGTAATAAATAAAAGCAAAAGGCTTTTCAAAAGCTCTGTGGTGTTCTTCTCAATATATCTTGTGTGTGTGTATGTGCACCTAAGTTTGCAGAAATGCATCAGGTAAGTTGTGACATTATGGACACTACCAAATAAAAGGAGAAGTAAAATATTAACTACTTATGACATGGAGGATAGGAAATATATTTACTTCCCTGAAGACCATAAAGACCAGGGAAATAACTGTTTTAACAGCTCTAAAATCAACACAGTAAAATGAGTGATTGACAGACATCTGGACTTCAAAAGAGTTATGTTCTAAAGGAAAAGGTGATAAATCTTCCTATGCATTCATTTGCACTGCACCTGGAAGACCTTGAGAATATACACTGTAAAATAAAATATTGTCTTGAGAGTACCGTTTTCAAGGACTTTGTAAACTAAATTTTGTGGTGAATAATTTAAAAAATTAAAATTCAAGGGACCATGAGGTAGCAGAAAATGAACCAAGAAGAATAAAATGGGCTGGAATGTAGACGAAGACTCAAGAAAATCTACAAGATGAAGATGTTGAGCTGAGTTTTGTATAGGGCTGTTTCAAGGCAGATTTCGAAAAATGAAGATGACAGTTACTAGTATAAGAATTTGATTTTTTTACTGTTTGTAATATTTTGTGATCCCAGAACACTCGAAGACAAAGGATGAATGAAATTGTTATATTGCTATCCTTAGGAATCCAAAACTTATGAGAACCATACAATATGTTGATTTAACCTTCACATTTAAGTGAATGAATATATCCAGAGTCACTCTTCCAGTTGACAATTCATGATCTTTTCCCAATTGTTCAGCTGCAGGTCATTTTTCACAGAACACAGTAACTATTCATAGAGTGAAATCAGATAAATCTGTCCATTCAAACTTGCATTCTTAAGAAAGAAAAATCTGTATCTTTCTCTTAGGATTATTTGTGTTTTCTAATCATCTTTCCATAACACAAATAAAGCTTTATTGAGTGTTGGTGGTTGATTCTTTGTCTCATAACCAGTGACAGCAAATCTGAGATAAGCATGTGAGCAAGAGAAAATAAATCACTCTAGGTCAATGAAGGTCAGACTGTCACAGATTTACTATGGAGCGTGTTAAAACTGCCAAATCCTGGGACAGCTGGATTTCATACCCTCCCTATTTCCACCTTGCCTTTTTACTGGATGCCCAATGTGTACTTTCAATTCTATTTACATCCATCCTAGAAGGTATTTCAGTAAAATTGGTAGGGATGAAGAAGCGATTTATGAATACGTGAACTGTGCTGAGGAAAATGTGATCCAGTTAGTAGATTAAATTGGATGAAATGAGGGTGGGGAAGTGGCATACATGTGATAGGTGGGATCAAAGGTTATGTTAAGGACTTCAATTTATGTACTAGGGGAAGGAACTGAGAAATGAAGACAGAGAAGAAATAAATATTACGAAGTTTAATCTGTCAGGAGAGTGAAGGATGGATTTTTTGGAGGAAAAAACAAAAGGGAAGATCATTTGGCAGTTGAATCATGTAGGCTAGATTTCTCCAATGCTGAACTTTGAAGTCCCAGTGAGCTAGACTGATTTATACTGAAGTCTAGGATCTGATTCAGGTTTTGTGTGTGTGTGTGTGTGTGTGTGTGTGTGTGTGTGTGTGTGTGTGTGAGACTGATTCATATATAAGTGAGGACACTTTTTAAAGAAAGAGAGCACAGAATCTTGAATGAAAAATCATGAAAGGCTCTAAAATTTAAACTTCTACCTCTCATGGCAGGAGTATAAATTTAAAATTATTCTAGGCCATATTTTGAACATCAATGGAATGATTTTTTTTCAGTGCTTATGATTTGCTACCCTAAATACTTATGTTTTTGCCTTCTATATACAGCCACATAGTCAGACAGAAGGTAATGATTTTGAGTGAATTTGAGAAAACACTCACAATTGACTTGCAAAATGATAAGAAATAAATAATTTATTGAATAATTAATTTTTAAAGCATTAATTAATTTAGCATATTTATTGTATTAGTTACTTTTTCATGGCTGAGACACAATACCCAATACCCACAAGTTAAAGGAGGAAAGGTTTATTTCAGAGGTCACAGTTTGGAAAGCTTTCAGTCCATAGTCTGCTGGCTCCAATACAGGGTGGCATGACAGAGGGACATTGCAGAGGAGAAAGGGTCAATGGCACAGCACGCAGGAGGCAGCAAACAGCAAGCCTCCCTTTCTCTGTTATCCTACCCAGTCTCTAAGCCATTTGGGAGGTATCACTCACACTCAGGGTGGGCCTTACTTTATCTATGTTCTGATTCTCTATGCTTCTCTATTCTCTATATCACCAAATGTAATCATGATACTAATCAAGGAGAACTGAGCCTTAAAGCAGTTTCTAAAATATTACTTAACCTTAAGAAACTTATTTAATTTCTTCTCCCTCAATTTTTTTCTCCTAAAATAGAGTTAGCAAGCATACACTTCTCAAGTTTCTGTTCAATAAATTGGATTAGAGCTAGGCCATTGATCTAGTGAATGAACCAATACAATGAGAAATCCTGGCAGCAGTTTTGCATATTATTCCAGTATCAGGGAGGGAGGTAGGAGGCAGAGCAAGAACAAAGTAACAGCCGGGAGAAAGGAAGAGGGCATCATAGCAGGGGAGGCAGGTAGGCAGGAAGGGAAGGAACCATTTCACCAATGCCTATTAATAATATTGGTACCCATAGCTCATTCTTACAGGCTGCCTACTTGTCATATTCAGTGCACTGGCATCATCATTACAGGTTCAAAAATAGGCAGATACTTCACTTAACTTTTAAAGACAAACATAAATGTCCTTTAAAGAATCTTAGATGAAGGAAATATTAAAGCAGTCATGCTACATTTTTTACTTAGATCTTTGCAGGATGTAAAAATGCTTTCTAAATATTGTAGGTAAAATTTCTTGCTAGCTAGGGATAGTTAGAAAAGTGTAAAATGATGATGCAATGATTATAATTTCCAATATAACAAATAATTTAGGAAGAATCTGGTACATAAGATGTTGACTAAGAAATAGTGATCATAAGGTAGAATATTCTACCATACAGAGGGAAAAAAAGATATCGAAGTTAGCTGATAGAACAGAAGATCTTTACTGGTTATGAATAACTGAACAATTCAGTCAAGACAGGAACAGAGAAAGAATAAAAAACAGACCAACACAGGAAAAATTGTGAACAGATCCCCATTATTTAAGCCATAAAAAGTGAAGGCTGTTAAGACTATTACCTATAGGAAATTAGTCAAAGCCAAATATTCTTACACTTTCTTGCACTGACATGAAAGTCTGGCATTATTGTATTATTATCTGTCATTATAAATGGGAGACAAATGAAAAATGAAGACAAAATTAAGAAAATTTTCATGATTTTTAAATGAGGCAAACTGTAATAAGAGTTATAGTTATATGTGTGGCCCAGCTGACATGACTTTGGAGGTTGATTTATAGAAGTATTATGGTAAAAATTGTGTTTCAGAAAATATTACAATAAAGATAAAACACATTTAGGGCACAGGTATTGTCTAGTTTCTGTTTAATGGATTTATATTTCCTTTCTACTGTAGTCAAGCCAGTGCAGATATTAAATCGTGTACTCACTTTTCTATATGATCTCTTGGAGTCTTCTCACCAGGCAGGGATCTAGAAAGAATCATGGTCTGGGAAATGTGGAAGCCTCAACTATGTAAGCCTAGATCCCGGGGAAGCTGGAAAGCAAATCTATTGCTTAGACATTCTCCTTACACTTACTCTGGTTGAGCTCATCAAGAAATAGACTAAATTTTCACTTTTTAAGGATTCTTCATAGAAACTTAACTGAAAAGGACAGAGAAGGGAGAGGGATGGAGATTGAGATTCTTTTAAAAACTAGTTTATGTGATTGGTGTGTCTCAAAGTCTGATGGGATGGCGGTGAATAGGCGAATATGCAGTAGACTCAGGGAAGAAATGCAGTTCAAGTCCAAATTCTGTCTGCTGGTAGAATTCCTCTCACTTAGGAAAGGTTGATATTTGTTTTATTCAGGTCTTTGACTAGTTGGGTTAGGTATATCTACTACCTTAGGGAAAGTCATCTGTTTTATTCAAAGGCATTAAATTTAATTATCAGTCTCACCCAAAAAACACCTTCACAGAAATATCTAAAACATTGTTTGATCAAATATTTGGAACCAATTTAAAATACAAAATTAGCATTATATTGCTTACTATATATAAATAAAATCTGCAGAATTAGAATGAGTCAAAACAAAACTTATTTGAGGATTTTAAGTGGAAAATGATGAGAAATATGATAACACGGAATGCTTCATCAGTTTCCAAGATGTTTAATCTCTCCATATGACCATGTTAGTGTTACTGTTCGGAGACTTTACATAAGCATGTTGGTACACATGCACTTGTATATTTACTATGAGTAGTAAGCGAGGTCTGTTCAAATTTGTGAAGTGTTTTCCTAAAGTATGTTTTATAGAATAGTGTGATTATTCTATAATTCTTTACTGTAAACAACACAAGTAAAATTCTGGTTCTAGTAAAAATACCAAAAAAAGTTCCTTCTCAACCCATTCTCAAGTAATTTCAGGGAAGTTTGTTCTGAATATCAGTAAACTATGTATCAATTATTTTTATATCAGTATACTACTGATAGTTTTTAACCCCTATTCAAAATTTTACTCCATGAAACCTCCTGAGTTAACATTACATGGAAGCACTGTTTCTCTGTTTAGAGTCCCACCAGCATTTGAAAAGTACACAGTAAATACTTCTTTATTGAACACTTCCTTTCTGCAGTCATTTACATGAATATACTATTTGTTTTGTATACATCAATATGTTATTAATTACACAGATAAAGTGCAACAGGCTGATATAAGCTTAATTCTAGCAAAAACAAGTTATCCAACTTTTCTTTTGACATGCCCTGAAAACAAAGTAAGTATTAAGCTCCGAGATTCTTTCAGAAAGGAGACTTTTTAAGTGAAAGCTTTTATCCTAAAGGAGTTTGTGTTCCTTCATTAAAATTCAGTGGAGGATATATGTGCTAGAGGAAGAACTGACCTATTGCCAGGTCTCAATGATCACAAATAGCTGCAGGGAAGGGAAGGCACTAGATGAGTCAGGGCTTTGTACAGTGGTGTGGAGAAGTATGTACAGGTGTGCCCAGCTCAGTAAAGTTCACCTAAATATCACGACAAAGTCAATCGCTGCTGGTATTTAATATTGTATTTGGAGTCAGCAAATTCTTTTATATAACTACTAATTTGTTTGCATGCGTTCCATGAGACAAATGACACATGGTTTCCTTCTTCATAATAAAAAATCTAATACCAAAGTGATAAAGTAATTTCTTTACAAACCAGAGGTGAGAAGACTGTTGCTAAATTTTCTGACCCTCAGTCTAGTATTCTTTGTATTGATGCTTGTTTACTCTCCAGACTCACAAATTTTTAAATTGAGCTGCTCCACATCATTTCTGATTGATAAGCAACTTCTATTTTAGCCAGAAAAAAATGTAGGAGATATTATGACTTGACATATGCAAAAAGTTTTAGAAAAGTCAAATAAAACTACAAAAAGCAATATGCATATTCCCTAAAGGGTTCATGAAATCATAGAATACATACATCCATCAGCTGATATTGAACACCTACTATGATCCAGAATACCTGGAGTGGTGAATGAAATTGTTATGGCTGCCATCCTGCAAGAGATTTGATTCCTGTCTCTTATGAATGGCTCTCATAGAAATGACATTTGTAATGAATAAGCATTATTCTCACTGAACAATCTAGCCATGGTCTGAATGAATTCATAACTCATTCCTAAATCTGGTTTTACTTAAACTATTCTCTAATTTCCTTATTTGATATAAGGGGAAGTTTCCTTATAGGATTTGTTTGTGTATATAAGAAAAAGATTACAAATATATAACATATATCTTTTTCTTATTCACACAAACAAATTATTTAGATTTTCTTACTTTCATATTCTGCTGTTCCTCATATTCATAGTAACTGTATTGCTGGTAGTAGGATCTCTCCAAGAAAATTATTTGTTATAAAGATTTATGCATTTATTTCTACTTTAATTTGGTTGGCATATTGTCACTTCACCCTTTCTCCATTTTGTGTCTTTATCCTTTTCGAAATGGCGCTGTAACTGTGAGCCAGGAAAAGGAGTCCTCCTTTCTGTGATAACCGGTACTAAGTAAACTCTCCTCACATGCTGCTCCTCCTGCTGGACTGCAGAAAAGGCCTCTTGCAGTTTCTCCCTCATTCTCAGCCCTCAGAGTTCTACTTCTCAGAATGTCATAAGATTTGTGCAGTGCCAGTAATTCCTGGCACATGGAAAACCTCCCCAAGTGTTAACCTCTGTCTTCCATCTTCCATGCCAACACAGTCTAAGCCAGAACACTATTTCATAGATTTCAGTGAGAACTACAACATCCCCCAATTTTAGGTCCTAACCATCCTGTCTATTTTGCAAAGTGGTTGGGACCATTCATTCTGCTACTAAGATGTAAGGAAGAAATAATGTGATGTGAAAGATAGTCATAAATTATTTACCTGTGAGGAAGCACCTGGTCATTTTCTTTTCCGTGTTTTATTCTTCCTTCAAAGTGATCACCTCTCTCCTTCGTTTGTGGGTATGAATGATTTAACCACACTTCATGCGAAAAGGGGAAAGGACATTTTTAATCTCTATTATCAAAGTAGGAAAATCCTCTTGCAAACATTAAAAATTAACCATTTTCTGTCCTGTCCAGGTATAATTTCATTAATAAAATGCAGAGGTGGGGCTGTGTCAAGGAAATAGGAAAATTGTGCTCCTCAAGAGGTAATGATACACTTCACAATTTCTGATGTATAGAGCTATACATGATACATAGTTATATAAATGTTATTTAATTATGTAGTTTGCAGTGTTGTACCTAGCAAGTTGCACATCATTTTATTCAGGAATTTAAGAGTCGCTCCAATTATTTGCAGTAACCAAATGAAACCAACATATGAAATGAGTCGACTTGCGCAGTAATTAGAATTATACCAAATGGTTTCCTCAACTTACCGCTGACTCCAGGTAACAAAAGTGAACTTTTTAGAGATGCCAAAAAAACATGTTGATCAGAAAAAATAAGTATAATGTCCTACCCTCAGCTTCAGATAATGATGATCAAAACTAATATCATAATGGAAAGTAGAGAAGGGAAAAAGTACTATGTACAGGCAGTTTCAGTTTTCACGGTTACATCCAAAGTAGGCTACAGTCTACTTTTCTTTCCCAAGAAAGTGCTTATTAGAATTGCTTGGGTAGTTTTATTTTCCAAGTGTAGCTCTCCTTCTCCATCCTGGAAATTCTGATCTAATAACTCAGGTGAGAATAGAGTGAGTATATTTATCAGGTCTTACAGGTGAATTTTATAATCTTTACCTCCTACTCCTTCCCCCAGTCCTATATTCAACTCTCCTTCTCCATCCTGGAAATTCTGATCTAATAACTCAGGTGAGAATAGAGTGAGTATATACCTATCAGGTCTTACAGGTGAATTTTATAATCTTTACCTCCTACTCCTTCCCCCAGTCCTATATTCATCATTGCTCTGGAATGGTGATCTTTCAGCTTTAATATGGAACCAGGAGTCTTGGACTTTGCCTGTAATCCCAGCACAATGACAGACTGAGGCAGGAGGATAACAAATTCTGGCCCAATTTGGCCAATTTAGTAAGTTATTGTCTCAAAATAAACATTTTTTAAAAGGACTGGAAATGTGCCTCAAGTGCAAAGGCCCTGGGTTCAATTCTTTGTACAAAACAAAACACCCCTGTAAAGCAAAAAGAAGGAGCCAAGTAACTACTTGTTTTTATACTTTCTCAGTCAATGTTAACTCTTTTTTTTTTCTTTTTATCTTTTAATGGGCAAGAGGTGAGGGGGAAGGAAGAGGAGGAAATCAGTAGAATAAAGATCTGCCATGTAAAGGAACCTAATTACCTCAATGAATGCACATATTTTACATCATAAACATCAGTTAAGATTAATAATATCAACAAGAATGAAAATGGGGAAAGAGGAATTAAAGGAGGAGGGAGGAGAGGTGAAGAAAGGGGAGGGGATTTAAAAGTGTACAAGCTGTGTTATGTACATGTATGCACTCCCCAAGATGATTATAACCTGCATGTACTACAAGCATGTACTAATTTAAGAAAAGTAATTTCTCTTTTACCTCTTGTTACATGCCTAGGAATGTGTTAAACATTTGTGTTCAGAATTAATCTATCTTTTCCTCCACAGATTTTCAAAACCAATGAACTTTCAGAAGGTTGCTTTTCTTTACAACTTTTCTTGACACACTTTTCTAGAGAAGATAAGAAGCACCATATCTCTCTCTCTCTCTCTCACACACATACACACACACACACACACACACACACAATTGATTTTTAAAATGAAGCTCATTATAGACAGTTTTCCTGGAAAATTTATGTCATATATCTAGCCAAGACAGTTTACACAGAAATAGCAAAATATAAACAGATTAGAAAATTCTCCTGCCAAATTATTTTCATTTCTAAGTTCCATTTTTTCACACAAATCACTTCATCTTTGAATTTTAAGGTGTTTCTGTTGATTGACGAAAGCCTGGCCTCACTTTTTTCTGAGCTCTGTCATAATTTCCACATCATCTGTCACTCATTTGTTCTGTCAAATATGCACAATTATTAGACATTGTATAAGTTACAAAAGTTCACTTTTAGGTATAAAATAATATTTAAATGATATTATTTATAGGGTCCATAAGCATTTAAATATAAATATTTATCAGTGAAATATATTATTTAGAATTTAATATGAAATAAATAATTGGGCAGAGATGAAAGTGGGCTGGGATTATAAATAAGAGGTTTTTGAGTTGATAACTTTCGAATCCGAGCAACAAGTACATATGGTGCCATTATACTCCTGACTTTATGTTGTTGATATTGTTTTAAAAACTTTATTTAATAAACAACTTAGCTACGTAGAAGATTGAATTTTTCAGATATATCCTTTATACAACTTGTCTGCACATATTATCAACATCCCCTATCAGAGTAGTACATTGGTTCCAATTGATTAATCTACATAGATGGGGCATTATCACTCACAGTTTATAACATTAAGGTTTACAATACAGTCTGTGGGTTTGGGAATGTAAGTAGCTAGCATTATAGTATCATACACGATAGTTTACCTGCCCATCAAGTCCTTTTACTTGATTCATTCATCTGTCCTTCCCCTCTGACTTCTAACAGTTGTTAATCTTCTTATTGTTCCCATACCGTCTCTCTTTCAGAATGCCGTGTAATTGGAACCATGCACTGTGTAGCCCTTTCAGATCAGCTTCTTTCACTTAGCATTTTCTATTTAAGGTTCCTCAATGTCTTTTCATCGTCTGACAACTCATTTCTTTTCATGCTGAATAATACTCATTACATAATATAGATATAGAATGGTTTATTTACCCCTTTATCTCTAAAAAGACAATTTGGTTACTTCCACATCTCAGCAATTATGAATAAAACTGCTATAAACATCTACACGAAGGCTGTGTAGAAGATGTTTTGAACTCTTTGAGGAGATACCAAGGATCGTTATTTCTGTGTCTCATAGTAGAATATGTTTACCTTTATAGGAAACTGTTAAATGGCCTTCAAAGTGTCTGTGTTGCTTTAAATTTTCACTAGCAATACATGACAATTTCTCCTGCTCTGCACCTAAGTCAGGACTTGGTACTGTCACAATTTAGGCTTTTGGCTGCTCTAATAGGTGTTTGGTAGTGTCTCATTGTTTTAGTTTGCATTACTCTGATGACACGATATAGAACAGCTTTCATGTGCTTATCTATGGTATAGATCTTCTTTGGAGAAATGTCTATAAGGGCCTTTGATCCCTTTTTTTTCATTCATTAAGTTTATTGGTACATTTTAGGTATACATTATGATGGCATTCATCATTGAGAATTTGTATCTTTACATGATATGTCTTGGTTTTTATTTTTTCCCCATTCCTCTGCCCTCCCTTCAACCCCTCCACCCCTCCTTTTTACAAAGACTTGGTTTCTGTTTTAAAAATCACTTATATTCATATTGTTGAATATTAAGAATTTTTTGTTAATTTCTAAGTGTGGCACACACACCTGTAAACCCAGCATGCTGGGATTGAGACAAGAGGATTGCAAATTGAACCCCAGCCTGGGCAATTTAGTGACTTAGTGAAACTCTAACTCAAAATAAAAAAGGTTGGTGAAGTAGCTCAGTATGAAGGCCTGGCATTCAATCCCCAGTGCCAAATAAAAGGAAAAAAAAAAACAAAGAAAACTGCATTTTATCACCCACCAACACACACAGAAATTATTTTACATAGTGCATAACAGCTCTATATAATATGGACCCTTAGAAAATATTTTCTCCCAGTTTCTGACTAGCACTCTCATTTCATTGGCATAAGCTCTACACTGCAGTAATATTTAATTTTATGAAGTTCAACATATAAATTGCATCTTTCAAAGATAGTACTTTTGATGCTGTACACACAACATCTTCACTGTACACAAAGTCATCTAGTTCTCCTCAAATGCTATCTTGCAGGATGTGTACAATTCTGAGTTTTACATTTGTTCTGTGACCCATGTTAGGATAATTTTGTAAAAATATAAGATCAGAGCCTAGATTCAATTTTGTGTTTGTATAAGGCCAGTTTTTCCATCGACATTTGTTGAAAAGTCCAGCTTTGCTCCAGTTATTTCTGTGCCTTTGCTCCTGTGTTAAAGTGGACCATACCTGTGTGGATCTACTTCTAGACTCTCAATTCTGCTCCAGTAACCAGCTTGTCTGTTCTTTCTGTGACACAATACCACACTGCAGTAAATACTGATGTTGATAGTGTAAGTCAATCAATTTTGTGCTTCAATAGTGTACCAGGTATTCTGATCTTGAATGAATTTGTCAATACAGTAAGTCCCACAAATAATTTCCCTTCTGGGAGAATATTCAAAGTTAAATTCATTTGTAAGTCCAACAAAGGAAGTTTTATACTTGCCTGACACAAATATACAGTGTAATGCATAAAAACACATACACCTAAATACAGTAAGTCCCAGACTGTACTGTACTATTGTACACTATCACACACTACTGTAAGCACACAGCAGCACAACCATGATATTGGGAGCTACGTGCTGGATTTGTTCACATCTAGAAATGTTTATAATTTGAGTTCTGCTAGTATCTATGAAAGAAAGTCAAACGTTTCTAATTCCAGGACTTACTACAATTTTCTCACCTATTGAATAGTATTCTGTTAAATCTGTTGATCAAGTTGAAGAAGTGACAGCTTGAATGAGGTTTTTAACCCATGAACATAATTTCCATATTTACTTATTTTACATTATTTTAAGAAATTATAATTCTATGCATAACTTTGTTCTTGTTTCTTTCATGAAGGTTTTGTCATTTTCCTCAAATGAACGACTTATGTGTTTTGTTGTATCTAAGGATTTCATTTTGCAAGTAAATCATGTAAGGTTTCAAATTTCAAATTCCACTTTTTATTTCTAGTATGTAGAAAACAAGTTTATTTTTGCATATTAACCATGTATTTTGCAACTTTGCATAATTATAAATTCCAAAGGATATTTTGTTGTTTTGGTTGATTGTTTTATATCTTTTACATAAATGAACATGTCATTTGCAAGCAAAAATTTTGTATTTCTTTCCTTCTGATTTATATTTTTTTCCCCTTGGCTAAGGTTTTTAGTACCATGTTGCAAAAGAATGTTGAAAGAGGATATATTTTTTTTGTTTCTGAAGATAGAAAACCTTCTAATTCTTCACAAATATGAGGTTTGCTGTAGGTCATTGAAAATATTCTTCATTAAATTGAGGATGTTTCCCTCTTTTCCTAGTTTACTTAGATTTTATTTTACCATGAATGGGTATTGGACTTCTCAATTTTTTCCTGTATCTATCCATAGACTAATGTGGGTTTGTTTTCTATTTTCAGATTGTGGATATGATAAGCTATAATATTAGCATTCTGTTTGTGTATGCTTTTAAATTTCTTATGAGAAAAAGTTAAGAAAATATTTTGCATTTTATTCGCTCATTTAAATATTATCAAATGGGCCAGAGATTTAGCTCAGTGGTTCCACCACCTGCCTTGCAAGTACAAGGACCCAAATTCCATCCCTGGTACCAATAAATAAATAAATATTATCAAAGGTGTAATGGTTAGTTTTATATGTCAACTTGGCTAGCCTATGCTAACCAGTTATTTAAATCAACAATATTCTAGGAGTTGCTATGAAGACATTTTATAGATATAGTCAACCTGTATAATTAGTTGACCTTATAATTGAGATTACTCTCAGTAATCTAGTAAGCTTTATGTGATATGTTGAAAACCTTAAGAGCAAAATTTGAGGTTTTCTAGGGAAGAAATTATTCCTCAAAACCTCAATATCAACTCCTCCTGTGAAAGTTTCAGCCTAGGGGTTTACTAAATAAATGTCTGACTTGTCAGTATTCAAATTGGGTAAGTCAGTTCCTTGAAATAAATTTATAAACCTATATAGATACCCCTATATATATACTTACAGACTGAATTAATAATGGTAGAAACTTCAGGTCAGTGGCAGGCATATCTTGAAATAGAGTCATGATAATGTAATGTTGAGCAGCTCACATAACAGGCCTCGTTAATGTATCTATGGCACAGTTAAAATATGTTATGTTATAGTTAAACTATAAATTTAAATGATGGAAAGGTCAATTAAATATTATATCTTATGGTACCCCTAATTTTATATAAGTATATGAAGTTCCTATCTTGTGACCTAGATATAATGTAGTGTGGTAACTGAAGCATCTGATTTACATTTCTTAGTATTTTCAAAATTAACCTGGTTCAAAAATCGCAAAATTGAATAATACACCAAGAGAACCTTGATGTACTGGGGAACCTAAACTTGAAGAAGTCAAATAATGGCAAGACAAGATACAGGCAGAATGAATGTTTAGGCTAAATGTTTGTCTATGATCACTACCATATTTCTTCCATTTTTCTACATATTAAAATCACTTGGGAGAATGTTTCAAATTATGTAATTTTGACTCACCTCATCCAAGCTCACTGTATCAGTGAGGAATCTAAGCTGGTATTTGTGTGAAACTTTTGTAGATCTTCTTTATTTTATTTTATTTTTTCAGTATCAGGGATTGAACTTGGGCCCTTGCTCTTATGTCAGGCAGCTGAACTACTGAGCCAAATCCCTAGCTCAGTAGATCATCTTTTGGATACTCATGTTAAGAGTGATAGTGCCTGTAGATATTTCAAACAATAGGCAAATATTAGTTTTTACTATATTTTTTACCTAATAGGTTGAAGCTCTTAAAGAAGCATTCACAGTCAATAGGTCAAATGGCACAAAAAAGGAATTTTTGTTTTTCTTACGGATCATTATGGAACCCAAATGTTGGAGACTGATCAGACCCCCAATCATCTGACCAAGAGTACAATGGCAGGTTTACAAAAGACAAGACAAGATCTTACTGCATAACTGGGGGGAACAGGATGGTCAGAGCTCTTATCAGGCTGACATTCTCCTGGAGTTTGCCTCTATTTATTGAACATGCAGCTTTTGGAAAAGATAAGGGGCAGTTAAGGGAATAGTGAAGTGAAGAACACTGATGTGAGCAGGTTCCTAGCAACAAGGAAATGAAATATTCTAACAAAAACAGCTCATAGATTAAGGGAAATTTGTTTTTTCCCATAGATTAATTTTTGCTATAGAAGTTTTATGTAAGAGTCATGCTGCTCTTAGCTGCACTATTGTCTTACCATCCAAGATGTCACAGCATCTCTGATCATTGAGACCTCTGCTGTAACTTGTGGTGTGAGGAGTTGTTCTTTTTTCTGTGCATTAACTGCTGGCTTTTCAGATAAGGCATTATAGGCCAATAGGCACACTCAGACTTTTAATATGAAAAGCCAATTCATGAATTTGTAGCTCACTCAGAGTGGTCTCCATCACTCAAATACCTGCCATTGTACATTCAATAATATTGATATGTGGAAGATTGCTATGATACCATAGAAGCAAAGTCATATCAAATTATATATTTGCTCTTGCATGATGCAATTAGTTATTATGTTTAAAAAATGTTACATGTGTGTGTGTGTGTGTGTGTGTGTGTGTGTGTTCATATGTGGCTTGTGTCATAGGTGAGGCTTTTAAGAGATGACTAGATATAGAGTGTGTAATGCTGGGATTAATTGTGTGATGCTGGAATAAAGTGTATATGATTATTAAGTTAGTCTAAGATTGATTTGGCATAGTTCTGAGAATGAATAATGGGAAGGCTCACCTTGGGTGTGAGTGCCCCATGTCCTAAGGATGTGTAGCCTGGATAGAATGTGAAAGACAGAAAGAGGGCTATTGTCAATGCTTGCTGCTTCTTCACTTCTGAGCTGTTTTACTGCCTTCCTCCCACCATGAACTTTTTTTCTGTGATCCCCCTCTGCTATACCACTCTGCCTTGGAGCCAACCAACTATGAACTGAAACCCCTACAAACCACAAGCTAAATAAACCTTTCCTTCTTTAACTGGGAGTGTTAGGTGTTTTGTCTCAGCTATGAGAATAGTAATAACTGTATGGATTGGAACATATGTTACATATTTCAAGTGAATCTATAAGCATAAAGTACAATAAGAAAAGCAGTATATGTATGCAGGCATTAAATAGCCAAGCCTGTGGTTTCCATGATGACTTCTGATATACTTTAACAGCCCCTTTCACTTCATTGCTCTCTTATTTTCACTCTTCCACTCTGTGGCTCCTGACTTAAACAACACAGACAACAAGATTAATAAAGCATAGGCTTTTTAATGAAATCATCTTTGGTACCAAGCCCTTTAACTTTCTAATCTGTTTCCAGCAGCTATAAGTGCTGCGCAATCACTTTAGGCATCTCTCTGGAGAGCACAGAAAGACATCCTTCTCGCTTTGATCTGTTTCTTGTCACTGGAAATTATCTACAAGAAATGTTTGGTCAGAATTTCTCTTTACTAGTGCTACTATAAATAAAGTCTTTCTTGGTCCTTTGTTTAAAATCAGCATTCACTTTGGATCCTGGATCCTCAGATCTTAAGCTATATCTAGAGATTCAAAACTGTTGCTAAGTATAAAAAACCAAATAGAATAATAGAGAGCTGCTTTTTACCCTTCAGGCTCTTATACTTAAGTGGAATTGCACTACCATGGATAAAGAGGGGCAGGAGGACACAGTCATTGACATAGTAAGTGATTAATTTATGAGAAAGGTATTTCACCTCATAGCCAGTTAAAAGTTAAGTGCTTTAACGGATGGGATAAACTTAGCTGATTAGTTTGCTCTGAAGAAGAGCAAGCCATTATTGCATTTATATCACAGTGGTGAATGTCCAGCCATAGTGATGGAAGTCTAATGTTGCTTCATATATTCCATTATGTCAATTACATCCTCTTCAGGTGGAAGGTCTTACAACTTTAAACTGCCACTACTTTCCTCCTAACCAATGCACCTATGTCCACAAGACAATGAAATGGTTTCAGCGGGTATCCTCCATTATCTAGGGATTGTCGTTCTGCAAGGCACATGCAAACTTTTTTGGACCATGGTCCCTCTGGGTACAAAGTTTACTGTAAGAATGAAGTTTGGGCATTTTCCTATTGATTAAATATTATACTCAATCTTGGTCAGTTCAGGATGCTATAACAGATTACCAGAACAACAAACTTATTCTTCACGGTTCTCATATCCAGAAGTACAAGAGCAGGGTGCCATTAGGATTGGAATCTGACAGACACCCATTTCAGAGTTATTTTGAAAGAATAAATTATCTGTGTCTCATTGTTATATCCTATGGAATAAAGATCAAGAGTAACCTTAAAGTGTTTGTGAAAAATACAGCTTGTTACATGTATAGATTCATGCTTGACATGTGGTAAATTTTCAATAAGAAAATAATAATACTTATTTTTTATAAGATTCTCCTTTTATTTTCAGGGTTTAAAAATTCCAAATAATGACAAAATTCTAAAATCTATGTTCCTGTACTATATCAGTAAATTTCCTATCTGCTTTGCTTTCCTCCTACCTCTCCAGGATTCAAGGAGGCTTTCTTTAACATTACTCAAGGTTATTTTATTTATATAATATGCATATGCCAATGATTTTATCTCCTGAGAAAAAGTAAAGAAATTGAAGATGGGAAGAAGAGTCACCTAGTGCTACTTCAAAAAAACTGCTAAGAATTAATAAGACTGCAGGCTGACAGAAGTTTTTAGGCCCATTAGGCTGAAGAATTACTTGCAAAAATGATCTAGCTCATTTCCAGCTCTTTAAAGATATGTAAATCTTAAATCCTTCCATGCCTTCAATAGCACAGTGTTATTCAGTTGCCCTCAAATAGTCATCCTATAATATTTAGGGCAAAGGGCAAGCATGTGGAAAGAATTCTATAAGACTGAGCTTTCCAACAAATGTTTCTTCCCTTAACCTCAACAAATTGTTTTCCCAATTGTAAACCTGAAGATAAGCATATCAGTTATCTAGCCTTTCTGATCTTGTAAAGATCAGAGGGTCTTATAAACTTCTTGGGTGACCTAAATAACAATGCAATATAAAAGGGAAACACTCCACAACAATTCACTTTTATTTTTACCTCCTCCTAATCTGAATATATATAGAAGTGAAGAGAGAGTAAAGATAGTAGACTAATATATGATATAAACATTATGAAGAATATGATATTTTCCTGTTTAATATGGACAACTAGGTGGTTTAATAACAACAGAAATCAAGAGCCAAGATTGAAGGAAACATGGAAGATACCTTACTTTGGGAAACAATGAAATCTTCTTAGAGGAACAAAACATGGTTGTGCTGTACACAAAAATCCCAACATACTTATAAGAAGAAAATGACTCATTGGCATTTTTGCAGTATATCATATCACGAAACATTTTAAAAAGTCATTCTGTCCAGGAGTTATGCACATGCCTGCAATTCTAGCACTGAGGAGGCTGAGGCAAAAGGATTGCCATGAGTTCAAAGTCAGCCTCTACTACATAGTGAGTCCAAAACCAGGCTGAATTACACAGCAAGACCCTGTCTTAAGACAAATTGTAAAAAGTCATTCTAAAAGGGGTGGCACAATAGCAATCATAACCTGAATTCCTGAATCTTCTACCAAATGAATTCATATAAATCAAGATAAACAGCAGAAGTTACAAATAGCAAACTATTGGAAAAAAACAAACTGCATATTCTAATTACTTTCAAATTGCCTAACTTAATCCACAGCAATCATAGTCTATTCTTCTATTTCCCCATTGTTCTTAAAATCTATGAAATTTCAATGGTTGTTTCTGAATATAGTAATGTAGTGATGCATAAATAATATCTTTGCAAGACATGTGTATTGTTCACTGTATTATACACTACAAAATTTAACAAATCTTTACTTCTTTTGTTCCTCAATTTCACTGTTCTTTTATGTGTATATAATATATATAAATAGATTAATAAAGATTGATAGATATAAATACATATTAGTTTGTAATTTACTGATTTTTTCACATAAAGTAATATATTATTGTTGTAGAATACAGTAAACACTTTTTGAAAAAGGATATCCTCAGTAACATAGAAAAGTTTTGCATTATTGTTTCTAAGTAAAGAGTTTTATAAGGAATAAGTTAACTGCAATTTGTGGCAAAAGGGGATCTAAAAGTCAGAGACATGGAATCATATCACACCTCAACAGCATTTCCCAGACAAAATATTGGACTTCTACTTTATGTGCAGAGAACTTGCATCACATACTATGTAATTCCACTTTTTCAAGGCTTCAACAAATTTAATTGGATTTCACATGAAATAAATTGTTATATGCCTATAGATTTAGACCTGGAAACAGAAGTTGTATCTAGGTGTGATTTGCCTTAGGTCTTTAGTGATAATTGGCCTCTGCCTAAACAGACACCTTCCAGCCCTGCCTCCTGAGAACACAGAATGGGGAAAATGCAGTTAAGCAAGGTTAGCATCTGTATATTTGGGAAACTGAGGCATTCAGTGAAGGTTCTTTTATTTTAGTAAAATCTTCATGTATACTACTTTACCATCATTTTAACAAATGTCTAAGATACATTTATGGGCATGTGTATGTGTACAGTTGTTTATATGGCCTTCTCCTTTCATGTACTTCTATATCAGAGTTACAATTACTTTTAGAAAAATGTTAATGTAATACAAGGCAAATATAATAATAACAGCTTATATGCTTAATATTAAAAAAATGAGAACCAAGACCTGTCATGTACAAGATCCCAATAATGAATGTAACTGTACTATATACCTAAAATGTACCAATAAACTCAATAAAAAGAAAAAAAAGATACATTTAGTGTGCCAGCAGTTTTCTATTCTTTTCTTTTCTTTCGTTTTTCTTTTTTTCAGTACTGGGGATCGAACTTGGGTCTTTGCACTTGCGAGGCAGGCCACCGAACCACTGAGCTAAATTCCCGGCCCACCATTAATTTTCTAGTGACTACTGACTGCAGACTTTAGGTTTTAAAGTTTTAAAGATTTTATTTTGAATCCTTTAAATATATTTTATTAATATTTTAACACATACATTTTCTAATACATGTTATATTGTGGTGGTTGTGTGTGTGTGTGTGTGTGTGTGTGTGTGTGCTGAAGATTAAACCCAGGATCTCATACTTGCTAATCAGGTAAGCAGGTGCTCTGTCACTGCGCTTCAACTCTAACCTTGCCATCGACCTTCGATCTATCAAAGCTTCATATGGTTGGATACCAAGTTCAGAAGAAATCTATACAATTGATTCACTAGTGTGAAACAAGTCTCTTACACTTTCTTTATATACGGAGCTATATGTTCTTTTAAAAATTTTTGGTTTGAAATTTCTTCATGTTTACATTTTTATTTTTCAAAATTATATGCTGTAATTCTTAACACTAATGATGTTATTTCTAAAGAATTGAGTACCTTAAAACAAAAATATTTATCAAATTAGGGAGCTTAAAAAGGAAAACCTCAGAGAACTCTCATGTTCTGAAAAAGTAAAAATTGTACATAATTCAAGAAAAAATATTATAGCAGGGAAATGTCTGTTGGTCCATATCAATGACAAATGTTAGATAAACCATGATTTCTAAAATCATTTTTTTCCCAGAATAAGTACAATGTTTGACAGTGTAATAATGTAATGGTTTTATTGGGCAATAGCAAACATTAAATAACCAAAGAATACTTGAAATACAAGCAACATCTTTTTCTCTGTGTAATATAATGCCTGGCTTAATGTAAAATACTTGAGATTTTGCTCATGCCTTGAGCACTTAAGGAAGTGATTCCTCTTATTTTTATCTTCTTTTCTTTGATTCCTTATGAATTTGCAGGAGAAGCCTGGTTAACTCTCTTCTCATTATGATTTTGTGTGTATTTGATGTGGCATTTCTCAAAACCACGTTAAATATGTTGAAAGTGAATATATTGAAAATATGAAAACATTTAGAAAATACTGAAATTAATTTTATGAACGCTGAGAAGGAAAAACAGATTTATAACATGATCTATTGAATAGTTTTGCAAACAGAATCCCATTAAATTGTTTCTAAATGTAATCACACTCAAAACTTTCAGGAGTCCCCTCCATTTGGCAAATACTAATTATGAAAATGTTAAAAAATACCTAATACTTATAAAATCCCCACGTCATGTAATACTAATCAGATATTTTTTACATTAATATGCTGAGTGTGTTTGAGACATTCCTAGTTTTTGTGACTAGCAAGGAAAAGCTCTTAAATGACATTACTGTTTTATTAACATAACAAAAGATATTTTATTATCATTTTTTGCTATTCAATATTCATTCTCTTTCACTCCCCTTGAGGTTTATTTTAAATGACCTAACTTAATTTGGTGTATAAGAAATTTATCATCTACATAATAGCATAGCGGTTCTTGAAGTGTTTCAGGCTGAGTTAAAAAACTAATAAAGTGACCAGAGGTGTGGGTATGCAGGTCCCAGCCAGAGGCCTGCCCAAACAGCAGTGCAGTACAGGGATCTAGAAGGACATTATATTGAAATACCGAGGAATTAATCTAATGAAAAAATAAAAGACCTCTACTCTGAAAGCTACAACATTCTGAAAAAAGAGATTGAAGAGGATACCAGAAAATGGAAAGATATCCCTTGCTCCTGGGTAGGAAGAACCAATATAGTGAAAATGGACATACTTCCAAAACTGATATATGGATTCAGTACAATCCTGATTGAAATTCCAACAGCACATTTCACAGAACTAGAAAAAAAAATTCATTTGGAACAAGACAAGACCAAGAATAGCAAAAATAACTAGACAAGAAGACAAGGTAGGGGGCATCACAGTCTCCAACTTGAAAGTATATGACAAAGCCACTGTAATAAAAATGTCATGGTACTGGCAAAGAAACAGACTCAAGGATAAGTGGAACAGATTACAAGATGCTAAAACAACTCCAGACATACTCAGTCACCAAACACCCTGAGTAGAGAAAGATGGCCTTTTTAATATGTGGTGCTGGAAAAATTGGGTTTCAACTTACCGAAATTAAAATTAGACCTACCCTCACCACACACTAAACTAAAATCAAAATGGATTAAAGATCTAAATATTAAAGCAGAAACATTAAACTGGCTGGAAGAGAGGTTAGGTAGAATCCTTGAAGATATTGACATACGAATAGAATTTGAGTAAAACCTCAGTCACATGCAAACTAGCACAAGCAATCAACAAGTGGATCTCTTATTAAAAAGCTTGTGCACAGCAAGAGAAATCATGAACAGAGTGAAGAGACAACCCACAATCTGGGAAAAAAATTTACCAGCTTTTCCTCAGACAAAATTATATTATCTAGAATATATAAACAACTTTAAAAAGTCAGACCTCAGACCTCCCAGATTTAAAGACCCAATTCAGAAATGGGCAAACATTTCTCAGACAAAGAGGCAGAAACAGCAAATAAGCATATGAAAAAAAATGGTCAACTTCACTGGTTATTTCAGAGATGCAAATGAAAACAATGCTGAGATTTTACCTTACTCCGGAAAGAACAGCTGCTATCAAGAAGTTAGCCAATAACAAATGTTTTGGGGCTGTGTGCAAAAAGGAACACTTTTCCACGACTAGTGGGAGTGTATACTGGAGCAATCACTGTGGATATCATTTTGGAGATACCTCACAAAACTAGGATTAGAGGCCCCATTTGGCCCAGCTATTCCTCTGCTGGGTATCTTCCTAAAAGAATTCAAAGCATCATACCATAGGGATATTTGAACACCCATGTTTATAGAAGCAAAGTTGTAATAGCTAAATCTTGGAAACAGCCCAAATGCCATCAACTGGTGACTGGATAAAGATGTGTGTGTGTGTGTGTGTGTGTGTGTGTGTGTGTGTGTGTGTGTGTGAGATAAAATGTAGTACTACTCAGCTGTAAAGAATGAGAAACTAGAGATATTTATAGCAAAATGCATGCACATTGAGGCCATACTTTTAAGTGAAATAAATAGGGCACATGTTTAAATACTAAATAGTTTCTATGGTGTGAGAAACTGAAAGTATAAATTAGGACTAAAATATATAACAGAAAATGTGAAATAGGAAGAAAAGTTCCAAAGGAGACCAGGAAAGGAGAGTGTGGGGGTGGGGGTGGGGGAGAAATAGCAGAAATAAAAGAAAAGATATGAGAAAAGGAAAAAACAGAAACAAAATCTTTTTAAATAGGGAGGGTGGATTGGTTGAAGGGAAGGTAGAGGAATGAGGAAAACCAGTGAACAAAGATATATCATGTACAGGTGTAAATTCCCAATTAGAATTGTAATAATATTATATACTTAAAATGTACTTAATGAATTTAAAAAAGGAACTAATAAAGTGGGTCAAATCCTATCTTTAGGATTGGGAACCCATAGTGTAGCCTGGTTAAAAAGATGGTTTTAGTTAGTTGTCTCTAAATGCATGACATAAGTTCTGTAGTCCTCAGAGCATCTCAAGGATGAAAGAACAGTTACAATATGAGAAAATTCTAAATAATTTTTGAGGAAGGGTATAAACGGAATATATTTTATATGCTTTAAGTTTCTTCTTCTCACTATTGTGTTTCCTTCCTTTTATTTTTCTTTTTCTGGCTTAAAGAGGGGAGGATGATCAAATATTTCATGTAATAACAAGGCTCTTCCCTTTATTCTTCTAAACATAGAAAATTAAATCTACAGAGTTATTCACCATCCCTAGGATTCTAGACTTCTGTGATCTTTCTCTTCAGGTTACCTTGCTTTAGATAAATTGTATAAGAAAAGCATAAATAAATTAAGGAGCAATTTTAAGAGACTTAGGTGATGATTACAGTTGTTTTGAGCAGTTTATTTTTATACTTTAGAGATGTAATTTTATTATGTTCTCAAATTTAGCAAAACACTACAACTGGATAAATGTTTTCAAATTATGAAATATTGATAAAAAACTATTGTTTTTTCCTCTAGATGGCCTAATCTTTTTTCAAGTTCACAACTTAAAACATTTATTAAAATGCTGAAAATTTGACAAACTATTGATTTGATAATATGATAAATGACTTAATTGGTTCTAATTAAGAGACTGAAATAAATTTATATGATAGTGGGCAATGTAAAATTATCATAAAACATATATTAGTATATTGTTTATGAAATAAGCTGCTGTTGTTGCACAAAGCTCTAATTTCAAATTGAATATTAATCCATTATGTACTAAGAATCAACATAAAAGCATTTTTAGTATTAACCATTCCATCAAAATTTAAAAGATAACTTTCTAACTCCTTTTTGGGTTTCCATTTAGTCCTCTGATATCATGATGTACAAATATTATTCAAACAATAAATTTATAAAAAAGGATTCAGATAAGATGATTCATATGAACTTTTCTTCCTCATTATTACTCATGCTATAAAATTAGTCAAGATCATTAGTTTGAAAATGAAAATAATGTTTGAAAAATTAACTTCTACACAGACAATGGCATTTCCTGATATTTATCTGAGGAATGACTCATACCAACTGACAAATTCTGAGGAGCAGACTAGAGGATGACAAAAAAAAAATCTTAAAAACTCTTTTGTTTTGGAAGTTTAAAAAACAAGAGCACTCAGAGATTTCTAGTCTACTTAGATCTAACCATCTGAGACGTTCAGTTTGACAAAGAAAAATATAACCAATAAATACAAAGGACAAAATGTTCTTGGTTTTGTAGATGCTTTCTTGCAAAAGTACATTCACTTTATATTTTCAAAATTTGATGCTAATGAGAACAAAACCAGCCAAATAAATATACTTTCTAAGTAGCTGCTACTTCACTTTAAACAAATTTAAATATATATTTCAATATATGTTCTGCTCTTGTGAACTTACACTCTGGTCAGGATGTAATAGTTCAGGGGCCAGACCTTGGAACTGTATTTGGTTTCATCAAAATAGTGTTAAAAACTGAAATGCACTAAGTACAATGTACCTGTAAAGGTTTTAAAAATATAATAAATTAAAGTGTGTGTTCTGCTTAGTGTTGCTTAGATATTCACATAAGTGGACACAGAGCCCCTTCTGTGAGGAAGACAGCCCTAGCTATCATGCAGTGCAAAGCATGATACAAATGACTCAGGAAGGAGGGTCAGGCCCCAGCAGAGGACCTTAGCCACCTAAAAACCTGTCAGATACTTTCATAATCTACATGTAGAACAGAAAACTCAGATTAGAAAAAGGCTTTAGTCAATAAAATGTTGGTCTCTAAGGAGAGATGTAGAATACATCTAGGAATTCAGACCTTAAGGGGAAATGTAACTGAATTGCCTTATAAAATGTAGAGTGCCCAGAACATAATTTATGAAAACTCATAAGGTTGTGGCCTGTATTGAGTTCTTGCTCAGGATAACAAGATTAATCAGCAATAACAAAGCAACCAGGACCTAGGTTGAGACATTACTGTACTTGAACTGTCAGTATCTGACCTTGTTCTGAACTATACTCGCACGGGTCAGGAGAAGTAATCTAAACCCATCAGTCAGACAGGGATGAGGTAAAGATATCCAGAAAGAAGAGAACATACACAAAGAAAATCAAAACTTTCCACAGTAATTTCTTCTAATAGTTAAAAATATTCAGATACACAAAGAAAATTAACAATTTAAGAAAGTTAATTCACTCAATATGCAGGTTAGGACCTTTTAGCTCGTCATGTAATCAAGAAATCTATTGTAAAGGAAAATAAACTTTAGAAAACATGCATAACATTGTTGGATATAAAGGGATAAATAATAACCATAAAATGAACCACATACTACAATAAAAAAACACAAAAATAATAAACAGGTGGATATTAATGTA
Source organism: Fukomys damarensis (assembly GCF_012274545.1). Taxonomy (NCBI): domain Eukaryota; kingdom Metazoa; phylum Chordata; class Mammalia; order Rodentia; family Bathyergidae; genus Fukomys; species Fukomys damarensis. The sequence continues at coordinate 54,166,948 of NW_022900928.1, forward strand.
ATCAATAGCAAATAATAAAAATTTAAAATATTAATAGAAGGAAAAAAGATGGAACAAATTCTAAACTATCCACAAAGAAAGCACAATTACTTTAAGAAACTGGGAATTGACTTATAATTCAGTACACTACAAACTGAAGGTAGACATAATGAAAAAAGGTATAATTAATTTAATATTTAAATTTACCATATAATTTTACAGAAATGAAGTAGAAGAAAACCATTTGGAACACAATGGAGACAAAACCTTTAAAAAGAAAACAACTTTCATGAAATAAATAAAATAAATTGTATAATAAATTTATTAAAAGTGTGAAAAATAAAACTGCACAACAAAGTTCAAAAGTTCATTAAAATCATGAGAGATCAAATACACCAGAATTAAAATAATTGACAGAAAAATGGCAAATTATTCACAATGGAATATTAATCATCTTACCAAAAATAATTAACTGAAATAATAAACTTAAAGCTTGTGACAAAATAAAAAATATGTGTGTTTGTTCTTATCCCCCATTTCCTGACAAAGGGCCCCTAAAGCTCTTTTAATTTGCTTAATTATGGGTGATAAAATCATCTTTTAAACTAATATTTATATAATATTTATATTTTTATATTTTCTCTCTCACATGGGTGTTAGAAATACTGAATAGAAAAAGTTTTTTTAATTCATGAATACTTTCACAGTGCTCAAGAAAAACAATTTAAAATCATTTAAAAAATCTGAGAACAAAAGTATATTTAAAGAACTTCAGAAACTAAGAGAGCTTTACTACAGCTGTCCCCTCTGAAATTAATTTTAAAGGTTGTATTTCAGCCCCCCAAAAATAAACATGTAGATCTAGGGAACATGTAAAACCAATAAGGAATCCAAATGTTGATAGAATACATTAATGGAAGTAATACTCTTTTGCTTACAAAAAGAAATAATCACTTCAGAAGACAATTTTTGGAAAAATAGTAAGTGAAATAAAATGATAGCTAATCAGACTATGTAAAATAAAAAATATATAAGAAAATTTAATTAAAGGTCCAATTTTATTCCATTGAATGTATAAACACTGAAAAATTATAGATGTAATTATAACAAATTAAGAGAAAAAATACACCATCTAAAATGAAGTTTTTGTCATAATTTCACAAATATAAATGTAAAGGTGAAAATATTAAGAAAAGAAAAATTATACATGTATAAAAGAAATACTTCATTAAGAAGACATAAATATCACAAACATGCATAATGAAAAATCTAAATCAAGAAAAAGACAGGGTTACAGGAAATGAGAAATTTCATAAGCACAAGGAGCTGTTCTCAAATACTGACAGAACAAAAGACAGCTTTTATCAAGTTGAGATAAGGACCATCTTTCCAATTTTCTGCAGGGTTTTTATCATAAATGGGTGTTGAATTCTGTCAAATACTTATTCTGCATCTGTTGAGATAATCATGTGGTTTTTGTCCTTGACTCTGTGAATATAGTGTATTACATTTATTGATTTGTGTTTGTTGAACAATCCTTGCATCCCTGGAATAAATCCGACTTGGTCAGGATGTATGATCTTGATGACCCTCTCTATTCTGTTTGCCAGTATCTTATTAAGGATTTTTGAATCTATGTTCATTAAGGAGATTGGCCTGTAGTTCTCTTTTTTGGTTGGGTCTTTCCCTGGTTTGAGAATCAAAGTGACACTAGCTTTCAGGAATGAATTTGGAAGTATTACTTCCCTTTCAATTTCATTGAAAAGTGGCAGTAGTTCTTCTCTAAATGTCTTGTAAAATTCGGGAGTGAATCCATCCGGACCTGGGCTTTTCTTTGTTGGTAAATTTTAATTAAATTTTCAATTTCACTGATTGTAATTGGAGTGTTTAGAATTCTTTATCTTCTTTATTCCACTTTGGTAATTCATAAGTATCTATTTCTGTGTTTTCTATTCTATTAGAGCATAGATTTTCAAAGTAGGTATTGATGATGGATTTCTGCTGGTTCTGTTGTGACTTCACCTTTTTCATTCCTATTTTGCATGGATCTGAGCCTTTTCTTTCCTTTTTTTTTGACAAGGTTAGCTAAGGGTTTATGATTTTATTTATTCTTTCAAAAAACAAACTCTCTCTGGTGTGAATAAACTATAATAGTACACAAGATCCTACTGATATAATGGACAATGTGAAATGGGAAAAGAGGCTAAAGGTGTAGCGAAAGTGGGAAGGGTAGGGGAAAGCTAATAAGGGAAAAGAAAAAAATATGAAAAAATGAAACAATGGAAATAAAGTGTTTGTAAAGGAGGAAGAGAGGAGGGGTGAAGGGAGGGCTGGGACAAGGGGAAAAAATTGAGAACCAAGACCTGTCATGTAAAGGTACAAGATCCCAATAATGAATGTAACTGTACTGTATACCTAAAATGTACCAATAGACTCAATGAGGAAACAAGCCCCAACTCTTCGATTTATTGATTTTTTTGTATCCTTTTCTTAGTTTAGATTGCATCGATTTCTGCTCTAATCTTTATAAGTCCCTCTCTTGTATGAGCCTTGGGTTTTTCTTGCTTTTTTTTTTTAGGAGCCTAAGTTTCATCATTAGGTTGTTTATTTGAGCTCACTCTGTTTTTCTAGTAGGGGCATTTACTGCTATGAATATTCCACCTAGAACTGCTTTCATTGTGTCCCATAGATTCCTATATGCTGTAATGGCATTATCATTTATTTGTAAAAACTATTCTCTTCTTTAATTTCCTGTGTGACCCATTGACTTTTCAGGAGAGTGTTCAATTTCCATATGCTTGTGAAGTTCTTATGGTTTCCTATGCTATTGATTTCCAGCTTAATTTTACTATGATCTGATAATATACATGGGATAACTTCAATTCCTTTGCATTTATTTGAACTGTTCTGTGAGATAGTATGTGGCCTATTTTGGAGACTGACCCATGTGCAGCCAAAAAGAATGTATATTCTGATTTAGTGGGGTGGAATATTCTATGGACATATGCTAAGTCCATATGTTCAAAAGCTTTGTTCAGTTCTAGTATGTTGTTGTTGATTTTTTTCTCTAGATAATGTATCAGTTTGTGATAGTGGGGTATTTAGGTCCCCAGCTATAATTTTATTAGTGCTTCTTTGGTTTTTCGTGTTCCTTAATATTTGTTTTATGTAGTTGGGGGCATTAATATTTGGTGCGTATATATTTATGATTGTCATCTCTTCCTCTTGAATTGTTCGCTTTACAAGGATGTAGTGGCCTTCTTGTCTCTCTTAATCAGTTTCGGTTTGAAATTTACTTTTTCTGCAAATAAGATAGCTACTCCTGCTTTTTTCTGGGCTACTGTCACATGAAGAACTGTTTTCTATCCTTTCACTTTCAGTCTATGGGTTTCTTTTTGCACTAGATGTTTTTCTTGTATACAACAGGATTTTACTTCTTAATCCACTCTGCCAGTCTATTTCTCTTGATTGATGAATCGAGGTCATTGACATCGATGGTTATAACTGATATATATCGACTTATCATTGTCACATTTTGGGCTCTTTTTAACTTTCCCCCCTCCCTTTAGTTTCTTGCCTTGCCTAATTGATTTGCTCTGTTGAGCCTCATGGTGTTGTGACCTTTATTGTCTTCTTCTAGGATATTGTTTAGAATGGTTTGGAATGCTGGTTTCATATTCATGAAGTTTCTCAGGTGTTCATTGTCATGGAAGTATCTTACTTCCCCATCCAATTTTGAAAGAGAGTTTTGCAGGATACCTCAGACCAGGTTGGAGGTTGTTTTCTTTTAGGGCTTGAAATACCTCATCCAGGCTATCTTTGACCTGAGTATTTGTGCTGAAAAGTCTGTTGTGATTCTCATGGGCTTTTCTTTGTGTGTGATTTTTTTTCTCTTACTGCTTGTAGTATTTTGTTTTTCTGTTGGGTTTCTGGGATCTTGACTATTATATGTCCAGGTGTAGATTTATTTTTTCATCATGGATAGTTGGAGTTCTATATGCCTCACTTATCTATGTCAAATTCTTTCCCTCTGTTTCCAAAGTTTTCTGTCACTAATTCTGTGAACAGCCGGGGATTTAGCTCAGCGGTTCGGTGGCCTGCCTTGCAAGCACAAGGATCTGAGTTCAATCCCCGGTACAAAAAAAACAAAACAAACAAAAAAAACCCAACAACTAATTCTGTGAACAGCTTTTTAAAGTCATTTGTATTTTCTCCTCTTACTTCATGAATTCCTATCAGTCTTATGTTATTCTTATTTGCACCATCTAGGAGCTTTTGGATCATTTTATCATGATCCCTTACTGTTTTAAGAGACCTCTCTTTGCATGGTCACTGACTACAATCCTATCTTCTATATCTGAAATTCTATTTTCACATTCATTTATCTGCTGTGAAAACTTTCAAAAGAATTTTTCATTTCTTGGATATCCATTTGAATCTACTTCATGGATTCCATTTCTTTCTTATGTTGGGCATTTATGGTTTTCATTTTGTTCTTATGCTGAGCCTTCATGGCTTCTATCATGGTCCTGATCTCATCATTTTTTTGGGGGGGTCAGTTTCTCTTCTAGAGTCTCTAAACATGTCTCACATTGTGCTCACTATCTCTCTAGTTATCTGGGAAATTATTTATGTTTTGAATTTTTCTGGAGCCTGATCAATCTGTTTCATTGCTTCCTGTGCTATGAGTTCAGAGTGTCATGATGGTTGAATCAGATTTTTCCACCTTGTTTCCCCTAGAATTTGCCATTGGTGAACTGGAATCTTGTCTTTGTATCTTGTTAAAGTGTTTTCTCATTTTTATTTTGGTCATTTTGCCATCCTTGGTTTAATTCCTGGGTTATTATTTTGATATTCCTTATATAGTTTCTCTTTAGGTTGTGAGTATCTAATGACTCATAGACACTCTCATTTTCATAATATCAGAAAGGACAACTTGTTATATCAATCACAACCCTTTAACCCATTTGATACAATCAGCAACACAATAACATCAAGCATAGCTTAAAACTTAACCATTGTGGTAGTTATTAAGCTATTACCTTTAAACTATGTGAATTAAACCAATATCAAGTAGCAGCCCAAAATATGTTTATAGTGAATAAATAGGATGGGGACTTAGACAGAGTTAGGAAGAGAGGAATCAATAGAAGAATTTTTCAAGTGAAGCCAGAGGATACAGAATGACCATGAAAACTTCAGGAAATTGTTGAAGACAAGAGGGAAAGACAGAGTGCAAGAATAAAAACAAGAATAGAACAACTTAACAGTAGTAGGGACTCACTTTACTTTCAAACTAGTGACCCTTTGAGTGAAGGAAAATAGAAAAGAAAAGAAGAATCAAAAAGAAGAAATCTGAGTTAGGGCAGGAACAGGAACAGAAAGGGAGATAAAGAATAATATGGGAGAGCAAGAGATTGCATGGTAAAAAGAAGACAGAAAAAAGAAAGAATGTGCAGAGTGGAATGAGGAAAAGAAAGTAGAAAAATAATTTGAAGTGCCTCTTCCAGGGTATATCTCAGCTGTCACAATAGACAATGTGCACAGCCATGAAGACCTAAGTCATTTAGTCTCAGTTAGCCAATGGCAGATGCCTGAGATTCAGGTTGAATTAGGGTTGAAAGGCACAAGTTGAGCTCCCTGACCTCCTGCAGGGTTGAACTCTACAAGGATGTACGGCAGGTTCCCTCTGCTCTTTCTCTGAAGATATTCAAAGTTCTGGTAGAAGGTGGTGATTCCTCCAACTTACTTACTATGGAGACCTGATGTGCCTTTCTTGCAGCTGTTCACTTTCATTCTATCTTCTGGAGCTCAGTAAAATGACCTTTATTACCACCTGTGCCTCTGCAGAGTGGATCCAGAAACTGGCACCATCAGGAGGCCTGAAAGCAGGTGGGAGGTTTATGTTGCTGATGTGCTTGTGTGGCTGACTGGTCCTCACCAGTCCGCTGGATGCAGGCTGGAGTGAGGACAGGCTCACTATGTGGCTAACTGGTCCTCACTGGTCCACTGGATGCAGGCCAGAGTGAGAGCAGGTTCTGTCATTGTTATTTAATTGTAGGAACTCTCTGATTTCTTCTTTAGTTTTGTCTGTGACCTATTGGTTATTCAGAAATGTGTTGTTCAACTTCTGTGTATTCATGAAATTCTTGTGGTTTCTTTTGCTATTAATCTCCACTTTCATCACCCTATGGACTGTTAATATACAAGGGATAACTTCAGTTCCTTTGCACTTACTTAAACATGTTCTGTGAGCAAGTATGTGGTCTATTTTGAGGAACAATCCATGTGCAGCTGAAAAGAATATGTATTCTGTTTTTTCAGGGTGGAACACTGTATACATGTGTTAAGTTCTTTTGTTCAAGAATTTGGTTGAATTCTAGTATTTTATTATTTATTTTTCATCTGGCTAATCTATCTATTTGTGATAGTGGGGTATTGAGGTCCCCCACTATTATTGTATTAGTTCTTACATGAGTTTTCATGTCATTTAGTGCTTGTTTTACATAGATGGGCACATTAGTGTTTGGTGCATATATATTAATGGTTGTCATCTCTTCCTCTTGTATTGTTCCCTTTACAAGGATGTAGTGTCCTTCTTTGTCTCTTTTAATCAATGTTTGAAATCCACTTGATCTGCAGAGAACATAGCTACCCCTGCTTAGTTTTGGTTCCTGTTACATAGAGTAGTTTTCCACTCTTTGACTTTCAGTTTATGAGTTTCTTTTTGAATTAAATGTGTTTCTTGTATAGAGCATATTGTTAGATCTTGCTTCTTGATCCATTTTGCCAGTCTATTTCTTTTGATTGCTGAATTGAGGCCATTAACATTGATGGTTATAACTCGTATGTATTGACTTATCCTTGTTACAAATTTTTCCTTTTGTTGATTCTCCCCCTTTGATTTAATTTCTCTCTCTCTCTTTCTCTCTCTCTCTCTCTCTCTCTCTCTCTCTCTCTCTCTCTCTCTCCTCTCTCTCTCTCTCTCTCTCTCTCGGTACTGGGGATCAAACTCGGGTCTTTGTGATTGCAAAGCAGCTACTGGAGCCACTGAGCTAAATCCCCAGCCCTGCGTTTAATTTCTCATCATGCCTAATGGATTCATTCTGCTGGGATTCCTATGATTGTGATCCTTATTGTCTTTTCCTTGTATATTGTTTAAAAGTTTTTGTAGTGCAGGTTTAGTATTCATGAAGCTCCTAAGGTGTTCTTTGTCATAAAAGTAACTTATTTTTCTAGCCATTTTGAAAGATAGTTTTGCAGGGTACATAAATCTGGGTTAGAGGTTGTTTTCCTTTAGGGCTTTAAATACATCACTCCATGCTCTTCTTTCCTTTTAGATTTGTGTTTGGAAGTCTGCTGGGCTTCTTATGGGCTTCCTTTGTATGTAATATTTTTCTTTTCTCTAGGTGCTTGTAGAATTTTGCTCTTCTGTTGTGTTTCTGGAATTTTAATGATTATATGCCTATGTGTAGATTTTTTAAAAACCATGGCTAGTTGGAGTTCTATATGCCTCACTTATCTTTATGTCAAGTGCTTTCTCCCTATTTGGGGCATTTCCTGCCATTACATCTGTGAACAGCTTTATTTTTTTATGTTATCTGCACTCTCTCGTTCTGTTTCTTCCTTGATTCCTGTCAGTCTTATGTTATTCTTCTTTGAATCATCTAGCAGCTTCTGGATTAATCTCTCATGTTCCCTTACTATTTTTAAGAAAATTTTCTTTTCCTGTTCACTAATTGCAATCCTATCTTCTATATTTGAAAGTCTGTCCTCAAATTGGCTCATTCTGCTGTGTAAGCTTTCAGTGGAGTTTTTAATCTCCTGGAAATCTGTTTGCATCTGTTTTATGGATTCCATAAGTTTTCTATGTTGCAATTCCATCATGTTCCTCAGCTCCTCTATTTCTTTTATGTGTGTCTGCTCTAGGTTTATTAATCCTATCTTATAATATGGGCACAATCTCTGATGTTACCTGAGAAATCATTTCTGATTTCATTTTTTGCTGGTCCACTTTCATTGCCAGTTCAGGGAGTATAGGATGTTGAGAATCAGTTTTTCCTTTTTGTTTTCCTTTGGGGTTGCCTTAGGTGACCTAAGTTTTTGAGACTTGTTTACCTGTCTTCTCCTTTCAACAGATGCAACTTGGTGTGCCTTTGTTGAGGCTACTTTTTGCTCATCCAGTGGTATTCAGTTCTCATCAAGCAACTGAGCAACCTTTACTCTGTTGCTCACCATTATACCAATTCCTGGGTTTAGAATCATGGCCATCTGAATCCCTGAGCTGACCTATTATTTGGGCGGGCTTCTGGCTGGGGTCTGTGCACACTTTTGATGGCATCTAGGTGTGCTTTTCGCTGGGGCCCTTATGTAGCTGTTGTCTGTGAGGGCTTTTGGCTGGAGGCTATGTACCCCAGTTCCTGTTGTCTGTGTAGCCATCCAGCTAGGGTCTCCACACAGTTATCAATGGTATTGGGGAGAGCCTCTGGCTGTTGCTTATGCATCTGTGTAGTTCTTTTCTAAGTGGACCCTTGGCTATAGCTGATGGTGTGGTGGGCCTCTGGCTGAAACTTGTGTGCATGTGCAGCTCTTTTCTGGGTGGGCCTTTGGATTATGCCAGTGAGCCCATGCCTCTGGGTTTGGGGTGGGGCCCTGGCTGGGATCAGCCTGTAACTGCACCACACTGGTGCATAGAGCTGCTCCCCAGGATCTGCACATGCTTACTGATAGTATCGGGGGCCTGTGGCTTGGGAGGGTGTGCCCACTCCTCTGGTTGGGATCCTCCTGCAACCAAACCATTCTGATCCACACAGCTGTGATCCACCCTGTTGCTCCCTGGGAACTGCACTGGACACAGGTATTTTTAAAACCTTAAAACAAGAAACAAAAATGGATAATTTTCATGAAAGTGATAAATTCTGTAGTTGGCTCAATAAACGGGATCACAAAAAATCTATGTAAATAATTTTAAATATGTTTTGTTATTAACTGTTATTTTAAAATGGATAATCTTTTTTCCCTTTTTGTAAGGAAATTAACTTTCATACAAAACAATCTCAAGGATAATAATCAAACACAATAAATGATTTGCATAAAATTTATCTAAAGTGTACAAATCAGTAAATTTTAGCATATTCACAACAATGTGTAAACATGGTTATTCCAGAATATTTTCAATAACCCTAAAGAAACCTAGTATCTGTTAGCAGGCAATTTACATATATCCTTCATAAATGCCTCCCAAATAAATTTTCAATAGTTTCTCTTTCTATAATTGTCTTTTGGTTTTCTTGATTTTTTTTATACACAAAAATTTTAATTTGGATGAAGCTCAATTTATAAATTTATCTTTTCTTTTCTCATGCTATCGCGCTATACCTGAGAGTTCTATGCTAAATCCAGGGTCATGAAGTACTAACTTTCTTAGTTTTTTTTCTTTTATTGAGTTTATAGGTACATTTTAGGTATACAGTACAGTTACATTCATTATTGGGATCTTGTACCTTTACATGACAGGTCTTAGTTCTCATTTTTTCCCCTTGTCCCTGCCCTCCCTTCACCTCCTCCTCCCCTCCCCATTTACAAACACTTTATTTCCATATTTTCATTTTCTCGTATTTTTTTTCTTTTCCCTTATTCCCTTTCCCCTACCCTTCCCACTTTCCCTACACCTTTAGCCCTTTTCTTTCCATTTCACAATGTCAGTTATCTCATTAGGATCTTATGTACTATTACAGTTTATTCACACCAGAAAAACTGTTCGGTATTTACACATGTGTGACTTATACCTTTCTTATTTTAATACTTAGCATTTTAACTTATATTTAAGTTGTTTGTCGATTTTGTGTTTATTTTTGTATTTCATGCAAAGTAGGCATCCTCTTCACACATAGAAATACCTCACTTAATGGAATAATTAGTTCTTCTTGAGAAAAAGACACTCACACTGAAAACCATAAATCACTGCTGAAAATAATTAAAGAAAGATAAAATAAATGGACATCCCTTTTTGGTTGGTGGTAATTCTTACTATTACTAAGATGTTGGTAGGACCTGAAAGAATCTAAGGGGGAAATAGCACCAAATGTGGGATGCTAATTTATGTATAAAAATCTTATGAAGAAATTTCTCCCATTGCCAGAAAGTATTGCTACTTAGCCAGCATTGTAAGAGAAATTCCACACAATCTCTATCAACATTCCAACATCTTAATTTGCATAAAGAGAAAAACTGATATTCAAATTCATATGCAACTGCAAGGTACCCAAATAATTCAAACAGTTTTGAAAAAAAAAAAACATAGAGGGCTCACTTTCCCTACTTTCAAATTTACTACCAACTACAACAACCCAGTGTAGCAGCATCACCATGCTAGATCTATGGACCAGTGGAATCAAATGGAATACTCAGAATTAAACCCTAGTATTTATGGATTTTTTTCAAGAAGTACTAATTATTCCCCTACAAGTTATTTGTTTAATTTTTCCCCAATTATTTTACTTTTCAAACTTCTTTCATGAATATAATTGCTCTCCTAAATGGATAATGTGAATGAATATCCATTCACAGTTTTAAAAATAAAAGTAAGTTCTCTTGGGCATTCTTGCTCTATCTCCCCATGCAATACCTTGCAACAACTCAGGGCTCTGTAGAGGATCCCTGCCAAAAAGGTGGCCCTCACAAATGCAGTTCCTGGACCTTAGATTTGTCAGCCCTCAGAACTGCAAGCAATAAGCTTGTATTCTTTATAAATTCCCAGACTTAGATATTTTCATATAGCAACTAAAAACAGTCTAAAACATGGGGAATTCCTTAATATTTTCCCCTAAGTTTTTAAAGATAATTTGACCAGATTCAGAACTCATGTATGATAATCCTTATATCACAACTTTGAATGTGTCATTCTACTACCTCCTGGGATTCATGATTTCTAATGAAAAATAGTTTTTTCTTCACACTGTGGATCCTAAAAGCATGTTTAGTTTCCTCTCTTTTACTGTTTTCCATACTGTGTCTTTGATTTTGGCTTTTAGCCTTTGAGTATAATTTATCTTGGTGAGATTCTCTGAGTTTTTCTTTTTAAACCTGGAATTAATCTGGCTTACTCAATTTTCAGGTTATGCCTTTAATTTTAATTATTTACAGCTATTCCTGCTTTAATTATTCTTCCTGCTATTCATTTATCTCTTCTCATTCAATATGAATATTTTGATGCCCTTAAGAATGTGCCATGTATCCCTTTGCCTCCAGTCATTTTTATTCAATATTTTTTGCTTTTTACTTTTCAAATTCAGTAACTTCATTTGTTATTCTTCAAGTTAACTGATTTTTTTTCTGTTCATATTTACTATTGAACTTCTGTGTTGAGTTTTTCATAATAAATTATAATGTTGCCAATTCAACATTTCTGCTTCATTCTTTTTAGTATAAGTTCCATCTTTTCATTGATGTTTTTATTTTTATACCTTGCCTTCATAATTTTCTTTAGTTCTTTGCCCATGTTTCATTTTATCTTTTTTACTTTATTCAGTTCTATTATTTTAAAATCTTTGTCTACATACGTTGATGCCTGACCTTCATCAGAGATGGGATCTACCAAATTTATTTATTTATTTTGAATGGACCACACTTTTCTATTCCTTTATATACCCTCTGATTTTGTTGTTGTTATTCAAAACTGGAATCTTGAATATAGTATTTCTTAATCACATTTTGCCTCTCATCCAGCAATGACTGTGTTTGTTTTGTAAATTTTCTTATTATGTAAGACTGTAGTCATTCATTCATTTAGTGACTTTTCCAAGTCATTATTTTTTGTAAAGATTGTATTTGTTGTTGGGTACGTTCATTGATGTCTCTAATTCTTAACTTGTGTTCTGTTAGTGTTTAGAGGGTTTTTTTTTTCCTTGAGTCTATTGGTACATTTTAGGTATACAGTACAGTTACATCCATCATTGGGATCTTGTATCTTTACATGCCAGGTCTTGGTTCTCATTTTACCCCTTGTCCCTGCCATCACTTCACCTCCTCCTCCCTTCCCTATTTACAAATACTTTAATTCCATTTTTTCATTTTTTCATGTTTTTTCTTTTCCTTTACTACCTTTCCCCTACCTTTCCCACTTCCCCTACACCTTCAGCCCTTTAATTCCTATTTCACAATGTCAATTATATCATTAGGATCTTATGTACCATTATAGTTTTTCACACCAGAGAAACTATTCGGTATCTACACATGTATGGCTTATTTATTTCACTTAGGAGTATATCCTCAATATGTATCCATTTTCCTATGCATGCCCGATCTCATCTGATCTCACAAGATAAGCAGGGTCGGGCCTGGTTAGTACTTGGAAGGGAGTATTTAAAGTTTTGGTTTTGTGTTTTTTAAACAAAGAGAAAGAATGAAAGAGAAAACACATTTCTAGTCTTTGAAGACTGGCTTAATTTCAGGACACTCATTCAATGCTTATCCATGCCTGCAATGAGTCTAAGAATTATCCTGAAGTAAAAATAAAGGATCTTTTCATATTTTCTTTTGGCATGCTTCTTGCCTTGGGCAAACAACATGTTCTAAATTTCTCCATGTACAGGGGTGCTTTTAAACATCCTGCTTTTCTAAAGATATCTCAGCACTTTTCCCTCAGGTTCTAGGATATCTGTTTTATATTTAAACTATAATCTTTTCCTCTATGTATCTCTAGGTGTTAGTTTGGGTTTTAGAGTTTCCAAGTGATGTCCATTCCTTTCAGGGATTGAGTTCTAAGTAGGGCAAAGCAGAGACAAGCATTATAAACACTTCACACATATTTTTCGTATGAACTGTCCTCCTAGCTGGTATACTTCCCAACCAATGAAATAACATATTAACATTTTTATACACCAAAACATCTATTTTCCTAAACTTTTAAACAAAAATCTGTAGAAGAAGAAAGTAAACATGGAGGGAGACAGACAGGGTGGAAAAAGATTTTTCTTTATTTAATATTTTTAAAAAATTATAACAGATGTGACTTCCTTTCTCGTTATGAAAGAAAAATAAATGCTTTTGCCACTAAAAATACATTAGTGTGACACTATGGATATAAAAGAGTAATCAAATGAACAAACAAAAGATGTGAAGAATTATGTCAGAGAAATAAATGTTTCAACTGATTCCCCACAGACCACCCAACAGCTGTCTGATAATTTCTGTTCATTCACTTACTGACATGTGTCAACAATAACAACAATTCCAAACTTGAGCACGCTTTCTAATCCCTCATAAACCAAAAAGCCATCAATTAGGTGCATAAGAATGCATGTTGAAATTTTCTGCTTTGGAGTTCTTTCCCCTATACACAAAGAGAGGATGGTGGAAACAAATGTTTCTGCTTAAAATATAGCATGAACTAAAGTTTGTGATTCCTCAAGACAGCTTCCATCCAAAGTGAATGGGATACTGAAAAGGAAGTGAGACAGAAACATGGTGCCTGGCTAACCTGCCACCTACTTGATGACTTAATGTTACACTTTTATAATAAAACATATATGGAAGTCTAAAGTATTTCACAATTGACTAGCTATTTTCTACCTATTGTAATACTTGAAACTGGGGACCTATTATTGTGTTTATTTTAGATGGTTATACTAAAAAAGCTTTCAGAGTATCAGTCCTAATCACATGCACAGTCCTAACACCCATGCATATTTGATCTCCATCATCCTCTCCATTACATATTAAATGTGAAAAACCCATACTTTGTTTAATTTCCAAAAGAAATAGGAACAAAAATTAAATAAAAGAGTGAGTACTATTAGATTAATAAAAAACACTTATAAAAGAGGAAGCTTCCTTAAACTGGAAGTTTTTCAGCAGGGGTGACTGAATGTCATAGAGGCTTTAAATGATATTCCTTCCTGAAGTGGAAAGCTGGATTAAAAGGCAGATTAAATGTTAGCATCTTTAAAAGCAGTCTACTAGCTATATCACTTGATTTTTGTACTCTCATTTTAGACCCTTTTCCTGATCTTGCCCATATTTATATATTTTTACTCAAGACTATTTGAAGTTGACTTTGTTGAGTAATTTTTAGGTTCCTAACACTGCATCACTAATGATCGAATACCACTGACTTTGTTTTTCTATCATCATGGAAGTTTTATTCTGCAGTGAAACTCTAAACTATCAAAATAAATGCCAGGATACTACATAAAACATCCACAAGAATGTTTTTCATCTTTTATCTTAATAGTTCATAAACATTTCATACATAATCCAACATACAACAGAGAAATTATGCATCATTTTTTGCAATCTGTATACAATTGAAAAACATGAATATATATATATATATTTATACAAAATTTAATTAATAGACACTAGCAAGTTGACAGTTTAATAAGTCTATAGGTGAGAAATGTAATAAAAATAATCAGAACTTATTCAGCATCTGCCACTTCCATAACCAAGTGTTATATTGATTAATAAAACCCACTATCAATTAGGCTTCTGGAATATACATATATTATTTTTTCAACTTGTACTGCTGCTCCCCACCTTGGTTCTTCACAACTGTTAATATAGAAAACTGCTGAAAAGTAGGGGGCAAGCACTTGCAAAAACAAAAAATCCTCCAGCTTATTGTAAGCATGACATGTATGATGGAACTTCATCCCAAGAAACTCTGAAACCACCAAGAAATCACCAGAACTGAATTTACCAATATATTTTGCCTATATCTCAGAGATATACTGTATTTATTTCCAACAGATATACTGTACTTATTTTCAGCTGAAAATCAAACTTAGCGTTTAGTTTAGGGGAGGATTGGGAAATTCAGACATCATTTGAAAAATTGACTATCTTTATTTAAAAAAACACCACAATAAGTTCACTAAATTTATTTTAAAAATTATAAAATATTTCTTTCAAAAGAGCATTACGTTCTGCACACTGCTCTGAACAGATGCCAGGGACATGTGGATGATTATTGCTTTCCTCCCTGTCCTACCCCCAAATGTTTACAGTGACCACACAAAAGAAGGTGTTCACAGCAATTATATGGGAGGGGGGATTTTTAAAAAACCACCAACAATGAACAAAAATAAAATCCACTCACTCTGCTGTTTTAAAATTTCAGTGTTAGTTTTTGAACACCCTCGACCCAACCTGTTTGTAAGGAACTAAAATATTACATCTGGTGAAAAGCAAAGATTTCACTACACCTCAAATCCAGAACACCTATGAGACAGAGGAATGTTGGCTTTTTGAACAGAAGCAGATAAAAATAAAAGATGTAGGACTCCTTTGCTTCTTCACTAATCTTAGAAAAACTTTCCAGAATACTGTTTCACACTACACAAAAGAAACAAATGTTTTGTGTTAGAATCCTGCAACATCTAGATACTGTTCTGCAGCAAATACTGAGTGTTCTGTACTTGGTCCTGTGTTCTTGTAATGGTAATGGTTCGATCTTTGGATCCTTCTAAAGGCTCATCAACTTTGATAGAAGCCCCTGATTCATGACAGATTTGTTTAATCCACTGACCACCTTTGCCAATAAAAGATCCAGCCCAATCTTTAGGAATAGTTCCTTATGTGGTAATAATAAGTCCACCAAGATCACCATGTGAGCCACCATCCCCTGCATAGGAATATCATGCCCAGAGCCACCCTGTGGTTCATATGCCATCTGCCATTCTGATGGGCTCATGTGTCTATGGCAGAGTCCCAAGTTTCATTAGCACTGAAACCAACCATGCCATCATAGCGATCTTCAGGTCTTCCTCTTCTGTCGTAGGACATTAGATCTCCTCCTCTAGGTGGTGGTTCCAAGCTCTGCTACCACTCCAGCCACCTCGACCAGGAGGAGGGGGTGGTGGTCCTCTAGGAGGGCTCATATAATCATAATCTCTTCTAGAGGGAGGCATGGGAAGCCCACTGCAACCAGGAGGCAAACCACCTCCTCCTCACATGGGAAATCCTACAGGCCATCCACAGCGGCCGTCAAACGTCATTGTAAAACCACCATAATCATAAGTTTTATAGTAAAATTTGGGATCATAAAGTTGTGCATGTCCTTTGATGGGAGACTTGGATATAAGGTCAAGGATGACCTTTATTCACTCTACAACCCTATCAGATTTTCCTTCAAGAAGAACAACTCTGTCAATAGAATGAGGACAGCATTCCTGGAAAAGCTTGATTGTTGTCTGAGTGTTCTCAAAGTTCTTTGATTTTAGCACCTTTGAGCCTAATAATTCCTCCTGCCATACCTTGATGAATTAATGGTCTCAACTCACAGTCAAAGTCACTTCCTTTATAATGTTGGTAATTTAAGAATTCCACAGCATTAGATTCGATCAGGAGCTGGCTGGTTTCAATGGGTGATGACATCTGCAGACCCTTTTCCAAGGTAGGGATGATTTTCTTCAGAATTGCTCCAATTGTTTCAACATCAGTTCTGATACTCCATACGTGATCTGGCCACTGCTGTCTGGGACTGAAATACCGACACTCTGGTCTTTTTGGAGAGCCTATTATTCTTGCCTCCTTTTCCAATCACTGCCCCAGCATTCTTGCTCCGAAGCAGAATTCGTAATTCAACTATCTCATCGGTGATTTTATACCTTTTAAATGTTTGCTTCTCCTCCATATTTTCTGCAAGACGTTTATCAAATTCACCAT
This sequence comes from Fukomys damarensis, assembly GCF_012274545.1. NCBI lineage: Eukaryota > Metazoa > Chordata > Mammalia > Rodentia > Bathyergidae > Fukomys > Fukomys damarensis. The sequence goes on from NW_022900928.1 coordinate 54,183,595, forward strand.
CGGCTTCAGTGTTGGGGAAGGCTTCTTCTAGCTGCTGTTTCTATTTTCTTGTGTTAAGTGAATACATCAATCTACACACCACAAACAAGTGGGATGAGGCAGGCTGTCAGGGTCGGTGCACCAAAGCAATGGAGGATAATGGCGGCCGTGCTGCTTCAGCCTGAGCTACTTGTTTGTGAATTAATAATAAATGTTGGAATTCAAGGGGGATGCAGAATGCCATACAATTAAGATTTCTTGAGCAATTAATTGTAATTCAATTGTTAAAATGGGACTCTGGATGAAGAAGTATAGTTCAGTCATACAGAGTTTGAGATGTTTGTGAGTAGCAGGAGATGAAATAAAATATGATTAAGCTAGTTTAGAGGAGTAATTGAGATTTTAGTTTCAAGTCACCTGAGTGGAGAGTCTGTCCCACAATTTCAAGAAAAATGGTGATTTTGGATATTTTGAATCCTGAACATGGGCCAAATAGAACCATCAGTATGAAGGGAAAAATAGGAAGAATTTTATACAACATCAAAGGAATATAACTTTTCCATTTCTGCTTTCTATGGCTCCACTAACAGGGAAAATTTCAGTATCCTTTTTAAGGATACCTTCATTGTGGCTTGGGTTGATGGACAAGGTTGTACACTTTGTTATAAAACTGGCAAATAACTAGGCATGTTGGTGCATACATGTAGTCCTAGCTACTCAGAAAACTAAATAGGGAGGATCCCTGAAGCCCAAGAGTTCAAAATCAGTCTGGAAAACACGGCAAGACCTCATCTCACCAGAAAAAAAAAAGGTAAAGAGAAAAGAAGGAAGATGAGGAGGGAGAGGAGGTAAAAGCGGGGAGGGGGAGGAGAGGCAGGAACAGCAGCAGAAGGAGAAAGAATTATGTAGTATGATGTAAATCAAGATTATGCATAATCTTTTCTAATCAAGAATTTATTGATAATTTACATGTTTTAGGTTTAAAATAAAGAACAAATAATCTAACTTCGCAGATCCCTTTTACTGAACAAAAGTGTATTATTTTAATGATAGAAAAGGTTAGTGCCCAGTAGAAGTTTTTGCACATTTGCCTTTTATATTCATCTCCAATAAATTTGTCCAATAAATCACAAATTCTTTCATAGTAAATGTCATTTTTATAATTTGATTTTGCCATTTGAAACAGTTAAAACAAACATATCTCACTCTTGTTTTTTTCTGGAATAGGAAAAGAAGACCTCATGAGGCCAAGAATAATTTGAAGGAAGGTGGCTATTTACAGAACAAAATCAGAAATAATAGGTCTGCCCCTGATTTAGAGTTGGTTCAACCATTTCTATGTCGGTGTCTGATGTTTTGTATTTTCTAAACATGCAAGTCTGTAAGAAGGAAGTCTTTATTTACCCCCTTGACCTTTCTGGACTACCTATTTATTTTCTTTAGTCCCAAATTAAGCTACCTAATTATTACATAGCTAATGAAAGATAATTGTGATTTGGATCCTGATTATAATATCTTATTTAGCTGCTACACAAAATTTGTTTCCTTGGTGACCTATTCATATTGGCTTCCTTCCGGGAGGTTGCATTGTGTTAGAATAATCTGAAAGGTGACACTAATAGTTCTGGCAGCACGTTCTTACAATCTAATTTAACTCTATTCTATTCTTTCACAACAACCAGTAACTTTCAGATGATATTTTGGGTTTGCAGGAATAGAATCTGTTGCTTTTACTCCATTTATTTAACTCAAGTAGTCTAATATTATTCCCCTTTCTCAGTAGAGTCCCTGACCGTTCCCATTTAGAGATCCTCATTTAGAATTTGGCACTGGAGCCCTATGATTGTATCCTTAGGATTCCAAATATCCATTGTAAGTGTTCTAGTGTGAAATTCTAAATGAGGAGCTCAGATGTGTCCATCTGAGAAAAAATAATTGTCTCTGGAATTTATAATCTCTTATACTTCACTTTATGTACTATGTGTGTGTATTTGTGTTAATTGCAATTAATAATCCAGGAAAAATATGAGAAATCATCATTATTTTACTGGATTTCAAATGAATCCTTGACAAGAGTACATGTGGCAGCTTCTAATTTGTATGAAATTGCAAACTAGAGCTGGGGATTTAGCTCAGCGGTTCGGTGACCTGCCTTGCAAGTGCAAGGATCCGGAGTGCAATCCCCGGTACCAAAACAAAACAACAACAACAACAACAACAACAACAACAACAAAACTAGAATTATTCAACTTTTACTATATAATTACTACTTCTGAGAATAGAGATGCAGACAAGCTTTAAAATGTTCATATCTCTAGTGAATATTAAATATTATGCTCTGATGGTGCAAGATGAGTCCTCTTATAAGAGGCTTTGTTTGTACCACAGGCAGATGGTAATGTTTACCTAGATGTGATTTAGAGCAACATGCTGTCAGAAGCCCAAAGTTATTTCTATGGGAGTTATTTCATATTGGAGTAAAATATAGAACTGTAGACATGTCGCTAATGAAGTTTTTTTTTTCCAAATCTGATTGCTGTTTCCTCTTTTTTGTCATAGATAGATATGAAATTAACATTTTTGGACCATACAAGTCAGTGGGTTGGAATATTCATTTGATACAATAATTTCTGGACAAAATACACTTAAGATGGAATTCAGTTTTATAAAATGTGACATATCTGACTGTTGAAAAAACAGAGTGAAAATGTATATATAAGTAATCTATCTGCCTATCTATCTATGTTTACAAGGTAAGCTTAAAATGGCCACTTGCAGAGTTAAGTGAGAGGAAGAATAATAAGGTGTTCTGTGGCTGGAGATTGATGGATTCAGTCATAGTTGAAGGCCTGGAGCTCACTGTAGAGTCCCACACAATTTCATTCCAGGAAGCCAAAAGATGTGTACTAGAAGGCACTAGAAGATGTGTATTAAAGGTAACAGTAAAGATCAGAGAGCCTCCCAAGAAGCAGCAGTGAGACTAATTTTTAAATTAATTTTATTGGTGCATTTTAGATATATAGTATGATGACATTCATCATTGAGAATTTGTACTTTCATGATATTTTTGGGTTCTTATATTTTTCCCATTTCCCTTCCCTCCCTTCAATCCCTGTTTACAGACTTTGTTTTTGTTTTTTCCTTTTCTCATATTTTCATATTTCTCATATTTTCTCCTTTCCCTTCTTTCCTTTCCCCTAGCCCTCCCACATCCCCATCTTCTTCCTGTCAATCTTTTCTTTCTTTTTCACATTATCCATTGCACATTTTGATCCTCATTTACACTTTCAGTTTCTCACACTAGAGATACTATTCGGTATTTATGCATGTCCCATTTATTTCACTTAAGAGTATGGCCTCAATGTTCATTCATTTAGCTGTAAATGTCTCTAGTTTCTCATGCTTTATGGCTGAGTAGATCTCCATTTTATATATTTTTAAAAAACACGTCTTCTTTAAGCAGTCACCAGTTCATGGGCATTTTTTTTTTTTATTCTATCCTGTGTACAAGCCTATTGGTTGGTGCCATTGCCATGCAGGATGGGTCTTTCCTCTTCAGTAAGTACATTATCCAGATACACTCAGAACTGTGCTAAACCAATCTGGTACGCATATCTTATTCAAGTGGGCACTGCAATGAACTATCATACTAGTCAAACTATTAACAATCATGAATTAATGCACAACGGAAGTATGGTCATCTGTCGTTCCAAGCAAAATGAACAACAAATGCACTAATAGAAACTACCAACTGAGAAGATTGTTCTTCAGTACTGTCTTCTGAAATCATTCAGGGTAGGGCTGCAGTCTTGTAGCCACCTGATTTTGAGTGGAAACTCCATTTCATGCAGAATAACCTGTAAATCAAACCCATGTGTATTTTTCTTACAATTAGTTATAGGGAGCTCATAAGCCTGTAAGTGGAAATAGAAAGAGGGAGAAGGCAAAGTAACACCAGTAGAGGCCATGGACACATAGGCCACTTCCTCATGTAACTTATATATCCCTTGGGACTATCTTAAGTCTGATTCCATTTACAGTGTTTCCATTGGATGATAAATGTGGGTACTCATTCCCAGTTTTATGGCTTAGTAGGTCACACAGGGCTCAGTGCATGGTGAATTGAGAGAGGTAACTGAAAAAAGATAGAACTAAAGGAGTATGGCACCAGAGATAGGGTGTGAATAAAAAAATCCAACCTTCATAAAAGGAAACATGGAATCCAGAGTTTAAGTGAAGAATATGGATGTATATCAAAGCAAAGGTACCAGAGAGAATACGTTCACTACAGGTTCATACTATGGATTGTGGAATGTAGAAATATAAGGAGGTTTCACTTTGGCAGCTTCTATTTTTCAATGAACTATACAGCCATGTCAAGACTTTTCAAAAATTTTATTCCAAAATTTATGAACTTAGATTCACAACTTCAATAAACTATTACTGCCTCTTGTTCTGACAAAGATAAGTGTTTTGTTGATTTCAGAGAAGCCTATTTTCTTATTTTTCTCTATCACAGCTTGGACCAGATTATAATGTAATACTTTTTTCTCTTCCTATGTGCATATATATGATATTGATTGAGGGCAATGGCTATGTTTTTTTGCTTTTGTTATTTCTGGCATTTTACATAAGGTAATATAATTGTCCTTTTTGTTGGATGAACGAATAAAAACTGCAGACCAAATGTTAAGCATGGCAGTGAGAACTATGCTTGCTTTAAGTTCACCTCATCTGCATGCTCCAAAATTATACCTTGGGATCATTTAAAGTTTATTATATGACCAGAGAATTGCTTTACATGAATTCTGTAAAATCATGAGAAATTTGAAAAGAACAGATCTGTACAAAAAGTAACCTGCTTCTTGCTGTTCTTTACAAAATAAGCATGACATAGTAAATAAAATGATTGTTGAAATTATAAGTGGAAAACATCTTAATCTGATTATACAAAGCTAATCAACTTTAAATTAAAAACTATATTATATCTTGAACACCTTTAATTAATATTTTGTTATGCAAATCCAGAAATTTGTTTTAATAAACTTTTATTGAACTTATTATAATTGAGATCCTATTTCCATTTGTGTTGTATTCATTAAAGAGACTATTTATGTACTCTGTATTATGAATATTGGCAATGTTGGAATAGAATTCTTACTAAGCAAATATTTTTTATAACAAGAGTAGTAATATAATCTCAATTCATATATCAACCTGTCTTTATTTTTTTTAGGGAATTAGCTCATATAAATTTTTTTACATATACTTTAAGAGCAAAGTATTTTCTACTGAATTTTACATATATGTTTTTGTTCAATCAGCCAAAATGTTTTGAATTTTCTTATATGTTGAACAAAATACCATTCACTTAAGTGACTGTATAATTAAATATGCAGCATGAGAAAATTACTTCTACTTTCAACATTTACTAATACAGAATTTGTTTGTATACCTAAAATATACCAATAAACTCAATGAGAAAAAAAATAAATGTACATCTGAAAAATAGTGATATTGTTTAATCTTGAAAATTACTTATGCACAGTTAATTGAGTTTATACATTCAAAATTTAATACTTTAAGTTAGTCAAACATCATTAAATTTTTTAATTGACCTAGATTTTAAGCATTTTTCTCAAAATTCAAAAAAATATCAATTCCCATGAATTCTTTTGTGGCATTTTGAATATATTACTGTGCTTTTAGAGCAAACTAATATCTTTAATATTTTACAAAATTCACATTCAGTTGCAAGCTGATAAAGCTGATAAAATATTTCATTATAAAATATGGATTAAAAACACAGTAGGAAAAATCATTATTTTAATCTTGTCAAAACATAACTTCAAATGTGAGTTCTAAAAATACCAAGACAGGTTAAAAATGAAGTATGTATGTGGATCAGTTCATTTTACTATGATTCAAAGTCAATGTCTCTTAAAAATAGAATAAATATATATATTCAGAGCTTCCTAGTCTTGAAGAATTATGAAACAAATATGGTATTAGTAAATTCTATATGATTAAGATTGAATAACACACTATATGCTTTATCACAGAACTTTGTCAAAGGAAGCAATCATGCTCATTTGTTTGGAGACAGGGTTTATTAAGTCTCTAAGTAGCAGATTCAGTCTTTTAAGTAGCAGCAGACTCAGCCAAATTGTGCAAAAACATAAACCCAGGAAAACTGTCAAGTAATGAATGTGTTTCATTTTAGCCTTTTTGTAATTTGTTACCCAATAATGTAAAACAAACAGTAGGATGTGATAGTGCTAAGTCCTGCTATCATAAGGTGGGACCATTAAGTAAGTGTGGTATGCTAATGATGTGGCACGAAATAGGTGAGAAAGATTAAGGGAGACTTGTGAACCAGGGGTAGCCTCAAAGCCTGGGACCATTACCAAGAAAGAGGGGCACATACCAAGGAGAGGTTTTCTGAGGAATGATCATTGCACACATATCAATCTCTATGTTTAGTCTGACAGAATATTTATTAAATCACATCATAAGATGATAAAATATGATAACAACAGATCTCAGGAAAAGGGATGAGCATAGTAACAGAGGCTAATATCTAAAAGAAAGAATGTACAGTAAAGTTCAAATCCAAAGGAGAGAAAGTATAACAGAAAAAGCAGTGAAGTTGACAGAAAAGTATCATTTATTATTTTTCTTTTACTTCAGTTATTGCTTGTCACTCTCTTGCTGCAAAAAGTCTCCCCTTAGGGAGGGGCTTAGTTCATTGTTTTCTCATAATTGTACCACAGTCCAAACATTCCTGTCCTGAATAGCTCAAATGTAATGCTGCTTTCTTCTGTGTGGCACACCATGCTGATTTGCCTCGTGTTATGGCTTGATATCCCCCCAAAGCCTCAGGCACTCATAGATGTGATTTTTTGGAGCTGGCTAGATCTAGGGTGTGTGATACTGGGACTAAGGGTTTGTGGTACTAAATTAGTTCACCTATTGGTTTAGCATAGTTTTGGGTATGCGTAATGTGTGTGGGTGTCACTAGCCAAAATGTTTGTTGCCTAGATGGGATAAAAGGGAAAGGGTGGGGTGTTGCTTTACTTCTGTTGCAGCAGCTGCTGCTACTGCTGCTTCAAATGGTTGCTGCTTACTGCTTCTCCCTACCCTGCCATAGACTGTTTCTCTGCTGCAGTGCCCCTTTGCCAATCCACCCTGCCTTGGATCCTGCTGACTGTGACCAAAAACCCCTACAAACTATGAGCCAAAATAAGCCTTTCCTTCTTTACCTTTGGGTGTTGGGTATGTTGGTTCAGCAATGAGAGAAATATCCAAGAAAACCCATTTGTAGTAGCTTTACTTAAGTATGAGAGAATCTGCTAGATTTCTACACTATAAACTGACATATTTCCTCATTATAAATAATAAGTATTGCATGGGGAAGTACTTTGAAGCTGTATAAAATCCTATTTCTTACCACACTTCCCACTAAAAGTTTTTTCTTTTTTCTTTTCTTTTTTTTTTTTGGCTAAACTTTTACTACAATTGATTATTTGATGACACCATTTTCTATATCTGTTATAATTTTACCTTCAGAAAAGCCATTCTCTTTTCTTTATTCATGTATGTATTTACTCATTCCTAATTTATGCAGTAAATTACAGCCCATGCTTGTTACATTTTTTACTGAAGTTGCTTCATAATTTTGTTTGAACATTTTAAATCTCATTCTTGTTCCTGTTATTATAACTTCATCATTTTCAATGTTTTATGTTTGATAATATAAGGAGTTCTAGGTTCATCTTGCATTTTCCATTTTCCCTGCTCTCAAACTGGAGAAGCCTTTTTTTGTTTGTTTGTTTGTTAAGAAGCTCTGGATTCTTCTAGTGGAGAATATAATGAACAACAAAACATATTTTGTAGGTATTCTCATTGCTACTGGTATGTTGCTCTTTAAAATCCTTCACCAAGCACAAAATAATAATATATGTATGTTAATAATACATTTATGTCTATAACCATCAATTTATGTGTCCATATTTTCATTTCAGTAGATCGAGTCTCATGAGACTACATCAGCTACTCCAAGTCCAATGCAACACTAAAGTGCCATTCTAAATTTCCCCTTTCCTGTAGATTCTCCACGCTAACATTAAAAAATATGGATTCCATTGAACTCAATATAATTTTTAATTTGCTTACTCCACTTGTCCCAAGGCCAGCAATTTGTTTTCTGGGGCTCCAGGAAACATTTTATTTGACTTCTCTCTACATAAATAATTTGATTGAAATTTATTTAGAAAATTTATCAGTTAATGTAAGAAATACAAATATACTATTAAAATTTAGAAAAATAGAAGCATATACATATTTATTGATTATCAAATCTATATGTGTTTATATTCTTATGGTGCTTAGATACTATCTTTTTCTATTTAGGTGAAGGAACCAACATTCCTTGTTTTTAATGTCATATGTTTCATTCTGGACAAGTGTCTGTCTCTGTGTATAAAAGAACACTGGTATTATTACTAACTGTCACGGTTCTTCTAAACCTGTTTGTACTGAGATAACATAGATGGTGTCACTTCTGCAGTTCCTTATGAGCACATACTTTTAGCTGACTATATTGCTTTTCATGCCACTCTATTATCCATCCTTGCTGCTTGTGAATATTGCATCCATCAACTCTCTCAAATGTCATTACCATATTTTGTTGATGACAATCATAAATGCAAGTCTTACCCAAAATATACAGGAAAAATCTGAATGATATTCATTTTCTGGACATATCAAATGTTCTGTACAGAGCTTTATAGTAAAGGTGTATGATGCATCCTGTAGCCCTCAACTGTCTTGTGGTCTGTAGGTTGTAATCATTAGAACCCTAAAATCAGATCTCTTTCAGTGTTGACCATGTTCTCTGACTTTCTATCATTCACATGTTATCACTATCAGGGAGAACAGTGAATTATATTTTGAGGTACTTTCTTGGCAATAAAATTTTTAGAATAAAATATGGATTGTAAAGAATTAAATTACATTAGAGAAGGCTTGTGCCATAGCGGAGTTCTTATGAGGTTTAATAGCAACAACAACAAATCCCAGCAGCAATCTCGTACACTGTACATAGTTTTTGTTTTTCATTATTATTCAGAGAAAAGGTCAGATGAAAAGTGGGGTTAAATGAGTAAAAGGGTTTGAAGAGAAAGGTTTTGAGCTTGTGCTTACCAAAATAGAAAGATGGAGCACAGTGAACAAGGAAACATGAACAAAATCCTGCTAGATGGGACTCAGGATATGTAAGAAAAACAGAGTAAAAAATAAGATGAACAAAATACAAAAGGTAGGAGGGAGAGGAGGTCTAGTTTCAGCATTTTGAAGGTAACATCCAGAAGTTATATTTGATATGAGGATACAGGAAACTCACTGAAAAAGAGAAATGACAGTTTCGAGAGACTGATATAGAAAAGCATTTAGCAATGGCACATTACAAAGTTGAATAGAGAAGCAGATTCTAGAAGGCCAACAAAGAATGACTTATTGTGTTTTAAATCTTAGGTATCTAGAAATTCTACCCCTTCCCAGAATAAGTACAACTTTTTGTAAAATAGCAAAGAAATAATATATCATAGAGTAAGGCTATTAAAGTTTGTAAAATAAAGAATAGAAAAAAATGACCACATTTTACATTTAGAAAATAATTATATTAGACCTTAGTTTATAAGAAAACTGAAGCACAAAGAAGCTAATGGAAACATTCAGTTAGCTAAATATTCATAGACATATAAGTGTTAATAATTCTAACATCAATTTTAATTTTTTTCTATTTCTTAAATATCTGTCTTAAATATTTAAAAAATTTTAAAGCACTTGGATAAATGAAAGGAAAGAAAATATCAACTCCTGTGTTACTGCAGAGATAGACAATGTGGGAATAGGTGGGTTCAGAAATTTCATTTTGCCAATTAAAATTGAAAACGGCAGAATGATGTTCACATATTGATAATATATTCATTCAATGTATGCTTATCTCCTGTGTTACACTACAAGCAGTGGTTATAAACACAATAAAGCTTTGTTCTTGAGCTTAAGGCATTCACTGACAAAGGATCAGTGAAGTGTGAAAACAACATTTACAGAGGTCCTAGCTTCTATATATTGTGCACAAGAAGCTGTATAAACTCAAAGAAAGAGCAAACGTAAGCAGTTGTGCTTAGTTAAGATAACCCTGCTGAAGGAAGAAAATATATGCTAATGAACAGTAATGATTAGTCCAGGAGAGCGAGGAGAGTTTTCAGGGTAAAGACAACACTTGGATGAACATATACCACTGTGGTAATTCACAGGATGCAGAGAAACGGATATTTGTATTGGGGAGTAGATGTTAGGCATAAAAGCAGAAGAAAAGGACAAAGGTAAAATAATGAGATTCATACAAGATGCTTTTCAGTTTATAATGTGTGGGACCAGAACATGACAATCTAATAATGGGAAATAATTGAGGGTGTTGATCAGATCTGTGTGCTAGGTTGCTCACTCTGTAATGAGGTATAGAGTTATTTGGAGTCTTAAAAACTGCATACAAATTTATTGTAGGACTATAAAAGAAGAGCAGGAGAACATTCAGAAAATATAAACCAAGGAAAAGGTATGAGGAATTCAAAACATATTTAGGAAGAAAGTTTCAAAGCTTGCTCCCAAATGTGTGTTAGTGAAGGTAAGAGGGGAGAAGTTATGTATCTGTAATATTCCTAAATTGGATAACCCAATATCTAGTGGAATAGTAGTTTATTGGCAAGGTAAAGGGCAAGCATTAATCAAAAGAGAATACTTAATATATGTAAGCATTTATTAAACACATTAGATAATATCTCCTTAATGCTAAATATTTAAGCAGATAAGTCTCAGAAAGATTATACATATTTTGCCCAATCCCTATATGTTTTAGAAAGCAGCTATAGGACTTAATTGTATATTCTTATTATTCGAAAATTCATGCTCATTTCACTTTTACATTCTTGGTAAATCTCAATAGGGCAGTTTCTGAATGTAGTTATCCCATGTAACGATCATTATGCTTTGGAAGAAATCACTGCAAAGTTCTAAAGTTCTAGCATTTAATATCCACATCTATAAAAATGATGATAATATTACCTCCTTCACAATGATAAGTTTAGCAGGATGATTATTGAAAGTTTATTTGTAAATATTAAGATGATTATTACTACTATATTCAGACCTCTAGTGAGGGTTGTTTCAATAAACTCAAATGTCTCTTTATGTCACATAGAGGCAATATAAAATACAGTAAAAATTACCATTTTTATGTGCAGCTTTTGATAAAAATTGACAGATGTAATGTTTCACTCACTGTAATTTAGATATATAAAATATTTCTATTATATACAAAATTTCCTCAGGCCATTTTGCCATATCCTTGATGTACCTCTCCTTTTAGAAACCACTGATCTTACTTATTTCTATATTTCTGCTTTCCCACAATGTATATAAATAGACTCATAAAATATGTAACACGTTTTTCTAACATTTTTAACAGAATAATGGTCATGAAAATTATTCATTGTTTCTTATAGAGGTAGGTAGGTTTGTGTGTGTGTGTGTGTGTGTGTGTGTGTGTGTCTAACAGTACTTCATTGTATGAATCCTCCTCAGTTTGTTTCTTTTACAAAAGCTGGTAGTATTTGGATGCTTTCCATATTTTAGTTACTTTTAGCAAAGCACCCATAAATATTCAAGCATAGGTATTGAATAGATACAGTATTTTAAATCTTAATTCATGGCAGTTCTCTCTCATGTGATCAATATATGTTTAACTTCCTAAGAACCAATTTTTTCAAAATGTATTCCCTTCAAAAGTGCATGAAAATTCCAGAGATGTATTACTTCAGAAACATTTGATATTTTCAGTCTTTTAATTTTAATCAATGCTGTAGGCAAAGAGGTATTTCATTGCTTTTTATGAATTTTCCTAATGACGTATGATGTTGATCATCTTTAGAAAAACATTTCAACATTTTTGTGTATGTGTAAAAAAATCTGTTCAAAATTTTTACTCATTTTTGTGAATTCTTTATCTCTTATTTACATATTAATATGTATTAATAATATATATAGACATTTTTGAATGCTACTGAGTTACTTCTGATAAGATCTGTGCTCTGCAAATAATTTCACAAAATCTGTAGCTTCCTTTTCCATTTGCTTATGGCAATCATTCCAACAGCAAGGATTTTTCATTTTATTGAGATCAAAGTCATCATTTAAAAATTATTTATCATGCTTTTTTGTTTTAAGAAATCATTGCATAAACTTTCACTAACATGCTTCCATGATATCTTATACGAATGTATTGATTTAACCTTACATTTAGGGATCTAGTCCATATGAAATTTAATTTTATATTTTGTATGAGATATAGCTACTGCTGCTATTATTATTTTTGACACAACACACACACACACACACACACACACACATACATAAAATGCTCTGGCCCATTTGGAAATGACAATCCTTTTCTCATTGAGTTATCTCAGTATTAGCGCAGATAATAATCATGCTCACTTCAACAGCACATATACTAAAATTAGTGCAGATAATAAGTAAATTCAATGGATTAATTGAAAACTATAGCAAAAGTATAAGTAAAAAAAATGTTTTAAAGTAAAAAGCACACTGCAAGTAATCCTAATAAAAATTCCCCTTTGAACATACTTATCTCATAATTCCTACCACTTTTTAAAGCAATTCTAACAGTTCTCTTTTCAGAGTGTCTATATGAGACATGATAAAAAAAATTCAGTGAAAGTTGCTGTTGTGTGCCATCCAAGGAAAAGTCAGATTCTTCAAAATATTATGGTGTATCTCCATCCACCGTATTGATTAGGACTCTGTGATTTGGGGCTCTTCTCCAAAGTAAAAATAATCATAAAAAGTATGGATTCAAGATTTTTAAAAAGTAGACACATAGTACAATTAAAGATACTCACAAAACAGAACTTGCAGAACTGCTTCAGAAAGTGGCAAAAATAATGAGATACTATGCTTGAAGCAAAAAGGAGTTTTTCAAGGAAGATTAATTTCAACATTATTTTATTGTAATTAAAAATATTTTAGCACAAATAATATTTTTAAATCACATTGTCTACATGCAAGGGTCTATTTCTAATTTCTCTCTTTTTCACTGAACTAAATTTATTTTTATGCTCATACAGCTTTGACTATTGTAAGTTATTGAAGATAGGTAATGTGAGTTTTCCAATTTTGACCTTTTGAGATTTATACATATAATATTTCAGCTTTTTAAAATTTGTATAAAAGTGCAAAAATGAAAATTACATATTAGCCTTTCAGCAATTGTTCTTAAGATGAATATAGATTCTTTATACTTTATGATATTTATACATCATTATATAATATATGAACACTTTTTTTTGTTTGTTTGTTTTGAGACAGGGTCTCACTATGTAGTTGAGACTGACCTGGAACTCACTATGTAGCCCAGGCTGGTCTTGAACTCACAGCAATCCTCCTGCCTCAGCCTCCCAAATTTAAAATTTTAATTTTAATTTAGAAATTAAATTTTTAATAATTTAATAATAGTGGGATGAATTCCTTTCACTATTATTCTTTGTTTATGTCAATGATTAAATCTTATAGCATAATTTAAAAGGAAAAGTACTAGGTCAAAGATTACAAGAACTTTTAAGAGACTTAAACTTTATCTAATTATAGGCAAACAGATCCTAGAGGTACTATTCCACACAGCTCACAAAACTATATTCTTACCAGCCATCTGTGACTTTTCATTTTCCCTCATTCTTATAAAAAGTAAATATTGACTTTTAATCTTTGCCAATTTGATAGGCAAAATTGAAACACTGTTGTGACCATGATGAATTTTTTGTTTATTACTGACACTGAACGCTTTACATTTAATTGATATTTGCATGCCTTTATGGAAATAATAACAGATACAAATTGATAGTTTTCCTTGTACTACTTTTTAAAATTTTTGTTTGCTTGTGTTGTAGTACTGGGGATTAAAACCTAGGCATTAACAGTAAACTATATTCTCAACCTTTTAAAAAATTATTTGAGGCAAGATATTATTCAGCAATCAGGCCTCATCCTCCTAGAGTGCTGGGATTATAGGCATGTGACAATTATGTATATACATATATATTCACAAACAATTATTTGAAGTCTTTTGCAGTGTTGCAATATAATTTTCCCAATATGACTCACATGTATAATTTTCCCAATATGACTCACATGTATTTCACTAATTCTCAGTTCTTTAAATTTATTTATATTTTTTTCTTTTTCTTTCTTTAATTTTTTCTGTTTTTGAGACAGACTCACACTATGTATTTCAGACTAGACTTGAACTCACTATGTACCCAGACTTGCCTCGAACCTGCAGCAATCTTCCTACTTCAGCTTCCCAAGTGCTGGGATTACACATGTGTACCACCAACTCCCAAATGTTTATGGTTATTTTTCAACAGGTTTAAACATACATAAGTTTCCAAAATGATACGATGTCACATTGTTTTTATAACCCATGTATGACTATTTTATCTTCCATTATTATAAATTTAAATAGTATTTCCCTCCAGGGATTAGAAATTCATCTTTATTTTTAAAGGTATTTGAAATTTTTATTATTTGATATATCTATTTTTATTATTGTAATTTAAAAATATGGTTTGTAAGAATAATTATATTTCTGACTACTCTAAATGTTAATTTAAAAAGGAGACCCAGGAATAATTTACAAAATGTGGCTTAACTTATAAGTTGTCTTAGGATAAATTTTATAATCTATACTTCATGAATAATATTTAAGTATTTGAGATAGTTATTTTTAGATATACATGTGGCATTACAATACTCAGCATATTACTTTTAAAAATAAAAATCAATATTTAAAATTAATAGTTAATCTCCCTAGCCTGCAGTTTATTCGTGTCTTCTTATCTTTTTCTTAGTAATATTTTTAAAAGATTCAATTATTAATAGTAAACCATAAATTTTGCTCAGAATTTCTATGTTCACAGAGACAAATGTATATTGTTATAGTATTTGATCTCTAATATTATTGTTTTAAATTAAGGATTTATATTGTATATGGTATTAAAATGTATTTTCTGAAATTAGTCAAATTCATTTCTTTGACAGTTTGTCCTTTTTGAATCCTGAATATCATCAGTCTTTTCTTTCTTTCTGTCAAAACAGATCATTTTTAGGATTAAAGCAATACACTCTCAACAAATGGAAGAAGAGTCTCTTTGTACTTGATGTAGAACAATCTTATACTTCCTTGTAACCTTCAAATACAATCTAGTAGATAACAGTGTTCTTATTTCAAGAATGGATGCTAAAATCCATTTTCCAAAGTGTGTTTAACCTGCGAGCTTTTCTACCTGAGTATCTAAGAATGAAAAATTTGAGACTTAATAAGTATTAAATTCTCAGTGGCAGAATACTTCCTGAAACATTTTATCTGGAATGAAAAGGAAAGGAAAGAAGAAAGGAAAGGAAAGAAACCAAGAAAGGAAGGAAGAGAGAGAAAGAGGGAGAGGGAGAGGGAGGGAGGGAGGAAAGAAGGAAAGAAAAGGGCAGGCCTGAGGGAGGGAGGGAAGAGGGAAGGAGAAAAGGAGGGAGGAAAATCTTCTTAAATAGATAATGAAGTCAGATAATATGCTGCTTCAAAAAGTACTAGGCTGAATTTGATAGTCTATGCTTTAATGAGTACCGCTGTAGATTTCGAAGTTATTTCCCAGGCATAAATTGTAGATCTATGTATGTCATTATCGTACTGTAAAATTTGATATTTCTTTGTGCGTTCTTAATAAATATTATTTTTATGTCTTCAAAATCTGTTTTTGCTTTACACATGGATGTTGTGCTTGAGTTTAAAGTCTAACACATAGATCCAGGTCTTTAGCACACTGGCACTCTGCCTGCCTCATAAGCACAAGGTCCCAAGTTCAACCCTCAATACAAAAGAAAGCAAGAAAGAAAGAAAGAAAGAGTCATATAGTGAGCACTGTTTCAATGTTGCCATTTATATGTGGAAATATTTAGAATCAGTTTTACATTGAGTAAATAGTATAAAATGCTAATATAAAGAAAAATACTGCATTGTGACTTCTATATTTACATGCCATCATTTAATTCATCATTTACCATTTATGATACTATATATTTGCTATATCCATATTTATTTTTGGAACCATTTATTTGATGTATCATTTAGAACTCTCTTTTAAAGTTGCTATGAACTTTTTTGAAACAACACTGTTCTTGGATTTTAATAGGAAATTCAAAAGTAGTGACTCCATGAATAGCCAGACCTGTGAATGATCAGGTTTACAAAGGAGAAATGGGAATGAAGGAGAAATTACAGGGTTGAGTGAGCTTTGCAGAAAGATCTTTTCCAAGAATCCCACATTTTGATTTCAGATAAATCAAAAGTTTAAAATGTAAAATATTTCATATCCATGAAGAGTCACTTTTCTAAATAATGAAAATTAGTATTTTTGCCATGAAGCTGTTAGCATATATGTAATACGCTTCTTTGAACTGATAGAAATATTTTTCTGTTCAACTTAATACTAATTTAAGATCCAAAAATACCTATAAATTTAAATAAATAATCCCCATAAATGTGGGTGAAGTATTTAAGTATAAAATTTTCATGATGAATAGATAATTTCTATGTCAAGTTTAAATGAATCTTCTCATTTCTTTTACATTGATTATATTTTTTTTCCTGAAGTTGCTGAAATAGAAAGGATTTAATTGTACATTTAGTCTGAACAAAACATGTGTGATGTAATTTTACTGGCTGCAAGTGACCAAGAAAATGAGGTGATTTAAATGGGCATCATTCTTTCTTGATAAATTTCATGAAAAATGCAAGATAGTAATTATATTGTTTTATGAAAGTAGTTTCTTTCATTAGACACTGGACTGAACTTTAGCGTTTGAAATATCTCTTTAATATTGAAGTGGACAGCCCTGTTGTAGACAATATTGCAATTGTGTTTCTTACCCGCAAATTGTAAGCCATAAATCTGATGCGTGGTTGGCTTGTTGTGATCTTCCAGTTAAAAAGTTTTAGAGAGAGACCTCTGATTTAATCTCTTTGCACACTTTCTCAGTCTAATCTCTCTCTGCACCTGTCCCTCTCTCTCTGAGAAAAGGAGCTCATATTGTCTTTCCATCTCAGGGCAATCAAGCAAATAGGACTTTGTGAGACCTGGCTTAAACTGTCACCTTCATTATTTCCCCAAGCTTTAAAATTACAAAACTATAATATGTACCCAAATTGAATAGTTAAACAAAAAGTCTACTAAAAGTTTCTCAATGTATGCAAAAGGATTTAGGGAAACCAGTTCAAATAAATAATAGATGACTACTTAATCATTTCAGTGATTGCATTCTTTTCTTCAGATTTATAAAGAAGTTTCAAAGATAGTATAGAACATTCCCTTATCTCATCACCCCATTTCCTCTAATGTTGACATCTTCTGTATTCATGACAGTTTGGTCAGAGCTAAGAAATCAACATTGCTACATTATTATCAATATGCTTCATTGATTGCTTTCTAAATCTAGCTATTTCAAATTATTATTATAAGCAAGTTTTACAAGCACATCACTACATAGTTGAAACTAACTATTAATATCAGAACTTGCTATTGGACATTAGGCAATGTACTAGGCATTTTCCACCTATTATTTTATATAGTCCTAATAATAAACCTACAAGATAGAGTGCTCATAAGCATTTTATGTATGAGGATGCTGAAATTATGACCAAGTCGATGTCATACAGTGAATGAGATATAAGACAAAGATAAGTGTACAGAATTCATGGTCTTCTATACCAAAATAAAATTTCTAAGATTTAGAATGGTCTGTTGCTATGTTCATCGGTACTGTCTTTTCACAATTTATTCCATCAAAAAGTACTGAACTCCTCCAAAATCGCCACTTTTCTAGGTGTTGAGAATATAATACACAAATTAGTAAAACGGAGATCTCATAGAATGGTCAGTTGAGTGCAGATGTGTGTTTCACAAATTATTATACGAATAAATATATAATTGTAAACTGTATTATGTAGTGTTAAGACAGTGTGATGAGTCTCACAAATGGGCCTCATTTAAAGTTTGGGACTCGTGCTCTCAAGGAAAGTGTTTATTAAATGCTATAAAGATAAATCTCACATAATAAGATTAAGGAGGGGAAACAGCATTCTAGACAGGAAAATCAATGAGTTTGTAGACTCTGTCTGCTTTGAGGTCATATCTGGATCTCAATTTCCAAAAGTACACCAGGAGCCATGAAATAAGTAGAACTTTGTCATCTTTGTTTATAACTTTATAAAAAAATCTGTCTTCATAAGTTCCTTTGAATTCTATCTTGTCTTTCCAGGCCCTTTTGAGGTTCATTCCATTTCATGAAATATTGATGTTTGCTGAAACCTGTGCAGATCTCTCCTTTCTTTGCCTTCTTGTTCATATATTATTATATACCATTAGCATGTGTGAAATTTTAACTCCCAAAGAGCAGAGAAAATGACAAATAGTCCTTGTCATATGGAGATGAGTAAATATCCCCTGAACTTAAATTTGAATTTGAATCTTGTGTTAGGCCTTCCCTTGAGAAGAGAAATAGACACAACCAGTGGTAATATCTTTAGTAGAAACCAAATAATATGAAATCAAAACTGGTTCCATTAGCATATCTAAATTCTGAATTTAAAAAATATATAGAAAAAATGTTAAAATGTCACATAAGTGTTACACATATTAAGGAAAAAGCAAAGGATATAGCATATAGAGTATAGAGACAGAGAAGATCTTAGCACCATTTTCTTCTGTAGTTGATGTGAAAGTAACATATGTTTCAATTAGCAAAATTTATTCTCTGAACACTGGTAAATACATAGAATTTTGGGTCTTCCTTTATTAAAAAAAAAAAAAACAAAACTCTCCAAAGAGAAAAGACACAAACTAGTAACTATGCCAAACTTACAAGTTTTGTCTTTATAAAAGGATTTCTAATACTGAGAGTAGATCATGTTTATAAAAGTTTTTCAGAGACAGAATCAATAGAAAAAAAAACTCCTCATATTCTTTTGATTTTCTGCCAAATTTTGTTTGACCACAGATATAATGACCAAGAAAAGCCTCCCAAATTGAAGTTGTTAATGGAAATTTTGATATGCTTTTTGTTCCAACAAATTATTAGAGAATAATAAATTATTATGAGAATAAGAAAACTAGGTCTTCCATATTTCTTAGTTTCTGATAATAATTGCAAAGAAGATACTTTGAGATTAATTACAGTTTTGCTTTTCTGTGAATTCTTAAATAAGAATTCTCTTTTAGCTTCTTTTTGTGAAAGCTGAAATTTATAATTGCAACTGTTTTAAAAAGCTTATTTAATAACTTGAATATTACATTTATTGACAATTATGTAGTCACTGTAATTTTGAGCTTATGATTTTTGCTTCATTTGATAAATTTATAAATATATTATAAAAAGCACTATGGTGCAAAGTTATAATTCATGACCAACCAAAAGTTTGATTAAATTAGATTTAATAATTTCATATTCTTTTCTTCTTCTCCAAAAGAGTTCTTTAGATTAATTTAACAGTTGGTCTTTCAATACTTATTCTAGAAAGTCTTTTGACTTTGAGATATTTTTATGTTTGACCCTGTCAGTTTTGGGTTATGCTTAATTATTTCAATTCCAAACCACCTCAGAAATGTAAAAAGGGAGACACTGTTACTTAAGATTAACTTCACTATTTAACTCTGAGGATTGACTTAACAAAAGGCATCATTTCCAAAAATTAGAAAATGGTCAAAGTTCTTCCTTCTGGCTTTCACAACCTTCCCCCACACAAACCAGCCTAACTCAGCGGTACTAGTGGTGATTGAATCCTTTTTTGTACTCCATGTTTTAATGGCAAAATGTTTTTCTGTCCTTCTGAGTTATATTGGAAGGATGATTAAATTGAGTGCTCATTACATAACTTTCATAGCTACCAATGATATCAGGTTTCTATCCAACTTGATGAAATGTATATGACATTCATTCATTCGACTTCACTGAGCACTGTCTGTATACAAGGCACTGTTATAATCACTGCGGATTAAACATGGCTTCTTCCATCATAAACTTATGATTTACTAGGGGACAGAGATAGGTGTATCCCTGCTCATAGGACAGTGTCAGATGATATGAAAGGAAAAAGATGAACGGTATAATGCAAGCAGGAAAAGGGCATTTAAATTAGACTGGAAAGATAGCAACACTTCATGAAAGGAATGATTGAGTTTTGTCATGTCTTAAATACATAATTTGGTTAGATAAGGGCATTCTGGGAGTTCTCCACTTGAAATACAATACACTGCTTTGTCCCTTATTAGCGTAGCCAATTAGGAGCTGACAATGAATTGAATGCATTTTGAATATATTTGAATCCATGCGGTAAAAAAAAAAATCTTTTATAACCACTCCATTGAATGTTTTAATTTACTGAATCAAAATGAATATGTAGCTGAAGATCACATGGCCAGTGTCTGGGAGTTGAAGTGGCACTAAAGCTGAGAATTTTTATGTTGAACTTGAGTTTATTTTGGTCTGTAATTATAAGGGGCACAGCAAGCAAAGTGAACTAATGAGAACTCCAGCAGATAAGAATTGAAGTGTAATAAATTGTCTATAAATTTTCTTACCATATCATTGTTCTTCTTTAGGTCCTACTCTTTTTCTCTATAGGCTATTTTTGGGAGGTAAGCTTAAAATATTAATTGACTGAAGTAGGAAGGCATAAGGAGAGATCAAAGGCAGATTCTGCTTCAAGCTGGAATTAAGTAATTAGAATTCCCTCACTTCATAAAATACAAACAGTACTCATCTACACACTTAATATACAATGTATTCACTCATCGAGCCTTTATGAAACATCAAACATGTGACCAAACTCTGCTGTGATGTGAAGATGACTGAGATATAGCCTATACTTTCAGATTTCATGATTTAGCAGAGAGACCTATATTCATATAAATGGAACAGTAGAGTAGAATCATCTTATTGATGAGTGCATTAAGTAGATGAGAAGGAACAAAAGAGACTTCAGAAGGTTCTGGTAAGAAGTGATGCCTGAGCTACATCCTGAAAAGCCTGAAAGTGAGTGAGTGTTCACAGGCTGTTGAGGGAATTTCAAATATTGGCAAAGCATGAATAAAAACACAGAGATACATAACAGCTTTGATCATGAAGTGCATTCAGGAGTTTGTGTTGGAGGTTGGGGGAGGTTGTTGCATGAAGAGTTGGAGAGGTAAAAGAAGAGTCTTGGAAGACAAAAGAGCCTGAACAACACTGAATACACTGGGAGAAGAATTTAGTCTTATAGAAAATGAAAGGTGACTTTCAAATTTTAACATCTTATCATTACTATTATTAAGTAAAACTTAATTATCTTATTATTAAGTAAAACTTTGTATATGCATATTCATAACAACATTATTCACCATAGCCAAACTGAAAGCCCAAATTTCTATCAATTGATAAATAGATAAGTAAAGTGTGATACATACCTACAGTGGAATATTTATCAACTATAAAAATATGATGAATGAAAACACTAGGCTAACAGATAAAAGGCAGATTCAATGTCTCCATTTTGTTTGGTCTTATGTATGTTAAAATATATGGAAGTATAAATCCATGCAAACAGAAAACAGAATAGTGGGTGCCAGGAAGTGACAATGTGGGGAGTACGTAGTTGACTTCTGGGGTGATGACAGTGTAGAGTAGTAATGACTGCACACCATTGTAAATGTTCTAAATAGCTTTAAAGTTTAAATTTTCAAATGACTAAAATGATAAATTTTAGAGTATAGATAGTTTGTCACAATAGAAAAATAAAAATCTTAAAATTCAGGGAGATGGCAGGATGTTGTTTTTGTTTTGTTTTTGGTTTTGGTTTTGGTTTTTTGAGACAGGGTCTCATTATGTAGTTGAGACTGACCTGGAACTCACTATGTAGCCTGGGCTGGTTTCTAACTCACAGCAATCCTCCTGCCTCAGCCTCCAGAGTGCTGGGATTACAGGCATGTTCCACCACACCCGGCTCAGGATGGTATTTTTAATGGTTATTTTGTCGTATGTATCACATGGTCAGTGGGCATGATTCTAGGAAAGAAGTCTGCTGTACCAAGCAGGCCATCAGAATGTTCTTGTTGGGACCTTCTCCTGTACATGAAGATGGATTATATCCACTTTACTTAGGTAGCTTTTTCATGATGGGCCTATCCCTATTAGTCTGGAACCAAGAGGTTGTGCAAGGCCCACAGTAGGCATGTGAGGAACTAATTTCATGATTATTCCAAACCTAGGTATATTTACTTTGTCTTTAAAATCAATGCATTTTAAATTATGAAGAGATTTATTTTCTTAAGTGATTGTACATCATTCTCTTCAAAGGCAATTCTTCATTTTCCAGTTAAAATAGGTCTACTTTTCTTTTCACATTATTAAGCAGTACAACTCTTTATATTGCATCATAGTTTTATTTCCTTCCAGGACAATAATTTGGATTGCAAGTACTCCCATGTTCTATTCCAATTGAGGCAGAATTACAAGTTCTTTTAGGATCTTGCTAATCTAATCTGATCACTACCGTATATCAATCCAGTGAGTTTATCAAACAGATATTACCCTTAAATTTCCACATGAGAAAATCAAGGCTCAGGCTTATTAAGCCTTGTAGAATAAATACACAGGGCAGAACTCCCACATGAACCCAGATCTTCATCTTCAAGATGCTAATAAGAGGCATTTAGATCAGACCCAGCACTGAGGCTAATCCAAGTCTATCCCAGATGGTGCAGTCAATCAGTGGAAAGCCAGAATTCATAAAATGATGTGTACTCTGCCTACTTCTCTTTGTCACATTTTTCTTGGTTTCATTGTTACCACTTTAAACAGAAAATTAGAAACCCTTTCTACTCTCCTCAGAAGGCTTTTTTCCTTCTGTGAATATGTTGTGAGCATCCAGAGTGAAGGAATATTTTGAACACTGCTCAAGGCCTAACTGATTTAAAAAGATTATCCATGATCCTGGATGTTGTGTGCTGTCTTCTGGGCATCAGAATATATAGCACCATCAAAACTTCTCACTTTGGAATTATTAATTTTAAATGATCTCATCATATAAATTGAATAAGAAAAATATGCTAACAACCTAGCTACTGATTGTGACCCAGTGTTATTATGATAAATTTCTTTTTCTCAATATATTCAATCCCATACTCTTTGTAAGTAGATAGAGGGATTCAACATGGCTGAATAGAGGAAGAGCCATGTTGGAGCTACTCAGAGAAAAATCAACTAAAACACAAGTAATTGGAAGAAAGGGACATATATCCTGATGCTAAAATCAATTGGAAAGAAGATTTGTAGATCAAACAAAACATAGGTGCAGGACTTTATAAAACAGCATATCAGCTCACAGGGCTGCCAGTAAGTAGCCAATTCTGCCTGCATGCCAAACAAAATGGCCATACTGGGAAGTATCCAAGAAACTGATGGGCTGAAAAAGTGCAGGTAACTCAAGCTAAACAGGATAAATTTGGGAGGCCCCTTGCCTCTTTTGCTTTCCTTCAGTGGACACTGAAGCCTTGCAGCAAACTTCACCAGCACACAAACAGTTGAACTGCTCCCTCCTTAATAGCCTCCAGCTCTTTTTTTCTGTCATGCACACTGGGGGCTAACTGGAAAACCTAGGACAGCAAAGTTAGGGACCACACAGCACAGGTGAAAGAAGTGAGTAGTGATGATTAGCTTGAGAGAAAGATGCAGACATTTCAACACAAACCTTCAAGTCAAGGATAGCCTAGAGTGAGGTATTTCAAGACATAAAAGAAAACAACCCCCAACCTAGACAGATATTTCATAAAAAAACTCTCCTTTCAAAATGAATAGGGAAATAAAATACTCCCATGACAAATCACACCCAAGAAACTTTGTAAATACCAAAATAGCACTCAAAAAAATTTTTAATATCCTAGAAAGAGACAATGAAGCTCACAACACCATGAGGACAAACATAGTAAATCTAAAATAATTCATCAGGCAAATCAAGAAATTAAAGGGAGAGGGGGAAAATAAAAAAGAGCCAACAATAGGCAAATTCCATCACAATGATAACTCAATCCATATCAGTTAAAACCATCCATGTTAATTGTCTCAATTCACCAATAAAAAGAAATAGACTGGCAGAATGGATTAAGAGGCAAAATCCAACACTATACTGTATACAAGAAATACACTCAATTAAAAAAATAAAACTCATAGACTTAAAATGAAAGAATGGAAAGAAGTTGTCTGTGCTATAGGAACCAGGTAAAAGACAGGGGTAGCTGTCTTATTTGCAGATGAAGAAAATTTCAAGCAAAACCTAATTAAGAGAGACAAAGAAGGTCACTACATCCTTATAAAGTGAATAATCCAAAAGGAAGAGATGACAGTGATAATTATATATGCACCAAATACTAATACCCCTAATTATACAAAGCAAACATTAAGGGACATGAAAACCAAATAAGCTCTAATACAATTGTAGTGGGGGACCTCAATAACCCACTGTCACCAATAATCTGATCATCTAGACAAAAATATCAACAACAAAATGCTAGAACTGAGCCAAGCTTTTGAACAAATGGACTTAATAGACATCTACAGAGTACTCCACCACAAAAAAATCAGAATATACATTCTTTTCAGCTGCACATGGGTCAGTCTCCAAAATAGACCAAATACTAGCTCACAGTACATGTTTAAGTAAATGCAAAGAAATTGAAGTTATCCCATGTATATTATCAGATCATAGTGCAAATAAACTGTAGATCAATAGCATAAGAAACTGCAAGAACTTCACAAATGGAAATTGAGTAACACCCTGCTGAGAAGCCATTGGGTCATGGAGTAAATTAAATAAATTAGACTGTTCCTACAAGTAAATTATAATAACAGTGCAAACATACAGGAGTCTATGTGATACAATGAAAGTAGTTCTACAAGGGAAATTCGTAGCAGTGAAAGGCCATACCAGGAAAACAGAGCAAGCGCAAATAATCTAATGCTGAACCTCAACCTCCTAGAAAAAGAAGAGCAAGACAAACCCAAAGATCATACAAGGGAGGAAATTATAAGGATCAGAGCAGAAATCAATGCAATAGAGACTAAGAGAATGATACAAAAAAATCAACTAATCAGATTTGATTTTCCAAAGAATAAATAAAAATCAATAAACACTTAGCCAACTTATCAAAAAAAAAAAAACAGGAAAGAAAAGGCTCAAATCCACACAATTAGAAATGAAAAAGGTGAAGTCACAACAAACCCAGCAGAAATCCAGAGGATCATCAATACCTACTTTGAGAACCTGTACTCTAATAAAATGGAGAACACACACACACACACACACACACACACACAAATGGATAGATTTTTAGATACATATGAATTACCAAAGTTCAAAAAAAGATATAAAAATTCTAA
The DNA here is from genome assembly GCF_012274545.1 of Fukomys damarensis. Lineage (NCBI taxonomy): Eukaryota > Metazoa > Chordata > Mammalia > Rodentia > Bathyergidae > Fukomys > Fukomys damarensis. The sequence continues at coordinate 54,209,170 of NW_022900928.1, forward strand.
ACACCCCAATTACAATCAGTGAAATTGAAAATATAATTAAAAATTTACAAAGAAAGAAAAGCCCAGAAACTGAGGGCTTCACTGCTGAATTCTACAACATTTAAAGAAGTAATATTGCCACTATTCTTTAAACTTTTCAATGAAATTGAATGGAAATTATATATATATATATCCCCCAAAAATCAGACCCCCCAAATATAAAGACCCAATTAAAAATGGGCATCTGAAATGAACAGATATTTCTCAGACAAAGAAATAAAAACAGTAAATAAACATATGAAAAAATGTTCAACATCACTGGTCACTTGAGAGATGCACATGAAAATAATGCTGAGATTTCAGCTCACCCCAAACAGAATTTCTCCTATCAGGAAACCCACTAATAATCAATGTTGCCAGAGTTGTGGGAAGAAAGGAACCCTTCATTGTTTATGGGAGTGCAGACTGGTGCAACCACTGTGGAAATTAATAGGGAGATAACTCAACTGGTATTAGAGGTCCCATTTGACCCAGGTATTTCTTTGCTGAGTATCTTCCCAAAAGAATCAAAAGAATCATACCACAGTGATTATATGTGCACTCATGTTTATAGCAGCATAGTTTGTAATGCTAAATTTTTGGAACAGCCCAATTGCCCATCAACTAGAAACTGGATAAATAATTTGTGATTTCTCTTTTTTATAAAATGGAGTACTATTCAGCTATAAAGAAAGAGAAACTATAGACATTTATAGCTAAGTGTATGCACATTGAAGCCATACTCTTAAGTGAAGTAATTAGGACACATGTGTAAATACTGAATAGGTTCTCTGGTGTTTAAGACTCAAATACTAAATAAGGATAAAAAAGTATAATTGATATTATGATATAGGAAGAAATCATCTAATGGAGTAGGGGAAGTGGGAGGGAAAGGGGAAAGGAAAAAAGGGGAAAGAAAAAACATGAGAAAAGGAAAAACATAGGAGACAAAATTCTTTGCAAATAGGGAAGGGTAGAGGGGGTGAAGGGAGCACAGGGGAATAGGGAAAAAATAAGAGCAAAGATACATCACATAAAGTTACACGGTCTTAATGATGAATGTAACTATATTGTATACCTAAAATATACCAATAATCTTAATGGGAGAAAAAATGAGATCACCAAAAGAGTGAAAAGACAATCCACAGAGCGGGGAAAATACTTTATCCAGTTGCTCCTCAGACAATAGTCTAATATCTAGCTCATATAAAGTATTGAAAAAAATAACATTTCACAAATTTAAAGCCAAATCCAACAATTATCTTAAATGAATACACACTTCTCGGATGGAGTACAAATAGCAAATAAATACATGAAAATATGTCAGTATCACTAGTCATTTGACAAATTCACATTAAAACAATGCAAAGAATGCATCTCACTCAGAAATAATGGCTACTATCAAGAAATCAACCAACAATAAATGCTGGAAGTGTGGTAAAGAAAAAGGAATCCTTTTTCACCATTGGATAATGTAGGCTGGTGTAACCATTGTGGAAATCAGTGTTGTGATTTCTTAAAAAACTAGGACTAGAAGTCCCATTTAATCCAGCAATTCTTCTTGGTATCTTCCCAAAAGAAGTAAAAGCATTATACTACAGTGATATATGTGCACACATGTTTATAGTAGTACAGTTTGTAATAGCTCTATCTTGGAAACAATTCAAATGCTCATCAATCAAGAAATAAATAAAACATGTGGTTATTTTATATAATGAATTGCTACTCAGCCATAGAGAAGAATAAGCTTCAGATATTTCTAAGAAAATGGATACACTTTAAAACAATACTTTGAAGTGAAATAAATTGAGCACGTATAAGTAAATATCACATTGTCTTTCTCATGTGACAAACTGAAAATGTAAATGAGGACCAAAATGTATAATAGATATTGTGAGATAGGAAGGAATTATTCAAAAATGGAAAAGCTTTCCTTTCTCCTCACAACCCCACCAATATTTGTTACTGGTTGATTTCTTGATAGCAGCTATTCTTTGTGGGGTGAGGTGGAATCTCATTGTTGTTTTCATCTGCATCTCTTTAATGATCCATGATATTTTTCCATATATTTACTTGATGCTTTTACTTTTTGTCTTAGAAATCTCTGATCATTTCAGATGCCCATTTTTGAATTGGATCTTTATATTTGGGGGCTGATTATTTTGAGTTCTTTATATATTCTAAATAAGAGTCCTTTGTCAGAGGAGCAGCTGGTAAAAATTTTTTAGCACATTGTAGGTTGTCTCTTAGTTCTGTTGATGGTTTCTTTGGCAGTGCAAAAGCTTTTTAATAAGATGAGATCCCAGTGGTTGATTCTTTCTGCTAGTTCCCTTGCTACTGAGGATTTGTTCATAATGACTTTTCCTATTTCAATGTCTTCAAGAGTTCTGCCTAACTTATCTTCCCGCAAGTTTAGTGTTTCTGTTTTAATATTTAGATTTTTAATCAACTTGAATTTTACTTTAGTGCATGGTGAAAAATAAGGGTCTAGTTTTAATCATTGGCAGTTTGAGATCCAGTTTTTCCTACACCATTTATTAAAGAGGCTATCTTTCCTCCACTGAGGATGGTTAACTCCATTGTCAAAGATGAGGTAGCTTATTACATCTGGAGTTGATTTTGTGTCTTCCAGTCTGTTCCACTGATCCTCAGGTCTGTTTCTTTGCCAGTACCATGCTGCTTTTATCATGGTGGCTTTGTAGTATAGTTTTAAATTGGGAATTGTTATACCCACTGCCACGTGTCTGTTGACTAGGATGGCTTTTGCTATTCTAGGCCTCTTGTCATTCCAAATGAATTTTTGGATTCTTTTTTCTACTTCTGTGAAATATAGTGCTGGAATTTCAATTGGCATTGCATTGAATCTGTATAGCAGTTTTGGTAGTATAGCCATTTTCACTATGTGGTTATTCCTACCCAGGAGCAGGGGATATCTTTCCATTTTCCTATATACTCTACAATCTCTTTTTTCAGAGTGCTGCAGTTTTCAGTGTAGAGGTCTTTCGCTTCTTTTGTTAGATTGCTTCCTAGATACTTCATTTTATTTTATTTTTTTGGATGCTATTGTGAAAGGAATTATCTCCCTAATTTCTCTCTCAGTGACTCTGTTGTGTACAAGAAGACTATTGATTTTTGAATGTTGACCTTGTTTCCAACTACTCTGCTAAAAGTGTCAATTAGGTCTTGAAGTCTTTTGGTTGACCTTTTTGGGCCTTCAATATAGAGTATCATATTGTTAGCAAATAATGAGAGTTTGACTTCTTCCTTTCCTGTCTAATTTGCTTTAATTTCTTTCTCTTGACTAATTGCTATGGCTAATGTTTCCAGAACTATATCAAAGAGGAGTGGTGACAATGGGCATCCTTGTCTTGTTCCCAATTTTAACATGAGGCTTTTCAGTTTTTGACTATTTAATATGATGTTTGCTATTTGTTTCTCATAGATAGTCTTTATTACATTGAGATATAGACCATCTATTCCAATTTTTTGCAGGGTTTTTTATCATGAATGGGTGTTGGATAGTGTCAAATGATTTTTCTGCATATATCAAGAGGATCATATGATTTTGTCCTTGACTCTGTTAATATAGTGTATTACATTTATTGACTTTCGTATGTTGAACCATTCTTGCATCCCTGGAATAAATCCGACTTGGTCAGGATGTATGACCTTCTTGATGATCCTCTGTAGTCTGTTTTCTAGTATCTTATTAAGGATTTTTGCATCAATATTCATTAAGGAGATTGGCCTGCAGTTCTCTTTTTCAGTTGCCTCTTTCCCTGTTTGGGAATCAAAGTGATACTTGCTTCCAGGAATAAGTTTGGAAGTTGCTTCCCTTTCAATTTCATTGAAAAGTTTGAAGTGTAATGGCAGCAGTTCTTCTCTAAATGTCTTGTAAAATTCAAGTGTGAATCCATCATGACCTGGACTTTTCTTTGTTGGTAAATTTTTAGTTATATTTTCAATTTCATTGATTGTAATTGTGGTCTTTAAAATGTTTTTATCTTCTTTGTTCAACTTTATTATTTCATGTGTATCTAGAAATCTGTCCATTTCTTCTGTGTTTTCCATTTTATTTGAGTACAGGTTCTCAAAGTAGGTATTGATTATCTTCTGCATTTCTGTTGGATCTGTTTTGACTTCAACTTTTTCATTCCCAGTTGCACAAATCTGAGCCTTTTCTTTCCTTTTTTTGATAAGGTTAGTTAAGGGTTTATCAATTTTATTTATTCTTTAAAAAAAAACAACTCTTTCATTTATTTTTTGTATTTTTTTTTAGTTTCCATTGCATTGATTTCTCCTCTTATCTTTATAATTTCCTCTCTTGTTCGAGATTCTGGTTATTTTTGCTCTTGTTTTTTAGTAGTCTAAGATGCATCATTAGGTTGTTTATTTGGGCTCCCTCTGTTTTCCTAGTGTGGGCATTCAGTGCTATGAATTTTCCACGTAGAACTGCTTTCATTGCATCCCATTGATTCCTTTATATTGTATTGGCATTTTGATTTATTTGTTAAAAACTGCTTGATTTCTTCTTTAATTTCCTCTGTGACCCATTGATTGTACAGGAGAGTGTTGTTCAATTTCCATGTGTTTGTGAAGTTTCCTATGGTTTCTTGTGCTATTGATCTCCAGCTTGATTGCACTATGATCTGACAATATACAGGGAATAACTTTGATTCATTTGCATTTATGCAAACCTCTTCTGTGAGCTAATATGTGATCTATCTTGGAGAATGACCCATGTGCAGCCGAAAAAAAGTGCATATTCTGATTATGTGGGGTGGAACACTATAGACATCTATTAAGTCCATGTTTTCAAAAGCTTGGCTCACTTCTAGTATTAAATTGTTGATTTTTTGCCTAGATGATCCATCTATTTGTGAAAGTGGGGTATTTAGATCCCCCACTACAATTGTATTAGTGCTTATTTGGTTTTTCATGCTGCTTAATATTTGTTTTATATAGTTGGGGGCATTAATATTTGGTGCATATATGTTCGTGATTGTCATCTCTTCCTGTTGAATTGTTCCCTTTACAAGGATGTAGGGGCCTTCCTTGTCTCTCTTAATCAGTTTTGGTGTGAAATTTACTTTGTCTGTGAATAAGATTGATACCCCTGCTTTTTTCAGGGCTCCTGTTGCATGGCTAATTGTTTTCAATCCTTTCACTTTCAGTCTATGGGCTTCTTTTTGCACTAGGTGTGTGTCTTGTATACAGTATATTTTTGGATTATGCTTCTTAATCCATTCTGCCAGTCTATTACTCTTGATTGGTGAGTTGAGGCAATTGACATAGATGGTTATAACTGATATGTACTGACTTATTATTGTCATGTTATTGTCCTTTTGTTGACTCTTTTTACTTGTTCATCTTCTCCTTTTAGTTTCTTGCCTTGCCTATTTGATTTGTTCTGTTGGGTCTCATGGTGTTGTTACCTTCATTGTCTTTTTCTAGGATATTGTTTATATTTGCTTGTAGTGCTGGTTTGGTATTCATGTAGTTTCTCAGATGTTCTTTGTCATGAAAATATCTTATTTCCCCATCCATTTTGAAAGAAGTTTTGCAGGATGCATCAGTCTAGGTTGGAGGTTGTTTTGTTTTAGTACTTGAAATTCCTCACTCCAGGCTCTCATTGACCTAAGGGTTTATGTTAAAAGTCTGCTGTGATTCTGATGGGCTGTTCTTTGCATGTGATTTGTTTCTTTTCTCTTATTGTTTGTAGTATTTTGTTCTGTTGGGTTTCTGGGATCTTGATTATTATATGTCTAGGTGTAGATTTTTTTTGATCATGGCTGGTTGGGGTCCTATATACCTAATTTATGTGAATGTCAAATTCTTCCCTTCTGTTTGGGAAGTTTTCTGTCCTTCATTCTGTGAAAAGCTTTTTAAAGTCATTTGCATTTTCTCCGGCTAATTCATGGATTCCTATCAGTCTTATGTTATTATTCTTTGCATCATCTAGGAGTTTTTGGATCAATTTCTCCTGATCCCCCACTGTTTTTAAGAGACCTTTGTTTTCATGGTCACTGACTGCAATCTTATCTTCTATATATAAGATTCTATGTTCGCATCCTTTTATTCTGTCATGTACACTTTCAATGGAGGGTTTAATCTCCTGGATATCTGTTTGAATCTGGTTTATGGATTCCATTTCTTTCCTATGTTGGGCATTTATTGTTTCCATTTCTTTCTTATGCTGGGCCTTCATGGCTTCTATCAAGGTTCTGAGCTATTGTCTCTTTTTTTTTTTTTTTTTTTTTTTTTTGTCCATTTCTGTTCTAGTGTCTTGTATCCTGACTTTCATTTTGCTCACCATCTCTGTGATTATCTGGGAAATCATTTCTGTTTTGAATTTTCTATATCCTGATTGATCTGTTTTGTTACTTCCTGTGCTGAATTCAGGGTGTCCTGGTGGTTCTCTATTGGCCTTTTCATCCTCATTTGTCCTACTGTTTGCCATTGGTGAACTGTAAGTCTGTCTTTGTGTCTTGCTTAAGTGCTTTCTCATTTTTTTTTGTTGTTGCTGTTGTTGTTGGGTTGCCCTTGGTTTAATTTCTGGGTTATTACTTAAATCTTCCTGATATTGTTGTGCTTTAGCTTTTGATTCTCTAATGACTCATAGACATTCTCATTTTCTTAATATCAGAGGAGGCACCTTATTAAAGCAATCACAATCCTTTAGCCCAATTGATACAATCAGCAACATAATAGGACCAAGCATAACTTATAAATTGACCTTTTGTGGTAGCCATTAATCTATCACCTTTCAACCATGTGAATTAAATGAAAATCAAGAAGCAGCCCCAAATAAGTTTGCAGTGAATATACTCTTTAATATAGCATCTTTACCATTTCAGATGGGGGCTCAGACAGAGTTAGGATGAGAGAAGTAGATAAGTAAAACACATGGAGAAGCTTTTCCAGGATGCCAGAGGACATAGAATGACCATACAATCATTGGAAAAATGTTAAATTCAGAAGGGAAAGACAGAGTGCAAGAATAAGGACAAGAATATAACCACTTAACAGTAATAGGGACTCAGTCTCTTTTGAAACTACTGACCCTTGAGTGAGATAAAGTGAGAGAAGAAAAGAACATAAAGAAAAAAGAAAAGGTACTGCACAACAACAGACCCAAAAAGAACCCAAAGACCCCGGAGGGGGTCTCTTCCGCTGCCTGCCTGCTGAGATCACCCAGCAGGTGTGCAACCTCCCAGACTGCATGACAACAGACCCAGTAAGGAAGGTAGCCATGTGGGCGCCCTTGAAAAACCCCCACGACCTCCCCCCCCATTCTCAAACCTCCTGATTGGGCCATCCTTACACCAACTCTGCAGAGGCATAGGTTCTCATGAAGGGTAGTTTTCTGAGCTCCCAACTTTGAACATCTTTAAAGAAAGGGCATGGGAAACCTGTAATAGAACAGAGTGGAGTTCAACACTGAGGGTAGGGAAACTCAAGGTAGGCCTTGTGGACTGTGTTCAGTCTCAGTCATGGGGAACTGCCATTGGCTAGCTGAGACCAGGGGATTCAGTTCTGCATATGGCTGTACACGTGGTATAATATGAGAACAGAGACAGTCTGAAAAAGACCCTTCAAATTCTCTTTTTTTTTCTATTTTCTTTTCCTCATTCCACCCTAAAATTTCTTTCTTTTTTCTGTCCTCTCTCTCCAACTCAGTCTCTTGATCCACCATATTATCCCTCATCTCCCTTTTTATTCTGGCTCCTGCTCTAACTCAGACTTCTTCTTTTATTATTTTTTCTTTTTAGGAGGGGTTTCTCTTTATGTTCTTTTCTCCTGTCATTTTACCTCACTCATGGCTCTGTACCTTCAAGGGAAGGCAAGCACCTGTTATTGTTAAGGGGATATATTCCTGTCCTTATTCCTGCACTCTCTCTATCCCCCCTGAAGTTAATAGCTTTGTAAAGATAGTAAGATATTCTACATTCTCTCAATTCACTTCAAACCTGCTCTAATTCTTTCACTTATCTAATCCTCTTGTTCTAAGTCTAACCCCCCATCCTAAATGGTAAAGATGCCATATTGAAAAGCATATTCACTGCAAACATATTATGGACTGCTTCTTGAAATTAATTTAATTCACATGAGTTAAAGGTGATACATTAACGACTACCACAAGTGGTCAGTTTGCAAGCTGTGCCTGATCCTACTAGGCTGGTGAATGTATCAATTGGGATAAAGGGTTATGATTGATTTAAAGAGTTGTTTTCTCTGATATTATGAAAATGAGGATGTCTATGAGTCATTAGAAACTCAAAAGCTAAAACACAACTATATTAGGAAGATTTAAGTAATACCCAGAAATTAAAGAAGGACAACCCAACAATAAAAATAAACATGAGAAAACACTTAAGCAAGACACAAAAACAGATTTCCAGTTCACCAATGGCAAATAGTAGGACAAATGAGGATGAAAAGTCTGATAGTGAACCTACAGGACACCCTGGACCCATAGCACAGGAGGTAACAAAATAGATCAAGCAGGCTCTAGAAAAATTCAAATCAGAAATAATTTCCCAGTTAACCAGAGAGATGATGAGCAAAATGGAAGTCATGATTTGAGACTCTAGAGCAGAAACTGACAAAAAAATAGATGAGCTGAAGACCATGACAGAAGCCATGAAGACTCAGCATAAGAAAGAAATGGAAACAATGAATGCCCAACAGAGGAAAGAAATGGAATCCATAAAACAGATTCAAACAGATATCCAGATTAAAAACTCTATTGAAAGTGTATGCAACAGAATAAAAGATTGCGAATACAGAATTTCAGATATAGAAGATAGGATCACAGTCAGTGACCATGAAAAAAGAGGTCTCTTAGAAACAGTAAGGGATCATGAAAAATCAATCCAACAACTCCCAGACGATACAAAGTAAAATAACATAAGACTGATAGTAACTCATGAAAAAACAAGAGAAAATGCAAATGACATAAAAAACTCTTCACAGAATTAATGACAGAAAACTTCCCAAACAGAAGGGAAGAATTAGACATACAGATAAGAGAGGCATATAGAACCCCAACTAGCCACGATCAAAAAAAATCTACACCTAGACATATAATAATCAAGATTCCAGAAATCCAACAGAAAAACAAAATACTACAAGCAGTAAGAGAAAAGAAACAAATCACATGCAAAGGGAAGCCCATTAGAATCACAGCAGACTTTTCAACACAAACCCTTAGGTCAAGGAGAGCCTGGAGTGAGGTATTCCAAGTCCTAAAAGAAAAGAATCTCCAACCTAGACTTTTGTATCCTGCAAAACTCTCTTTCAAAATAGATGGGGAAATAAAATACTTCCACGACAAAGAGCACCTGAGAAATTTCATGAACACCAAACCAGCACTGCAAGGAATTCTAAACAATATCCTAGAAAAGGACAACGAAATTCACAATAACATGAGGCCCAACAGACCAAATCAAATAGGCAAGGCAAGAAACTAAAAGGAGATGGGAGAAAAAGTAAAAAGAGTCAACAAATGGACAAAAACATGACAAGAATAAGTCAAAATATATCAGTTGTAACCATCAATGTTAATGGCCTCAATTCACCAATCAAGAGAAACAGATTGGCAGAATGGATTAAGAAGCAAAATCCAACAATATGTTGTATACAAGAAACACACCTAGTGCAAAAGGAAGTCCATAGACTGAAAGTGAAAGGATGGAAAACAATTCTCCATGCGTCAGGAGTCCAGAAAAAAGCAGGGGTAGCAATCTTATTCTCAGATAAAGTAAATTTCAAACCAAAACTCATTAAGAGAGACAAAGAAGGACACTACATCCTTGTAAAGGGAACAATTCAAGAGGAAGAGCTGACAATCATAAACATATATGCACCAAATATAAATGCCCCCAACTATATAAAACAAATATTAAGTAACATGAAAAACCAAATAAGCACTAATACAATTGTAGTGGGGGATTTAAATACCCCACTATCACAAATTGACAGATCTACTAGGCAGAAAATCAACAATGAAATAATAGAACTGAACCAAGCTTTGGAACACATGGACTTAATAGATGTTTATAGAGTATTCCACCCCCAAAAACCAGAATATACATTCTTTTCGGCTGCACATGGATCATTCTCCAAAATAGACCACATACTGGCTCACAAAACAGGTCTAAATAAATGCAAAAAAATTGAAGTCATCCCCTGTTTATTATCAGATCATAGTGCAATCAAACTAGACATCAATAGCACAAGAAACTATAGAAACTTCACAAGCACATGGAAACTGAACAACACTCTCCTAAACAATCAATGGATTACAGAGGAAATTAAAGAAGAAATTAGACAGTTTTTACAAATAAATGAGAATGCCAATACAACATACAGGAATCTTTGGGACACAATGAAAGCAGTTCTACGTGGAAAATTCATAACATTGAATGCCCACACTAGGAAAACAGAGCGGGCTCAAATAAACAACTTAACGATGAAACTTAGACTCCTAGAAAAACAAGAGCAAGAAAAACCCAAAGCTCGAACAAGAGAGGAAATTATAAAGATCCGAGCAGAAATCAATGCAATTGAAATTAAGAAAACGATACAAAAAATAAATGAAACAAAGAGCTGGTTTTTTGAAAGAATAAATAAAATTGACAAACCCTTAGCTAATCTTATCAAAAAAAGGAAAGAAAAGGCTCAGATCCATGCAATTAGGAATGAAAAAGGCGAAGTCACAACAGATCCGAAAGAAATCCAGAGGATCATGAACACCTACTTTGAGAACCTGTACTCTAATAAAATGGAAAACACAGAAGAAATGGACAGATTTCTAGATACTTATGAATTACCAAAGTTGAACGAAGAAGATAAAAACATTTTAAACACCCCAATCACAATCAGTGAAATTGAAAATGTAATTAAAAACTTACCAACAAAGAAAAGCCCAGGCCCTGATGGATTCACTGCTGAATTTTACAAGACATTTAGAGAAGAACTACTACCATTACTCTTCAAACTTTTCAATGAAATTGAAAGAGAAGCTATACTTCCAAATTCATTCCTGGAAGCAAGTATCACTCTGATTCCCAAACCAGAGAAAGATACAACCAAAAAGGAGAACTACAGACCAATCTCCTTAATGAATATAGATGCAAAAATCCTTAATAAGATACTAGCAAACAGAATACAGAGGATTATTAAGAGGATCATCCATCCTGACCAAGTCGGATTTATTCCACAGATGCAAGGGTTGTTCAACATAGGAAAGTCAATAAATGTAATACATTGTATTAACAAAGTCAAAGACAAAAACCATATGATCCTCTCAATAGATGCAGAAAAAGCATTTGATAAAATTCAACACCCATTCATGATAAAAACCCTGCAAAAAATTGGAATAGATGGTCTATACCTCAATTTAATAAAGGCTATTTATGAAAAACCATCAGCCAACATCATATTGAATGGCCAAAAACTGAAAACCTTCATGTTAAAATCAGGAACAAGACAAGGATGCCCACTATCGCCACTTCTCTTCAATATAGTTCTGGAAACATTAGCCACAGCAATTAGACAAGAGAAAGAAATTAAAGCAATAAAGATAGGAAAGGAAGAAGTTAAACTATCATTATTTGCTGATGATATGATACTCTACATTGAAGATCCAAAAAACTCCACCAAAAAACTTCTAGACTTAATTGACAGATTCAGTAAAGTATCTGGATACAAGGTGAATACCCAAAAATCAATAGCCTTTCTATACACAAATAACAGACAGACAGAAAGAGAAATAAGGGAAAAAATTCCTTTTACAATAGCATCCAAAAAAATGAAGTATCTAGGAATCAATCTAACAAAAGAAACAAAAGATCTCTACACTGAAAACTACAGCACTCTGAAAAAAGAAATCGAAGAGGATATAAAAAAATGGAAAGATATCCCCTGCTCCTGGGTAGGAAGAATCAACATAGTGAAAATGGCCATACTACCGAAACTGCTATATACATTCAATGCAATGCCAATTGAAATTCCAACACTATATTTCACAGAACTAGAAAAAAGAATCCAAAAATTCATTTGGAACCACAAGAGACCTAGAATAGCAAAAGCCATTATAGGCAACAGTCACATGGCACCAGGTGTAACAATTCCCAATTTGAAACTATACTACAAAGCCACTGTGATAAAATCAGCATGGTACTGGCAAAGAAATAGGCCTGAGGATCAATGGAACAGACTGGAAGACACAAAAACAAATGCAGATGTACTCAGCTACCTCATCTTCGACAAAGGAGCTCACCATCCTCAGTGGAGGAAAGATAGCCTCTTTAATAAATGGTGTTGGAAAAACTGGATATCAACCTGTCACAGATTAAAATTAGACCCTTATCTTTCGCCATGCACTAAATTAAAATCCAAATGGATTAAAGATCTAAATATTAAAACAGAAACATTAAACTTGCTGGAAAGTAAGTTAGGCAGAACTCTGGAAGACATTGGTATAGGAAAAGACTTTATGAACAAATCCTCAGTAGCACGGGAACTAGCAGAAAGAATCAACAACTGGGATCTCATCTTACTAAAAAGCTTCTGTACTTCAAAAGAAACCATTAGCAGAACTAAGAGACAATCTACAATGTGGGAAAAAATTTTTACCAGCTGTACCTCAGACAAAGGACTATTATCAAGGATATATAAAGAACTCAAAACAATCAGTCCCCCCAAATATAAAGACCCGATCCAAAAATGGGCATCCGAAATGAACAGACATTTCTCATACAAAGAAGTGAAAGCAGCAAGAAAATATATGAAAAAATGTTCCACATCACTGGTCATTCGAGAGATGCAGATGAAAACAACACTGAGATTCCACCTCACCCCACAAAGAATGGCTGCTATCAAGAAATCACACAATAACAAATGTTGGCGGGGTTGTGGGGAGAAAGGAACCCTCCTCCATTGTTGGTGGGAGTGCAGACTAGTGCAACCACTATGGAAATCAATATGGAGATACCTCAAAGAGCTTGGACTGGAGGTTCCATTTGACCCAGCCATCCCTCTGTTGGGTATCTTTCCAAGAGAACTAAAAGAATCATATCACCGAGAAGTATGTACACCCATGTTTCAAGTGGCACAGTTTGTAATAGCTAAATCTTGGAAACAGCCCATTTGCCCATCCTTTGGAAACTGGATAAAGAAGATGTGGTTTTTCTATAAAATGAATATTACTCAGCCATAAAAAATGAGAAAATAGATTCATTCATAGGAAAATGGATACATATTGAAGATATACTCCTAAGTGAAATAAATAAGTCACACATGTGTAAATACCGAATAGTTTCCCTGGTGTGAATAATCTGCAACAGTGCATAAGATTCTAGTAAGATTACATTAGACATTTAGAAATGGGAAGAAAGGAGCTAAAGGTGCAGGGAAGGTGTGATGGGAGGAAGAACAAAAAGGGAAAAGAAAAAAATGTGAGAGAATGAAAAGATGAAAATAAAGTGTTTGTAGATGGGGAGGGGAGGAGGGGTTGAAGAGAGGGCAGAAGTAAGGGGAAAAAATGAGAATCAAGACTTGTCATGTAGAGGTACAAGATCCCAACAATGAATGTACCTGTACTGTATCCCTAAAATGTACCAATAAACTCAATTAAAGCTGAAAAAAAAAAAGAAAAAAGAAAAAATGATAGAAGAAGAAATACTAGGGTAGGAGCAGGAACAGAAAGGGAGATGAGCAATGATATGGTGGAGCAAGAGACTGAGTTCGAAAAAAGAGGACAGAAAAAGGAAAGAATTTTCAGAGTGGAATGAGGAAAAGAAAGAAAAAGAAGAATTTGAAAGGCCTCTTTCAGACTATATCTCTGCTGTCATAATATGCAATGTGTAAAGCCATGTGCAGGAATAAGTCCTTTGATCTCATCTAGCTTATGGCAGTCCCCTGAGATTCAGTTTGATTTTTTGAGCTGCAAGGCCCAAATTGAGTTCCCTGACCTCCTGCAGGGTTAAACTCCACTAAGTTCTACTTACAGGTTCCCTCTGCTCTTTCTTTAAAGATGTTCAAAGTCAGGAGCTCAGAAAAATGCCCCTTATGACCACCTATGCCTCCACAGAGTGGATCCAAGGACTGGCACAATCAGGAAGTTTGAGGATGGGGGGTGCGGTAGGAGGCAGGGGGGTGTTGCAGGGGTGCCTGTGCAGCTAGTTGGTCCTCCCCGATTGGGCCCAGGCAGGCCAGAGGGAGAATGGAACTTGGAGCCACTGTCCCATGACTCTGCCTTCCACCTTCCTTGGGCTGTACGCTGATGGTGGCACAGGCAGGGGAGGGCTGGCTCAAGAACTTTCTGTTTGTGCATATGTGTTTAAAAAATATTTTAAATGCATAAATGAACTGCCTACATGTTAAAGGAAAACATCAAAAGAAAGAAACACCAAAAAAGTATGAGTCCAGAGGGAAAAGCACTAAACCTAAAGTTTGCCATTGGAGCATCTCTCCATTCCTTTTGTCTTAGAGGGTGAATTTTATGAAGTTTGTCAAATGTTTTTACCTAGACTGACAATTTCCACATAAAATAAAAAATTCTATAATTAGACAACTTTTGGGAGGTGGAAAATTGACAAGAAAAAAATGAGGAAAATGATTACTGGTCTTTTTCATTTTTTTGAAAATAAAAGAAAAATACTAGCCTTGCTTGTACTTCCTAATCAAAAGTTTTGTCATCTATGGAGTGAGTTAAATGCAGAATTCATAATACTTATATTGGTCAGAGAAATTCAGGAGAAATAGTTAATTTCAAATGGTCATGTGTTTCTATTACAACTGGCACCCAACAGAGACAAACACATATCCTGTCTGGATAAAAAGATATCCACATATGTAAAGTGAAAAAAATAACCCACATAGATAATTCCAAAGAATATTTGCTTCTTTACATAAACACACATTACTAAAACAAGAAAATTCCTTCAAGAAATAAGCCAAAACTGTGAAGCCTTTCTTATATATTGAACTCACATTTACTTAATATCTTGTGTTATTTTGCTTATCATTTCTAGTGATTTCATATTTTTTATATATTGAAACAATTGTTTTATCAGTACATAATTGGATTCCCGTATTGTTTCTAGCAGGTCCAGAAAATGGTATACATAGTTTTAGAACTATACAACAGGGCAGAGAATTTAGCTCAGTGGTTTCACCACCTACCTAGCAAGAACAAGTCCCTGAGTTCAAGCTCCAGTAGGATCATTTCTAGTGATTTCATATTTTTTATATATTGAAACAATTGTTTTATCAGTACATAATTGGATTCCCGTATTGTTTCTAGCAGGTCCAGAAAATGGTATACATAGTTTTAGAACTATACAACAGGGCAGAGAATTTAGCTCAGTGGTTTCACCACCTACCTAGCAAGAACAAGTCCCTGAGTTCAAGCTCCAGTAGGGGAATTCATATCAGTCATATTTATTTAATCACCTTGACTGTGAGATCCATTTAAATCATTGTGTAAATTTGAACAGTATACTTTTTCAGCAGTTCTTTAAAATATATCTCCTCTTATCAAATTTGATTATCATGCAATTCCACACATTTTTTATCTTGTTTAGTTACATGGCCGAACTATTTTAGTAGGGTCTATAGCTCCTTCACGTGGAGTCACTGATGGTATTCCTTTCATTCTGAGGCACAGCTGAGGCTGTGGAGTCACCTTGGAATGCTAGTTTTAGTAGCATCCTCTCTAACCCTTTCCTCTTCTCTGTAAGCTGCTTGCTTCTGCTGGTGTCATACCCAGATTCACTGATTGCAAGCTGATTGCTGTATTGTTTCTACTGCTGCCTTGAAGTATAGACTGCTCCTACAGTCTGATCCAATATAACTCAATCCTATTGCAGAGTTAATTTTGAGGTGTATTTGAGGTTAACTCTGACCATGAGGAGGGTCTTATTAGCTGCATTATTCCTGGTTCTTTTGGTAAAGTTGCTGGCCTAAATTTTAGTATGTTGCTATTCATTGATTATTATCAAAAGCTTATTTTTGAGCAACTTTTGGTTCCAAATTAAGTCCATTCCTTTAGGAAGAACTTTAAGTTGTTTATATGAATTACCTTGTGTGTGGTGTGATAGTCAACTGTGGTGTCACTTGAATAAGAAACACCTAGCTGCTTGATTTACTATGATTCTGGATATGTCTGGAAAATGGCCTTGCTGAAGAGGGAATACCCAACCTGAGTGGTGGTGGCACCAACCAATAGACTTTTACCTTGGATGCAAAACAAAGGGAAAGAAGGAGATCTTGCTTCTGCTTCTTCAGAAGAGCTCCAGTCTTTGCCATTGCCTTTGGATGTCAGTCTCCAAGCTTCTAGTGCAAAACTTTCATTATCCTGATATAAATCTGCTGCAGACTATATGGTGAGCTCCAGGCCTTAGATCTCTGTGCTCTTCAGCTCTACAGCCTGCAGACTACCATTTTTCATTCTTCTACTCTTGACTCTGCAGGTGGCCATTATAAGCCTACACTGTATTTACCACATGTATAATATTCAGTTTGTTCTTGTAGAAAATAATAACTGATAGATATGGGCAAAACATTTGAGGATTTTCCACCCCATGACAAAATTGGAGAATGGATGATCATTCCCTCAGTCAACTTTGTCTGCTAAGACTGTGTTGAATCTCCCCCCTAATGGATATGTAAGAAAAAGATACCCCAAACTCTCAGCTTTAATGGTTAGAAATTCAACTTCTGAAATCTGGAACTGTGAGGGATGAGGAATGAAGGCAACTTCTGTGAGACTGAATATCCTTGTGAGGGAGCTCTGTGTTCCTGGTCACTTCCACCCAGGTAGTATAAAAATGTTGAGGTAGGAGAAGAAATATAGGTAGAGGGAAGGAGGAAGCAGACATGGCTTATGTGCAACAGACTCATTGTCTCTAGTACAATTTTGAAGATAATCTTGAGTAAATATTACTTTATTTGCTATGGAACAATTTCCAAACACTTCACATGATTCCTCTTTAAAATTTCACCAGCTATTTGATCATTACTTGGAAAGAGGGTTTACAGTATGCATCCTTCTATTTCAGAAGTTTCATCTTCCCTATCTATTTAAATAATACCTGTTCTTTAAATTTATTATTTTATTTGATGAATAATTTTCCACCCTACAAAGAAATCATTCTATCATTATTTTATCCCACATACATAGACATCCAGTGTAGATCAAATTATAAAATCATATTTAATAAATTGAAAAGTGTTCAGTTTTTTCAGTGCAATGTGCTGTTAGAGAATTAAAAATGTAGAGCACTATTTGTGACTACATACATGTAGGATATATGATATGATTTTTTTAAGAATATAACATTAGGCTAAAGATATAGTTTAGTAATAGGGCACTTACCTAGGACATATGCAGTCCTAGGTTTGATCCCTAGCATTATAAACAAAAAAGCATGCCAACTCTTTATTCATTTGTCTTTAATTTTTTAAAATTTAGATTTGTTTGGAATTGTATTTAAACAATTTTGTTTCTAAGTAAATTTTGTTGTCTTTTAATTGATAGACAACTGGCCAGGGATTTAACTCAGTGGTTCTTCTGCCTGCCTTGCAAGTGCAAGGTCCCGAGTTTGATCCCTGGCACCATAAATAAATAAATAAATAAATAAATCATAGGCAATTGCTTTTAGTTTTAGAAAACTCAATTTGCAATGATAGCTGGGCATGGTGGCATATGCCTGTAATCCCAGCACTCAAGAGGCTGAGGGAGGCAGGAGGATCACTGTGAGTTCAAGACCAGCCTGGGCTACATAGTGAGTTCCACGTCAGTCTCAACTACATAGTGAGACCCTGTCTCCAAAAACGAAAACACAACAACAACAAAATATTTGCAAAGCTGAATGTGAATCTTAATCTGTGTGCCATGTATTAATAGAAACAAAATATGTTGCATTTCAAGTTAGTATTAAAAGCTAGTAACTACATTTTATTTCTTCATTTTAAAATGGTCTGAAATAAAATATTAAAATTTCTGTCAAATTAATCCAATATAATATCTTATAACTAACTTGATTTGGAAGATCTTTCAATAGAAGTATTCTCCAAATTCTACAAAGATGTGTTTGACAATATGTGCAATTTGTTAATTTTCTGAATATAATCTCATCTTTCTAATAGGTTTGGGATTTGTTACTTTTAAGATGTGAATTTCATAATAGCTTTCTTTTTATTCTAATTATGCAGTCATAGTAAGCTATGAAATTACGAAGTATTTCATCTAAACTTTTCAAGTTTTGGATTCAACAAAAATCATTGTATTGATGCTCAAATGTTTTTTTTTCTGATATTTTTAATGTTTCTGGCATGCAGTCACTCTAAAGTGTGGTGTGGGAGGATCACTCTGGAGGCATAGAGGAAACAGTGCATTATTCACAGAGAGCTTTGTGGTTCACATCAAGATCATTTACAGTTCAGCTAAAGGATGTGATTGTTACCACCACTTAATGGAATACACCCTCAATGGCATAGCAATCTGGTGAAATACAGAAAGTGAGAAAGTTAGTGTAAGAAACAAACTGACACATATGCTCAGGTGCTGGCAGCAAAATCAAATGACATCCTGCCTGGGCATGGACCAGAATCTGAGATAGTAGCAAGCAGACTCAAGTCAGTGGTGCAGAACTCAGTCCTAGTCTAAGATGAACTTTTTCAATCCCTCTCCCCAAGACTGCCAGTTAAGATTTCTATGGCCTGTAAAATTCTCTTTCAAAATTTATGGACAAATAAATAACTTCCACAGTAAAGGAAATATAAAGAAATTCACAACCACAAAACTACCATTGGAGAAAATACTAATGTGTACTTTCAAGAGAGACTATGAAGCCAATATCATCATAGATCCCAAAGGAAAGAATATATCTAACAAAAGAAAGAGTATATCTGACTGTGAGAATAGTCAAACAAAAGAAAGAAACAAACAAAAAGAATCATCATTGGAAAAACAGCACAATAGCAAGTTAGTAGATACCATTCAATAATAACTCAACATAAATAGTCTTAAATTCTCAGTCAAAAGACAGAATTTCAGGTTGGATCTAAAAACAGAATTCAAATATATGTTGCCTATAAGATACATATCTCATCAGCAGAGAAACACAAAGACTGAAAAAGATGGGTTTGAAAATGATACTATTGCAGACAAGTTAGTTGTATATATTACAGGCAGTTAAACAGGCCTGGGCCCTACAGAGAGTAAATGTAGAAGATAGTTGAGGCCCATTTACAGAAGGCCAGGATTCATAAAAGAGGAACTGCTACACTCACATACTTTCCCTAGGGATGAACCATAGTGATTGCTGTTCTAAATAGGCATCAGTCACCTTAGGTGGGGAACAAAGACTTCCTAGCCCATTCCTTCTGGGAAATCTTTGCTCATTCACTTGCTATGTGACTAGCTTGTTCATTTGATCCCATTTAATCAATATTACCTAAATGGCTATACTTGTAATTTTATTGGATGATCAGTTTTGTCCCACCTTATGATTTCCCATTGGATCAACATTACCTAAGCAATGGTAGTTATAATCTTATTAGTTGACTGTAGTTTTTCCCACCTTGTACTACCTCATAAAAATACCTTTGAGAATTGGAGGGGTGGGCAACCCACTTTCCAGTTTCCTTTCTGTCTCTCAATAAATTCTTTCTACTCTTAATCTTCATTTTTCCTAGAATTCATTCTCTAATTTTAGCACACATGAACTCGGTGTGTCTGGAAATCTAGCAGTTTGGGAGTTATAATATTTACCTTACATTATTGAATTATTTGAAGGTCCTATAAAATACTCCCTATATCAATGTTTCACATAGTCAGAGCTCCAAAGCAAGCAAGAGTAGCTATCCTAAATTCTGATAATGTGAACTTTGAACTAAAACTGGTCAGAAGAGACAGAGAAAGTCACTGCATTTTAATAAAGGTAACAGTTCACCACAAATAGATAATACTTGTAAATATAAATGCACTCACTACACCTGATGTCTAACAGGTTGGGGGTAATGCTTTTGCTACATCATTAGGATATAATTTTTGTTTAAATAAATACAAAGAAATTGAAATAATTTCTTGGACCCTACCACATCATAATAAAATGAAACTAGAAATCAACAAAAGCCACCAACCCCCCCACAAGAAATTATACAAAGATACAGAGATTAAATAATACACTCCTGAATAAACAGATGATAACAGAAGAAATCAAGGAAGAAAGTTTAAACATTCCTTGGTTAAATAACAATGGCAAAACAATATACCAGAACCTGCGGGATACAAGGAAACTAGCACTGACAGGGAAGATTATAGATATGAGTGCCTATACAAGAAAAACAGAAATCTCAAACATGATGATGCATTTCAAGGTTTCAGTAAAAAAAAGTCAATCAAAATTCAGAACTTTTAGGAGGTAAGAAGTTATAAATGTCAGAGGAGAAATCAAGAAAATTGATATTAAAAATCATACAAAGGATTAATGAATCCAAGTTGGTTCTTTGAGAGAATAAATAAAATCAATAAACCAACCCATCCCCCCAAAACAAAAACCTATAATACAATCAGAAATGAAGAAGGTAAAAATATAATGGACAACACTGAAATTCAGTGGATTACAAGAAACTGTTTTGAAAACTTACATTTGAATAAATCAAGGAATCTAGAATAAATGTATAAGTAGAAATTACCAAAATTGAACCAAGAAGATATTAAACCTCTAAATAATCAATAAAAGATGATGAAATTGAAGTAATAAAAACTTTACTAACAAATAAAAGCCAGGTCCCAATGGGTTCCTAGATTATCAGAGAAAAAATAAAGCCAGTACTCCTCAAACTCTCTCATGAGATTGAAAGAGATGGAATGCTGCCAAACTATCCCCTGAAACCATTATTACCCTGTTCTCAAAACCACACAAGTACTCAACTGAAAATAAAACTAAAGGCCAATATTCTTGATGAACATGAATACAAAAATCCTCAGTAAGATATCTCCAAACAGAAAGCAACAAATCATTAAAAAAGAACAAACTTTATGTTCAAGGTAGCTTCATTTCAGGGATGCAAAAATTGCACAACATATGTAAATTAATCATTGTAATAAACCATATAAAGAATTAAGTATCAAAATCACATGATCATCTCAACAGATACAAAAAAGCTTTCAACAAAATCCCACCTTTTCATAATTAAAAAATAAACAGTAATGAAAAGAAGTATAGATAATCCTTACTTCTAACTGATAAAGCCACTTAATAGAATCCCACAGCCAAAAACATACTAAATTTTTAAAAATGCAAACATTTCTTCTAAAATTAGGAAGGAGATCATGATTTCTATTCTCACCATTCCTCTTCTTTACAGTACTCAGAATTTTTACAGCAGTTAGGCAAGAGAAATAAATAAAAGGGATCCAAATCAGAAAAGAAGAATTCAAACAATCTTTATTTGTAGATTATATGCCCCCTTACTTAGAAGACCTAAAAAACTCCAGAAGACTGTTAGGAATAATAAAATCATCAAATTGGTGTGATAAAAAATCAAGCCACAATAAACAGTAGTATTTCTGAACACCAATAATAAATCAAGAAAGGAATCAGAAAAACAATTCCACTTACAGTAGCTTCATAAATGATTGTATGAATGAACAAAATCAAGGGAATCAAGAATTTAGACAAAAAGATACAACTTGGAAGAGACTGAAAATAGCATTAGAAAATGAAAAGATTCCAGAATACACAGAATCAATATCATCAAAATGATTGCATTATCAAGAGTGTTACATAGTTTTAATATCAAAATACCAACAGGACCAGGGATTTAGCTCAATGGCACCACTCATGACTCATAAGTGCAAGGTCCTGAATTTGATCCCCGGTATCAAAATTAAAAATATATATATATTCTTTACAGAACTAGAAAAATATGCTAAAATTTACGTGAAACTAGAAGAGTCCCAGAGGAGACAAAACAGTGCAAGCAAAAAAGAACAAAGCAGAAAATATTGCAATATCAGATTTCAAGTTATACTACATAATTATCGTAATAGAAATAGCATGATACTGGCAGAAAAAGAGGCATACAAACCAATGGGATAGAAGACACAGAAACATTTCCATGTGCCTTTAGCAATATGATCTTTGGCAATGGCACTAAAAACATGTTTTAAAAAATACATAGCTTTTTTAAACAAATGGTGCTTTGAAAAGTGGTTATCTACATGCAGAAGGATTAAAAGACTCATATTTCTCACCTTCCCTTATAATTATATCAAAATGAATTGAAGACCTAGATTTAAAAACAAATATTAATGTTGCTAAATAAAATAAAATACTTGAAGACACAGTCAAGGACTTCCTGCACAGAACTCCAATAGCACAAGAAATAATACTGGGAAACAACAAAGGGAACTATATTAAATCAAAAAGAAAGCAAAGGGACAACTCTATAAACTGAAGAGACAGCCCACAGAATGGGAAAAAGTTTCTCTAGATACTCTTCTTATAGAGGACCAATAACTAAACTCAAAAAGTAGACCCAAAAAACAAATAATCTAATAAAAGCATAAACAGTCAAACAATGTCTAATAAATATGAGAAAAATATGCTCAGTGTTTTTAGCTACTAAAGACATACAGATGAAAAAAACTCTGGGATTCCATATTATATAGTAGGAATAGCTATCATCCAGAACATAAAAAACAACAAATATTGGTGAGGATATGGAGGAAAATGAACACTTTTACATCGTTGGTGGAAATGTAAACCAGTACAACTATTATGGAAGTATGTTTGGGGTATCCTCAAAGAACTAAAAATCGAAATTCCATTTGATTCAATTATCTTAGGTATTTTCCTGAGAGCGTTAAGTCATCATAGTATAGTGATACATGCAAAACCATGTTTATAGTAGCACAATTTACAATAGCTAACCTATGTAAACAGCCTAGGTGCCCACCAACAGATGAATGAATAAAGAAAATGTGATAAATAAATATGCATTATTCAGCCATAAAAGAGGATGATTTCCAGTGATTTGTTAGCAAATGGATTGCTCTTCAGAACATAATGTTAAATAAAATAAGTCAGACACAGAAGATTAAATATTGCATGGTTTGTCTGTTTGAAAAATCCAAAAATGTGACTAAACCTAAAAGTAAAACGGAGGAGAGATTGTAGGAAATGGGGAGGTAGATAGTTTGGAGAAGGGAATGTCATTCATCTGGAAAGGATGAAAAGGGGAGGCTGGGGAGAGGGACTCAGAGCTGATTAAGATGCAACACACGTGCCCATTCCCCTAAACACTGTTAGTCGTATATATTACAAACATATACCAGTAAAAAATAAATAGTAGGCTCTAAGGACATTTCTCCCCTGCCTAGGTCTAAGGACAATATTGTTAATAGGGTAATGCTATGTGGTTCATTGAACCTGAGATATCTTTTATAGTCCAGCTACTCTGCAGATAAAAGATTGCTAACTAAAACCACAAGTCACATTAATTGCTGAAATATTTAAAATTGATACTCCGAGATCCTATCCTTAAATTTTTATTTTCAAAAGCTGTACCTTACACAAGAACACTCTCTAAGATATCAATGAGCAGGGGAGTCTGCTTTATAGATAGTGAAGACAACCTTCTAGGAGGGTTTACTTCTGCAGCTTCCATTAAAAGTCAATATAAATATTGCTTGTCAATTTAACAATTTTTCTTTAAAAGTGTCAGGCTCAATTGTGATGATGAATGATAACATAAAAACATCTTATTATCCTTGATTTAGGTAATGAAAATAGGTTTCTGGAACCCAGCCATTTGTTCATGCTGGAGGTAGGAGCAAGCAGGGGTTTCACCAGTTACTGAGAAAAGGCAGACTGTAATCTGCGTGCAATGTGGATCAAGGACTTTCTCTAATACGAGAAGGTCAGCAGATGAGTGTAAAGATGATTTTGATATTTCAGAATAACAATTCTCTTAGCAGATTAGGCACTAGACCCTCAAAAGTTTTGGATAAAGCTCATGAGGTAGCTCTACTGCACAGAATTTTCTTCCTAGTTGCTGAAAATATACAGAGGTGTAGCCTACAGAGTGTAGACGAGCTGTTCGCTTCAGTCGACAATGGTCTGGATTAGGAACACAATTATGATGACAAAACTGAAAGTCCAATAAACCCTACAATGCGTGGTGGAAAATTGTGTGTGTTGAAATAGAAGTCATAACAGCAAAATTAACGAGAGATAGGGGATATCAGGAAACAGACAGACACCCCTAGATCATTTGAATACCCTAGAGCATTATTCCAGATTAAGACAAAAGGAAAAATGCAAAAAGGAAAGTGTTACATATCCTCCCAGAAGTCACACAGCTATATCCTAGCAGGCACAGCACATTTATCTGTATATATTTATACGTACAATCAAATGAATTAAGCACAAATTCACATGTAATTGATTGTGAAATAATATATTTGGAATTTTAATGAGAATACTACTAGCTAAACTGATGATCAATTACCTCACAGTGCTTCCATAATGGAGGAGATGTATATTTGTAAAGTATTGGTTAGGTTTCTTTAAAGGAACACTATCAATTTCATCCTATCTGTATTGACACCTCACTAGGTACAGATACATTGTACAGATACAATGAGTCACCACTGTTTATTGCATGTGTCCTCCCTCTAAAACCTGATATGTGATACTTCTCTCCTACCTTAAGAATTTGGAGTCTATACCTTCTTTGATTCTTCACTTACTGTCTTTTTTCTTTTTTTACTCACTTTCAGCTTGCTTTCTCTTTGTAAGTATTCAGAGATAATTATCATCAGTAGAACCTTGATCATGCATATGGACTTAGCTATTGGTAGGCTAGGAAAATATTTAACCAGCATTGTTTGTTTGATTGTAGATTAGAAATAGTACAAAACAAAACCTACCTCATAAGATAAAAGGATAGGAACAAAAGAAAAAGTCTCCTACCTTTCCAATTTGATTAAAAGAAACTGTACTTGAATTCTAAACTCCAAGATTATTTATCACATTAAGAATCTCAAATAAAATGTGTCTGGAAATGTGTTACTTTGTGCTCACTTAAATGCCTAATCAATATATTTCCTCAGAGTTATTTCTGCCTAGATCACTTCAGCCTCTAAGTTGTCTCACATATATTGTATGTGAAGGCCTGGAAGGCCTGGAAGGCTAACTCCTCATCTTCATGTCCTCCGCTATAACCCTGCTCTGACAACATTATCATTATCAGACCCTGCTCTATTTAATATTATTGCTGATACTTTCATTCCATACTTCTCATCCCTCAAAAGTTGTTCTCCTTTTGTTTCTTTTGCCAGTAGCTCTTACTATTTTCTACTGGACCACAATAATCTCTGTTGCCCTTGTAGTGTATAAATTCTCATTATTACAAGGATTTTTATCTTCACTAAGCAATGTGCTTATAAAATATAAAACATTTTCCCTATAGGAGGTTCTCTATACATATTTGTTGAATGCATTATTCAACTATCTAAAAGGAAATTATAAAGGAACACATTTGAGTACTAGTATGATTTGGCAATTTTTTAATGCTAGACAACAATGTGACTTAGTAGGAATAAAGGATGTAAATGCAGGAACTCCTGAGAAGCAGAAGATATAACATAAATAACAAATTCATATGTTATGCACATATACATACAACTATATCAATAAGTACACAAAACTACCTTAAATTGAAGCCCAAAGCTAAATTTTGAAAACAAATCCAGTGTGAAGATTTTGAGTTTGCTTGAAGACTAGTGACGCTTGAGAGCAAGATCAATAGTTTGTCACTGGAGGCAACAGCTAGGAAATCTGAAAAAAAAAAAAAAAGAAAGGAAAAAAAACCTTCCAATATTTTCTGAGTATTTTATCTTAAATATATCCATGAAATCCTCTAAAACTTTAACTCTTGGTTTGACTTAGTGAATGAAAGCATTCAAATAAATTTTATAGGTTCTTCTGTATAATCACCATTTTCTTCACTTTTGATATCTTTCTTTTCATTAGAACTATGCTTCCGATTCTTAAAGACATTTCCCTTTAGATTTTCAGCTATTGCTTTGTATTTACTGATATAAAATTAACACTGACAAAGCACAGCCATTTTAAATGTCCCACATGTGACTTATTTTTTTCACTTAGGAGTATATCCTCAATATGTATCCATTTTCCTATGAATGACTCTAGTTTCTCATTCTTTATTGCTGAGTAGTATTCCATTTTATAGAAAAACCACATCTTCTTTATCCAGTTTCCAACTGATGGGCAAATGGGCTGTTTCCAAGTTTTAGCTATTAAAAATTGTGCTGCTATAAACATTGGTGTGCATATATCACTGTGATATGATTCTTCTAATTCTTTTGGAAAGATACCCAACAGAGGGATGGCTGGGTCAAATGGAACTGAATAGTTTCTCTAGTATGAAAAACTGTAATGGTAGATAAGATCCTAACAATGTGAAATAGGAAGAAAAGGGCTAAAGGTGTAGGGGAAATGGGAAGGGTAGGGGAAAATAATAAGGGCAAAGGAAAAAAATGAGAAAATGAAAAAATGGAAATAAATTATTTGTAAATAGAGAAGGGAGGAGGAGGTGAAGAGCAGCCAGTGATAAGGGGAAAAATGAGAACCAAGACCTGTCCTGTAAAGGTACAAGATCCCAGTGATGAATGTAACTGTACTGTATACCTAAAATGTACCAATAAACTCAATGAGAAAAAATAAATAAAAGTCCCAAATTTAATCACTATTAGCAACGTACCACAAGTCTGCAGAGCTAATGGGGATGTTGTTTACTTCATAGTTTTATATTTCAATTTTTAAATAAAACCTATTTTTCTACCTATATTCTTAAATGAAGATTAGTCTCTACTGCCACCATTACTAATTCATTCAATTTATCACACAATCAGTTGTTTATGCACTTAATCATTAAATACATAGTCATATGAGTCACTAATTTAATATTTAATAAAATAACTGAGTATTTATCATTATTCAGGCAGCAAACTGGATATGGTAGCTCCTGCAATTGAATAAACTGAAACTTTTCTATTGTGTTTTAATTGAAAAAAGAAGCAAAGTAAGTTAAAATTAATAAAATAATTTTGTTCACAGTAATAAAATGTGGTGCATTTGAGTATGCTCATGGTCAGTGATATTATTAAGTTTATTCCAATTTTCTGAAAGTACTGGGCTCCACTGTATAATTATCTTTTATCACTATAGAATGTGGTGATAAGGCTAGATGTTTCTACCAAAGGAGAAGCTCTTGTATATAGAAAGAAACAACTGGGATGGAAATAAGTCCCTTCAATGACTAGAAATGTACCGCATTCTCATGTAATCATACATATGTGGGCAATGGAGGAGAACACTAAAGCACAGTGACCTCTAATGTTATTTTAATTAACAACTTTGGCACAGTGGTATTATTGCAGTTTATTAATTATAATGTGCTACATTCTACTAATAAGAAAACAAACTAGTTTCTGACCTGTGCATATGAAATGTATCCATCTATCAGAAGGCACTTCAAGTAGTGACAAGTATATTTTATTTCAATATAATATATTTCATCTCCAGAATGGCTTTTCCAATCCTACTTATATCCTTTTATGTGACTTATTCAAAGGTTTACTTGTTTACTTATATATTTATAAATAAACCTGTCTTAAAAAGTTGTTGAGTTGACCATGCTGGACTTGAACTTGTGAGCATTGCACCTCAGCTTTGCAGAATGCTGAGATTACCCACAGGTACTACTGTGCCCCATTTGTGCCCTTTACTTAAGGCTATAGATTGAAAATTCAGGCATTAGTGTTGTCCAATTTTAATGAAAAAAATAAATTTGTGGTTCTGGGCCATCACCACTGCTCTGCACCATCGTGTGTTGATAAACCAAGAAGCTATAAGTCCTTTCATTAATGATCTTTTTGCTTAGCTGAGTAGCTCAGCAGAGAGTATGGCACATATAAATTCAAAAAAAATGTTCAATATCCTTGCTAGGGTTTTTCAAAAATATCTAGGAAAACTATTCTATAAAGTCAAGCTGCCAACCTAATATTACTAGGATTGTTTGGCTCTAAAATAAAAGTGGTTTGATTTTTAACACATCAGGACTTTAGAAAGAATAACACGTTTAATTTATTGATGTATACTTACGATAGTTATATATATCTGGTGGTATCTTTCTCTTAGAGATGCTATCCAAGAAACAGTCATCCATTAGAATTACTGAGAATTGAAACCAGTTCTTGAAATATTCACATTAATTTATGCCAGATATAATTCAAGGAAGTATTTTAAAGGAAAAAGGAGTGTGCTGAAAAAATCTTATATGTCTCAATCAATCAATATCTTAGAGTAATAAACTAAAAATTGTGTTTCATACACCTTTATACTGTCAGCATGGAAATACATAGAAACAAAGAAAAACCTTGGCTTTAGTTCTCTTTGCGTCATGACATTCAAAATGTACTGCACAGTACGATTAAGCAGTTAAATTTAGTAGAGTATGAATTTTTGCTCCTATAGACTAATTTTTCTTTGATTGTATTGATTTGCTAACTCCTTACTGAGTGGAAGATGTGTTTGTTGGGTCATTTTGGTAGTCTTATTGATTCCCAAAAGCTGAGAGAAAGGGAAGCATATAAATGATTTTGGCTTTATTTTTTTCTATCCTTACAAAGCTAGTTATGATCGAAGGTAATCTCCATTTATAAATTATTCTTTCAAAGTGCTTTCCTTATGAAACCGTAAGAACCTAAGTAGGTTTTTAGGTTTTGGTTTTTGTTTTTGCTTTGCACCAAGGATTGAATTCAGTACCTTGCACTTGCTAGGCAGGTGTGGTGCCCCTGAGCTACATCCTTGGCTCCCCTAATTAAGTTTTAACCTTTACTGATGAGGAAGAAAGAGATGATATTCTCTTTATATTCAGGGATAGTGAGACAAAAACTAAAGAAATGTGTTCAAATTGGAGGGCTGAACTTTAAAAAAGATGAGAGATTCTTGATGTATTAAAATAATGTGAACAAAATTCTTGGTAGAAGGAATCTATGTATTTGTTGTTTTTTTTTTTTTGCTTCTTGTGTTTTGTTTTTCCACGATCAATGTCTTTATGCCTTTGGAAGATTGCCCTCTAAAAGAAAGACTAGAACTCAGAAATATGAGCATGATCTATAGGGAAATGAATTAACAAAAGTAAGGAAAAACTCAGCATTTGAAAAGTAAGCTGAAAACAGACTAGGTCATTTTCATAATGAGATATGCTACAGTTGAAAGTTCATCCAGAAAGCAATATTTAATAGCGAGGACTCTGGAAGAAATAATCATCAGAATCGAATATAACTTACATGCATTTTAACTTTCACCCATAACAAAAACTCAAGGATGTCATTGCATATGTTTATTTGTGGTAAATAAATGTCCCTGAAGAGTTACAAACAATCTTCATTTTTAAATTAAACTGTAGTTTTGAAAGAAAAAATTTATCCATTATTGAAATTTTTAGAAAGAATCAAAATAGGAAAAGGAAAAATATCATTCTATTCTCTGTACTTTCACAAAGTTGGAATGCTAACATGTTACTGTATTTTCCTATTTTGTAATTATATTTATTTCATAGTATTAAAATAATTTTACAAATTCAGTATATATTGAATTTAACATATTAAATAGTTTTGTTACTATATAACCACATGGTTTAATGATGTAAAAGGTTTTATAAATTATATTTAGTAATTTATCCATTAATACCTTATTGTATATTTAGGATAAAATAGAAGCTGAATATCAAAGATAAATCTAATTTGAAAAAACTCACATAGATTTTCCTTTATATTGAATTGTATACTCAGAAATTTTCTCAATAAGCCACATGATACAGATAGTTTAAGACTCATATTATAGAGTGCCAAATTGCTTTCCAAAAGTGCTGCATCTTTGTATTCAGCCCTCAATTTTATTTTAATTTCAAAAATGTATTGACTAAAAAATAAAAAAAAGCATTGACTACTTTTCTCACATGGTTTTTGTAAATGCTATTAACACCTCAAATATCAGAAATTCTACTATTATAATCTTTTCAAATATGACACGTTCTGTATTCATTTCATCAAGAGAAAGTGTGGAATAATTACTTTCTAATTTACCTATCTTGGATCCAAGTAAAATAGAACAAGCTTTTGTAAAGATAATTAAAGTAACGATGATAATCTCTGCTACGGCCGTACCTGATGTACGAGGTTTCACACTTACTGTTAGTGCCACACTTTGCTCCTGACCTCAACCTCATTCTATTCCCCATCTTTGCTACTTTAAGGGTTTAGGTTCTGTTCTATCTCTCACCTGGGATTTGTCATAATTCTGTACTGCTTTGTCCTTTTTTTCTTTTTAAATGATCACAGGCACAAAAAAACTGTCAGGATATAGTTCATAATTAATCATTATGATAGTACCAATAACTGTAAGAAAAATGTATGCAAAATTAACGGTTTTATGCCAGATGCTATGCAAATAATATATAAATTACTTAATTTAATCCTATCAGAACACTATGTGCTAACCCCACCCTTTCTTTTTTAAAGGCACCATAGGAGATTAAATATTATTTTTCTAAGGTTACATTTTTTAACTGTAGAACTACGATTTGGGAACTACAATTTGAATGCATGTCTTTCTTAGCCCAAAGCTATACTATTAGCAGTGATCCACTGTGTTTTCCAAATTACATATAATGCAAATTTGAACACAGGCCTTGAGAGATCACTCATGTTCTATTTGTTTCACATGGTCACCAAATTTAGTAAAATTTGAAGCTCTCAGAGTTCTTTGTACTTGATCTAAAGTAGCCTAAAGAAATAATGATTTTGTTCTAATTAGTTATCTCCTCTCACAGACTATAATCTTCTTTAGTATTTGCTTGATCTATATGTTTTTCCCTCATTTTACAACTTCTAATCCTAATGCATTTACACTTGCTATTCCTAACTGGTCCTTAATTCCTGTTTAATTTGTCCCTCATCTCCCACCGTTCTACTTTCTTCCAATATAAATAATCGCCATTTCATTTGAACTTTTATGGTATCCAGAATTTTATCTTGTCTTAATTAATGTAACCAGAGTGTAGTTTATTCTTTTCTTTTTGTTCAGTAATCAATCCTACGATTTGTCCTTCTTGAACACATATGAAAGCAATCACCAAGTTTTTCACATTTAAGAAATTTTTTTTAAAAAGATGATGAATTGAAATTGCATAAATAAAATTCAACATTGCATCACTGAGAGTATACTTAAATGTTACATATACTTAATACTTAAATGCTACATGTGTCATACTATGTAGAAGTTTAAGGATAATAAAAACATTTGGCTTCATAAATGACACAAATATTTATAAAGACGTGTACCTGATAAATCAGCAAAACTACTCCAATACTTATATTTGGTCAAATTTCTTCAACACAGACTCAGGAAGTTTAGCCATTCTAAAATGATGGTTTCTCCTGGTTGATTGGATGGCCTTGAAGAGTGGCTCTGGAAATAAAAATATGAATTTCATTCTCTCTCTTCCTCTTTCTCCTCCCTCTGTTGATATGTTTAGATAAATCAATTGGAATACAATCAAAACAAGAAAGTAATCCCAGAAAGAAAGGAGAGAGAGAGAGAGAGGGAGAGAGAGAGAGAAAAGAAAGAAAGAAAAAAGAAAGAAAGGAAAGAAAGAAATGAAGGAAGGAAAGAAAGAAAGAGAAAGAGAGAAAGAAAGAAAGAAAGAAAGAAAGAAAGAAAGAAAGAAAGAAAGAAAGAAAGAAAAAGAAAGAAAGAGAGAGAGAGTACTCCTAAAGTAAGCCCAGGGGGTTTCTCAGCACTTTGCCTAAAAACAGTCTCCAGAATACGGCTCAAGGAGCAGGAATGGGGCAGAGCATAGTGTCTTGTAGACATGATGCAGAATTTCAAAACAAAATTTTAATGAACAGAATCCAACATATATAAAGAAATAATGCATTTTGATCACAAGGAGTTTATTGAGGAATGAAGATTATTTATACATCTGAAAAATCAAAATGCGATTCATTCGCTATGTTAAAATTTTTACAAAACTATGTAATCTTACGAAATGATACAGGGAAAACATTTGACAATACACAATGTCCACTCTTAACAAAAAGTCCCAGAAAAACTAAGATAGAACTCTTTGTACCAGACATAAAGTGTCTATATACCATAACTACAGCACCAGTCTTCTGAATTCTAAGGGATTAAGGAGTCTCCACTTATCACAAGAAATTGGGTAAGGAAATACTCCAACAATACTTTTACTAGATATTGCTCTGAAAGTTCCAGCCAGGACAACAGAAAGAAAAAAAAATTAAAATAGAAAAAGGAAAAAGGAAATGAGTAAATTATTGGAAAAGAAAAAGTGAGACTGTTTTCTTTCATAGATGACATATGTAGGAAATCTGATGGAATCTAGCAAGCTAAGTACTTTTAAAAATTAAAATAGTGAATTTAAGAAGAATTCAGGATATACGATAAATATTTAAAATCAAAAAGACATATAAACTACTTATGAATAAGTATGGCAAAGGATGTGAAAGACCTGAAAAGTGCAGAAATTGTTGAAAGATAAGAGCAAACCCACCTGTCATGTGTGTGTTTCCCAAGGTTCTCTGTCATTAAGATGACACCACACCCCAAATTGTATAACCATCAGGGCAGTAACGACTACATCAACAGACTTGCAAAGACTTAAGAAATGGGCAAATAGACCCGCACATTTACAAAAACTGACTTTGAACAAAAATACAGGGCCGGGGATTTAGCTCAGCGGTTCCGCTGCCTGCTAATCGAACCCGAGTTCGATTCCCAGTACAGAAAAAAAACAAAACAAACACCAAAAAACAAAATACAAAAGTAATTCAGTGGGAAAAGGGTAGTCTTTTCAACAAATTGCACTAAAAATTATGAAAGCCATACCCAGAAGAAAAGTGTCTATGTAAACTTGCACCACATGCAAAAAGTAGCTCAAAACAGATGAGGCAGTTAACAGGTAGAGTTTCAGTATGTCTGGCTTTGAGATCCACTCTGCGGATTAGGGAAGCACACTTCTAGATGTGCCTGTGTTGGTCTTGGAGTCACAGCCTTGGTGTCTGTTTCTGGTCTCTCCTCCCTTGCACTCTGGCACTCTTTCCCTGCTGTGTGTCAGTCATCGTGAACTAGGTAACTTTGATCCACCTCATCCCTTTACCGTGATATCTTAACTAAGTATAGACTGAAACTGTGCAAATTAAACTTTTCTTTCTTTACATTGTGGGTTTTGGGCATTGTTTTCAATGCAATGGATCACAGGTCAAAATTCAAAAACCTCAAGTTGAAATATCTATAAGCATTTAAGAAAAAATTATGACCTTGGGATAACAAAATAAACAAAATGCTAAAATGTTATTTGAAATTATCCTTTAAAATATTGAAATTGTCGGGCATGTTGGTGCATGCCTGTAATCCAGGCACTCAGGAGGCTGAGGCAGGAGGATCTCTGTGAGTTTGACACCTGCCTGGGCTACACAGTGAGTTCCAGGTCAGTCTCTACATCGTGAGACCCCATCTCAAAAACAAACAAAAAACAAAAACAAAAACAAACAAAAAACCTGAAATGAAGGCATTTACAGGTAAATAAAAACTGAAAAAAAAATCTGTCACCAGTAAACTTGCATTCAAGATATACTAAGAGATATTATTAGGCTCCAAGAAAATGACATAAAATAAAAGCTTGAACCTATAAGAAAGGAACAAAGGGCTTCAGAAATACTTACAATTTCTTCCAGCAGTTTCGTTATAAGAAGTTGTTTCATGAAAAACAATACAGTACTAGTTGGGGGTTACTACATACATCATAATAAAATATATAAAAACAAAATGCAAAAGAAGAAGTTAGATTCATAGAATTAAGTTATTGTATGGTAGTTTCATTTCTGAAGGTGGAAGCGAGAAATGTATGAATTAAAATGTAACTTCACAAAGTTAAAGATTTTCTTTTCAAAAATAATGTTAGAATACATACAAAGGCATACCACAGGCTTGTTGGAAATATTTCAGTACAGGTCTTCGGAAAAGACTTAAAACTTGAGTATACAAGCAATTTGTGAGTCAACAATATGAAACAACACAATATAAAAGCAAATAAATCTTATAAAAGATCAATAAATGGCCCAAAAAACAGGAAATGATATTCTGTGCAAGTGGTTATCAGAAAAGTCTAGTCATGAATGACATATACCACTGTACATTGAAAATTTTTTAAAATTAAAAGAGACTTGGAAGCTAATGAGGACGCAAAGTGACTGGAACTCTAATAGATCATGAGTCAGGACATAAGTGTGTGCAGCACATTAGATTAAATATTAACTTTCCGTGTTATCTGTTAATATTTCACTCAGGCATTTTCCTAAGAAGAATTAAAACATTTTCACAAAATGATTTGCACAAGAATGCTCAGTGAAGATTTATTTCTAATAATCAAAAAAAGAGAAACAACCAAACAGTCCATTAACATGTCATAAGGTAAAAGTAACAAGCCATAAGAATTAACTAACTACAGATATAGGCAACATGATTAAATCTCAAAAACATTTGGCCAAATGATGTTTGTAAATGAAAATACACTGTCCAAACTCTTCATTTAAGTTCAGCACAGATAAAATGTATCTGTATAGGTAGCAAATCGGTTATCTGATATGAAGGGCGAGAGTAGAACTGACTCCTTACCACAAACCTATCAGAATCAGAAATAATTTAGGAGCATATTTCGAAGGTAGCCATAGCTCCTTCACATTTTTGTATGCAGCTGAAACTTCCTGCACTCAAAGGAACTTGCAAATGAGGCATGTGAGTACATGGGAGCAGAAAAGATGATGTTTAAATATCACCCTGATATCCTAGGAAGGAAATATGACGTGACAATGCTAATGTAGCGTTCAGACACGTACTGAATGACTTTCCTTTTTTTATGAGATCTGTCAACAGACATTCAGAACACTGATTATGCACTACACAGATTTAAGGCTTGACAAAATGGGTAAGTAAATCAGGAGTGTGCTTTGAGTTTGTCTTCTGAAAATAAAACTGCCTATCAGAAGTCAGTGTATTTACAAAGTTTTGGCTCCTGCTTTTCACACAGTAATTGCACTAGGAGGATGCCTTTTGCTAACATTGAGTGTAATTACACACCAGATAAAATGTCAACATTTGGGCTGAGATATAGCTCATATAGTGGTAGAATATTTGCCTACCATCCATGAGGCCCTGGGTTTGATCCCCACCTTCCACCAAAAACGCAAAAACAAAAGCAAATAAACAAACAAATCTCACAAAACATTAGTTCATTAAGCCTGAGATTTTCAGAATTCTATTCTAATAATAGAACTTTCTGCAAATCATAACTGTAAAGTCTTTATTACTTCAATCAATTATCCTAGATTAGTGTAAAATCATGTTTTTCTAAAATTAATGGTTGTTAGATAGTAATGCAAATAATGTACATTTACAAACCTAATTTTGATTTCTGCAACTTCATAACTAACAATCTAGGTGTATTATCATTAATATCAACATAGTTTTCTTGATGACTTCTAAAAATTGAGTTTATCAAATTTAAGACAAAATAACTCTTATTTTAAATCTGACCTAACAAATGAACAAGAACAAACATTTCACATAAGATTATTTTTCAACCATTTTCTTCAATATAATATATTTGAAAATGAGTATTATTAATATGTAAAAGTGACATTTTTCCCTTTGGATGATGTTATGTCAAAGAAAAATTTAAAAAATGAATCACTTCATTGCATTAATTATATGGAGCTGAGAGGTAGGTGAGGCTAGAGAAAGATTGTGTCAAAGTGAGCTTTCATTAATTTCACATTGGCAAGTACTACAAACTATCACAAGAGGCTGAAAGATAATCTGATTCTCAAATCTGTAAAATAAGACAGAAAACTAATTTTATTTTTAAATTGTGAGGCAAAAATCAAGCCACTCTCCACTAAATACAAATCATAAAATATTTTAAAAATCAAATCTACTATTATAATGTCAATTACATGATTATTACATATAAACATATTAAATGTTAAAATAATGTTACATTTCTAACCTATCAATGTATTTTCCTCATATTTTCATAGTCTGAATTTACCAGTATGTATCATTATGATAGTCTTTGTTGTGTTCATAAGTCCAGTAAGTTAAAAATTTAACTATTTTCATGCAGATGCAGAGAAGTACATGAAATGACAATGCTTTGTTTTAAAATGTCATCTGTTTTTCATTCCCCACTCTAGATTCTGGATTTGAAAAAAACAAAATCCCAAAGAAACTAATGTAGTTTAGCTTGCCTGAATTTCTAGATTAAATCTCTTCAAACTCAGACAAGGAAAGAAGCAACGACATTTTATGATTGGTGTACTCAGTGTGATTTTGACTTTGACTAAGCCCTGGATATTTTACTTATCTTCAGGCAATTAGAACAACAAGGAGATAATAGATACATGTTCATGTTAACTACCCACAACCCACGTTTTAACCATCTCAGATTCCGATTACTGTATATTGAGGCAGTTGTTTCATTGAAACCTGTTAAAAGTGAACTTCTAGTTGACAAGCTAAATCAGCTATCCAGAATTTTTTTCAAAATCAAACTATTGTTGATTTTTAACCTTTGTTCATACGCTATTGTTGATTCGTAACTGTAAATTGGATTTTATATAGTCGAGCACAATTTTGGGGGATAGTGATGGTCTGGGCACTCAATACACCACATGTTACAGGTATACTTTAAACATTTGATATTTAAAGACAGGACTAATCACTGTGAAAATCAAATAAGTTGACTAATGAAGAAAAATACATGGACCTTTTAAAGAATTTTAGGAAATATTTTTAGTATGCTTGGATTACATCTAAGGAAAAGAAAATCTAAGTTCTGTGTAAATAAGAGATGATAAGTATCATGTATGATATTACATAGTTATCTTTCTGTATGTTTATCTGAAATGTGTTTATTTTATTTGCCCCAGGAGAATTCTTGAATGTCACTGCAAATTGCTCTCATATTAACTAGTGGGAATTTATCCCCAAATTCCAGAGCTTTCTAAGAGAAAACTTATAAATGAAAACCAGTTCTGCTTCGGTATGCGAAGTGGTGTTCTTTCTTGACTCACAGTTTAAGAGCAATTCACAAGCTTCAAGGAAATGAAGATTATCTTTATGATTCTTCTGCACAGTGGAAACATTCTTAGACTGGCTACATTAAACATTTTGCTGTTTTTATTCAAATCCTTCATGTCTGACCTACACCTACTCATCAAAATTTGAGGATTTCCTTTACATTGAAAACTTAGCTACTGATGTTTTCTTTTTTAATAATTGACATAAACCCTCAGACACTCAAAACTCAAATTTACATTACGGTCAACTAGAAATTTCCCACTGATTTCTTCAGAAGTAGGCACTTTAAGTGTCAAATGAAAATATAGGCTATCAATCTAAACAAGATGTTTTAGAAAATCCAGGCAGCTATCAGAAACTCTCCCACAGAGGTGGAAATGAGACAAATTAAACCTTCATTGAGATAAAAACTAGGAGATTTACCCTGTCTGCAGAAGCCAAATAGAAGTACAGAGATTTATGAGGAAATCTGTTATATTAAAACTACTGAATTGCATTGGGGACTCTTCTTGATATGGTTTTTAATCATTCAAAATCTATACTTGGTTTTTTTTCTACCGATATAACAAAAATACACCCTGTCAATTCATAACTCAGGAGTAAACTGGGTTTGACATTCCTGTTTTACAAATTTCTTGATATTAAAGGGAATTGAAATATTAACAACTTGCAAACATTCGAAGATAGGATATGTTCCCTACTCTCTAGCTGCAAGAAACATTCTTAGCCTGGGAAGGAAAAAAAATCACTATAATTAGACCACATATTAAGAATTTGTTGTTCTGTTCAGACTATTTACTTTCTTTGACAGTGTTTTCCTATTGTCACTGAATTCATTGCAAAAGCTGTGTGTCAACATTTAGACAAATCACAAGTTTAAGAGGAAGTTGGTCCTATGAATCCAATGTTATAACTATTCCAAGAGAGGAAAAAAAAAAAGGCAAGAGAACATCTCAGCCTATTGTTAAAAAAACCATATTAAGATGCATTTGCTACAAGGAAGAGTTGGGTTGAAATGCCACGAAGTGCTGTGTGATAGTAGGATTTTTAACAGATAACCAAGAATTTTTAAATATTTAAATTACTCTCTCAACCAGTGTTCCTACCTACCCACGTTTTAAAAGAAATACTAGGACATAATTGCAATGCAAGTCAGGTAACCCTGTATATTATCTGGTGATTTGGCTACAAATTCTTGTTTATAGTGCCTTTCTTTTATAAATCCTCAAGTCAAAATCAGCAACAAGATTCACCATGTTTTTCCTCATGCCCAGGCTGAAATTTTACATCTCATCATTCTGATTAAAAAAGACAGTCCAAAACAAAGTTGTCAATAAGTACACACGGGCACATGAGCAAGCATTCTTAAGAAAGAAGGATAGAATATCACTTTCTAGTATTGGTTGTCAATATGCCCAAGACATCAACTCTCAGCTCTCTCAGGCTAGAACAACAGATTTGGGATTAGACATTACATGAAAGGAAAAAATGAATTCACATCCGAGTAGATTTTAGTCTTTTGGTACACTCCTACCTGTCCTTACCTGTAACTCCTACAGCAAATGATAGAGACTTCATTTTTAATAGAGCTTGGAAGTCACCTCTCTGACACCATGTGTCTCCTATTTAATAAATGACTTCTTATTTCCAGTTCCAGTAGAGATGGCCCAAGAGATTAAAGTGTTTTCTTAGTAAGCAGAGTGGACAGGATGTCAAATGTTCTTTCAGGAGTGCCCGTTAAATCAAGGGTCCGAAAATGAACGCCTTAGATTGACGGAAGGTCTATGGAGGAATGAGAGAAAAGACATGTAGGGCCACCGTACCAAGGCACAAAATGCAGTCCCACAGGGAGGAAAAAGCTTTCTCCACCTCCCCTATCCCTTTCTCTTTTCCTTTTCCCATCCCTTCTTTCTTCCCCTTCCCTCCCCTCCTTTCTTGTTTACTTCCTCCTTTCACTTCTTACTTCCGTTGGGGTAGCAGAATACACTGTACCAAGGAAAATGAATAAAATGAACTCCTGCTAATTACTGAATTTCCAATCGATGACCACTAAGGAATTGTGAGACCATGATTATTCAACCACATGCAACTACCTTGACACATTTGTGAATGAATAATTCCACAATCAGAACCGATCTATTCCCGTAGCTTCCTTGGAGAGCAGGTGGGCTTGCGATGTTTATCCACACCTTTATTAAATATTTTTAAGATCCTCTTCGAGGCTGACATATTTAACATTGTCTTACTGACAAATATAAGTAAAGCAATTAATGAAATTGAAATTACAGGGGCCCATGTTTAGAGATGGATCAATTACAATCCTGGTACAGGAAATTTCCTTGCCACACTTTGCAAATCTTAGTTGATTTATATAAATTTCAAAAATGTATGTAGACACAAGATATAAAAATGTGCTTCTTCGAGGCACTGTGGCAGTACTTGGGAGGCTGAGGCAGGAGGATCGCTGTGAGTACGAGACCAACCTGGGCGACAAAGTGAGTTCCAGGTCAGTTTCAACTATGTAGTGAGACCCCGTCTCAAAAAACCAAATTCACACCACTTTACAGAGTCAGAAATGGGGATGTAGAATCCACAGGTAACTTGTCCAACATCCCACAGCTAGTAAATGGTAGAACTGTGATTTGAATAGTATCTCCAATGTTTGTGACCTCCATCATGTTTCCTGTACCTGGTATAGTGGAGAAGTCATGGAGTAGAATTTATACGTAAACAGAAGAACTTATAACAGTTTTTTGTCTGTTTGTTTTGTATAATTGAGTGTAGAGGACATACACCTATGGATAATTCGTTACAATATCACATTGTTGTCCCTTTTTACTCATTTGTTTGTTGATTGGTTGGTTGGATTATTTTGGTTTTGGTTTTTTTAAAGGGGATCTTACTGTATAGTTCAGGCTGACCTTGAATTCGCTGTTTTTGTTTTTGTTTTTTGTACTGGGTATTGAACTCAGGACCTTGCACTTGCAAAGCAGATGTGGTGCCACTAAATCCGTGGCCCTTGAATTCACTATGTGGCCCAGGCTGACCTCCATTTGAGATTACAAATGCACAGTTTTTAATATAAGGAAAAAGTATTATTAACATAGGAAGAGAGAATGGAAGAGAGACAGAGAGAGAGAGAGAGAGAGAGAAAGAGAAGAGAGAGAGGAGAGAAAGGACTGTATATACTTGGATCGATTTTTAGATGGTAAGCCCTGCTTGTTTCTAACCCACTTCCACAGGCACTATATAACATTGTACTCATGTAGAAGCAAATACTCCAAACAGATTTAGAACTTTAGCTGGGATGTTACATCTTTTCATTTTCAGTGCTTTGATTTTAAATTTGTTTTAAATGAAAACAGTGTAGACATTAGGAAAACCAAAGATAAAAATAATCTTGCAAAGAGAATTTTAATTAAAAATAAAGAAATCTCAGGAGATAGCAGTTTCTTGACTGTGAAACCATCGTCTCTCATTCAGTCTGGGCAGATAGCATCTTTTTTAGTGATGACACAATAACAGTTTATCTTTGCTCTGAAATCTGCTGGAATCATAAACCAGGCAATTTCTTTGCAGAAGCCCTGGCTCAAGAATGCTCATTTCCTATTGTTAAAAAAAAGAATAACACTTTGTTCCTTCAATATATACTAGCAGTTGCCTTTTTGCCTCAAAGTATCCTAACAAGTAGCCCAACGCATTTATATAATTACTAATTATATTATATAATAATGAAAATCAAAATGATGAAATAAAGTGGCAGATTCTTTAGAATGAGGTTGAGAAAGTGCTCTCCATAGTGCTAAGCCATAAAGTTATGCCAATGGAAAGTTAAGAGATGCTGGGTAGTATGTCATTGTGATGTACTGCACAATAAAATACACAACACTAGCCTGGGTTAGAAAATCCTCATGTCAGTTGAATAGACTTCTTGGAAATAATGTACAGATTTTTTTCTTTGAAATATATGTCCTTGGTCAAATGATGCTTTAGTAATTTCAGTTTGATTCTTCCTTCTTAATAGGTTATCTAATTATAGACCCTAAAATATTTTGACAGAATTTTTCCTGAAGAAAAATAAAATATCATAATCTGGAAAGCTAAGTCTTCCAGGGAAGAAACTAACATGCCCTGGTATGCCTTGTAAAAAAATAATATATAGAAATAAATAAAGAATTATTTGAGGAAAATAGGTGTATTTTAAATCACAAAATAGTACAGTCCTATCCAGTCAGTGGGAATCCTTGTGCTTGATGGTATGATTTGACTCTGGCTCAGAGATAGAAGATTTTTACCAACCAGGGAGGAGAAACTCTATTCCACAAAAAAATGGGACTGTCTCAAAGACAATTTGCCTGATTTTATTAGAATAGATCTGATGCACATACTTCATAAATTAAATATATGCAAAATAAACCTAAAAGTTGGATTTTATAGCCTTTAAAATTAAATTTGCCCAATGATGAATGTAACTATACTGTACAAAAAAGTACCAATAAACAATGAAAAAAGTTAGATTTTTATAGTCAATAGTAATCTGTTAAAAGTCAAATAAAATCATAAACACATTCAGAGCAGTTCCACAAACATAAAGAGGTAAGAATAAATCCAACAAGAAAGATTAACAGGGCATATTTTAAAAACTCAACAAAAATATATTAGATAAAAACATATTGCTTGTACATCAGTAAATGCTCTCCTTTAAACATGTTACGTTCCTACATTTATTTATAATGTAATATAAAGTTATTATCTTTCAAATAAAAAGCAAAATAAAGACATTTCCTGATTTACAGAGTTGGAAGAACACAACACTAAATCTGTGGTGAACAAAGTTTTTTAGCCAGAAGACAAATGATAACAGAAGGAAATTTGCCTTTGCACAAAGAAATCAGGAGTGCTTAAAATGGTATATATGTGGGAAAATATAATCATTATTATTAAAAATCTCGTGATTGATTAACATAAATATCATGAATATGTATTTAAGGTGAGGAGAAATAACTACAATCATAATATATAGAATGGTGATAGAAAATAAAGTACACTGTGTTAAGATATTTTTATTACATATGTAATAATTTTTATGTAAAGTAGCTATGAAATTTACAATGTGATCCAACATAGAGAATGTTTAAAATTTTTTAAAAATTACAATACCCCCAAATGCTATCTCCTGCACTTTCTTGCTTTGAACACAATTAGCCTATCATTTTGGTCACTTTCTGAAGCAGTTCCCAAGTCCTCTTTTCCGAAGGACTGTACAACATATGATAAAACTGATGAATCCTGCTGCTAGGTGCCATCCAATGGAAAGGCTTATAAAAACATGATAGTGTGTCCTTGTCCATTTTAATCAACATATCTAGCACCATGTAGAATCTTGTTCTTCACCAAAGACAAAGTAACCACGAAAAGTAAAAGTTTGAAGACAATTCAGGATATTGAGACAGTTACAACAGCCCATCTAAAGGCTGACCAGAAAGAGGACTTCCAGAACAGCTTCAGAAAGTGCCAAGAAAAATGGGATAATTATGTTAGAAGCAAGGAAGAACTTTTTACTTGGAATTAATAGATATGTGTGTTTTACTATAATATTTTTAAAAATTTAAAGATTCACCATAGTTTTCATTCACACCTTGAACTAAGAATTCATATTATGAAATATATGTATATTGCACATCTATGATTTTCCTTAGGGATTTCAACACTTCTCTCTCAATAAACATTAAACAAGCAAGAATAACAGAACTTGAGCATTGTTATCAACCAACTTATACATCTTACAGAACACAATGTTCAAAAACTATATCAAATATACATTCATTTTAAGTAATATGAAGCATTTACTAAAATAGCCCATATTTTGAGCCATGAAATAAATCTTAATTAATTGAGATTTAATTAACTCATGCAACTTGTATTTTATGAGAAAAATGAAAATATACTTAACAAAATAAAATTTGAAGAATGCTCAAAGATCAGAAAACAACATCCCAAATAATCTATTGATTAAAGAAAAAAGTAACAGAGTAAACTGAAGTTATTGTGAAGTTATTAAAAGAATAGCAAAATGCAACATTTCAATATTTGTTAGAAGTAAATACACAGTGCATAAAAGGGAAGTTATAGTTTTAATGCTTTTATCAGAAAAGACAAAACACATTAATACTGTAATTTCTTTCTACGTTGAGAAACTACAGAAAAGAAAGTAAATTATGCACTAATTAATCAAAGAAAGAAATAAGTGCAAAAGATTGAAATAATAATAAAAACAATAGAGAAAACCAATTAAACTTTAAGCTAGTTCCTTGTAAAGGTGATTAAAATGTATAAAGTCTAGAAAGATTAAATGAAGAAACATGAATTATAGACACCGCAAATGTTGCTACAGATCTCACAGGCAGCAAAAGATTCACATAGAATATTATAAATAAGTCTACACCAAAACATGGAAATGGAGTGCAAGACACAAATTGCCATAGTATACATAAAAGGAAAACATAACCTGAATAGCCTTTAGCTTTGAAATTAATTGACACTAATTTTAAAATTCTACCCCTATGAAAACTCCAGGTTGAGATGAGTGCAGTATAAATTCACCCAAACACTTATCAAAGAAATCATATTAATTTTACACAAATTCATCAGAAAATGCCCATCTTGTCTTATTTTTATGGATTCAGATATATACTGACCAAAGTCCAGACAAAAGAATGAAAACTGAAGACCCAAACCTCTCATTACTTCAGATACAAATGTCTTTAACACAATTTAGAAAATACAATCCGGCAATATATACAAAGAATAAGGCTTATTTTAAGTATAATATCATCTGCATATGTAAATTGATAAATATTTGTTGTATGTAAATTCTTCCTCATTAAATTTTATCTTTTAAAAATTAAATTTTAAACAAATCAATCATTTATTCATAAAATAACCTATTGCTATTTCAATCTCAGAACCCAATATTTTATGACTATTAAATAATATTTTAATTTTTGTTCTTACCATCCTCTGATTAAGATGATTGTTTTCTCTTCTATGGCATGTTTACATTAGATAAAAGTAAATATATTTCCTCCATAACAATGACAATATATTTTCATATGCCATCACTTTCTAAGGAATCATTTTTGTGATTAAAGTAGTTTATATCCTTGGTTATTTGGAAATTTTGTTTAATACTTTTGAGCTCAAGTTATGAATCAGAAAATCTCCATTCAAGTATCTTATTTATTTCATGGGATGGGCAATATTTAAGATCTCTTTCTTTGTAAAAGGAAGACAATTTTACCTTATATAAGTGCCTGTAGTGTAACTATGGCCTAAATGCTAGTTTAATCCCTAAAAAT
Source organism: Fukomys damarensis (assembly GCF_012274545.1). NCBI lineage: Eukaryota > Metazoa > Chordata > Mammalia > Rodentia > Bathyergidae > Fukomys > Fukomys damarensis. The sequence goes on from NW_022900928.1 coordinate 54,253,823, forward strand.
TATAGTGCTTTTCACAGATCTGCACATGGCTCTAAAAAAAGCTGAAATACAGATATATTTGTGCACACAGCTACCTTTCCTGGGACAATGAATTAGACTCTCATCTTAAAGTGAAAGACATGGTGCTCTTTCAATATGTTAAGGTGAACAAAAAACTGTAATATCCTTGCTAGGTTGAGTTATCAGGATCCTATTAAACAAGAGAAACTCTTGACTTCCCTAAACTTAAATATTTTTTGATCTCTCTCCTAGTAAGGACATGTGAAGAGAAGTCCCGAAATTATGTCTGTTGTTTTCAAAGTTTCTAAGAGGATACTTAATCATAACAGGAAAAACTTACCCATTGCTTCCAATAAGAAAATTGTATTTATATACATGCCCTCCAATTGCTTATTGCTAATAAGTAAATACCTTATTACTATACTAATACCTTCTAATTCTTCTTGCTTTTATAGGTTAATGAAAAATTAACAAGTGAAAATGTTTCATTAGCATAACAAAGTCAAAACTCTCAAACTCACAAAAATATAGGAAGAACAATGGTACTTGAGTAGAAGAAAGTACTTGTAAAATAGACGCAAGTTTTACTTTTCATAGTTGAAGAGTCACTGTGTGTTCATATCAAATCTGATTTTATTTAAACAGAACACAAATGAGAGACAACATTTAAAAATTAATTTCACATTAGTGAAGCACTAAATGGATTCCTGAATACACCCATGCCATTTTTCAAGGCATTACAAACCAAGCCTAGCTGGCTGAGGAGACAAGATATAAAAATATGCTTGTCACACCTTAAAGGTAGCAATTTCAGTATCTAAGAGATTTGCAGTACTTTTTTCATTCCTTTGTATATAGTAAGGTAACTTTTGAAATGGTAATAATAGTGCATAATACTAATGGAAAATCACCAACCCTCCAGAAAATAATCAATAAGGATCCCGAAGAATGAGGAAACTGAGGTATAAAGATGTAAAGATACATGCTAGGATCATATGGTTATAAAACAGCTCTGTGGCAAGTCAATAATAAACTTACTATGACAACTACACAGTTTGTAATTTGGCCTCCTATGTTAAATATGCTATATAATAAATATCCTGATCTAACACTTCCCTGAATATCCTTTTGTTTGAACAACATCAATATACCTCTTACATTCCTACCTCACTGAATTCTATCCATGGTGCCTACAGAAATTTTCATTAAACACAACTTCACCATGCCAAACTCCTTTTGAAAATTGTAATGCTTCCTTATTTAACAAACCAAAATAAAATTGTGTAACTCCAGGGATCTGGTCATTCCCAGAATAACTACATTTTTATGTTTCAGATTTGGTGCATACTGCTTCTTCTGCAGAGGGTGAACATCCAAGTTAAGATGACACAAGGTAACTTTCTGCAATTATGTCTCCCAAATTTTTATAAAACCATATATGACAGCATAGAAAATGACAAAAGTATAATAATGATGAAAACAAGAAGATATTTATCATACCTTGGAAGTGAATCGCCAGTAATGTTAAGATACATTGAGAACTTAAATTATAACCCAAGTTGCTCATATGTGAGGTGAGTCATAACTCTAGGTTCCACAGCATGTTGCTCATTGTTAGAGCACATGATTAAGAGTGTGACATTCTGGATTTGATGCGCAGCTCTGCGCAAAAATAAAATAAAATAGTTGTTAGAAATTCATTCTAAACTCAAGTATCAATAGTGATATTGTTCAGGGGATTAAAATTAAAAGTCACAAAAATTTCTATAAATTACTACAGTATCAATTTATATATAAATTATATAAACACAAGTAGATACTAGGTGGATAGATAGATGAAAATATAGAACAACAATGTGGATTGAAATTCTGTAGATAGAATTTTAATGATTTTTTATGTCTTTGAATGGTACTGCATATTTGTATATCTACTCTGTATATTAAACTATAAACAATCTGAAGCCACATTTATCATGGTTAAACAGTGTCGCGAGCCGGCGACGCAGAGCACTGTCCAGCAGTGTCTCAAACCCGAAAGAGCAGCGGGTTGGAGATGGGGCAGAGAGAAAGGAAGGACGCCAAGACAAGAGTCTGATCAAGGCGGCGTTTATTGCCGGCAAGCACCGGCCTTTTAAAGCAAAAAACCACAAACTATTATGGGATGGGTTTACCATAGTAACTGAAAGGTCACACAGGAAAAGAGCAAACAGGTTCACCAAAACAACCCACTGTGAGTAGTAGTAACCCGGACAACCACACATCTAAAGGTCAGAGACAAGAAACTGTAACTTTTAGGAATTCCACAAAGGAAACACTCTACCTGCTAAGCTGGAGAAACTTAACACATATGGAGTTACTAGAGTTAACAATACTTACAACCAATACTCATGATCCCCACAAAACAGTCCATTTTCCATATAAAATTTGTAGTTGAATGTGAGTATGCACATAACACATACACACAGACACATACCACACACCCACTGCTGTGGTTTGGACATATTTATGTTCTCCAAAATTCACTTCACTTGTTAGGCTCTCAGAAGCTTGGTGGTGAAACCTTCAAGAAGTGGGCCCTTGGAGAATATCTTTGTTTGCTGGGAGTGTTGCCCTTGGAAATAATTAAGGTAGTCTGTGAATTGAGAATTAGTTCTCAAGAGAATGAGTTGCTATAAGACTGAGCCTGAGCCCTGAAGCACTTTCTGCATTCATGTACGGCAGCATGGTCTCTTCTTAAATGTCTCTTCGGCTGTGACAGCGTTCACCACGAGGTCTCCTTCAATTAACTTTCCAGATCTCATACACATTTGATATCAGTTTTAATCTTGTCTTTTTCGCCTTTAAAAATGTGCAAATGTAACTGTCATAAAGGATAGCTATACCCTTAGCTATACATTGAATATATTCTTAGTGAACATGGACATACTATTTTTCATTTAAAGCATGCATTTGTCCATGCATAACCTTGTAATAATAATCTTCCCGTCAATTGCATTTTACATTTTTCATGTTAAATCACATGTAAAAGAATGTTGCATCTTTTGTTTTATTCATTAAGTTTGTTGGTACACATTAGGTATAGATTAGGATCACACTCATCATCGGAATTTGTACCTGTACGTGATACATCTTGGTCCTTATTTTTTCCCGTTCCCCTTCTCTCCCTTCACCCTCTCCACCCCTCCTTTGTAAAGCTCCTTACAAAAACTTTTTTTCCTCCTTTGTTTCATTTTTTCTTTCCTTCTTTCCTTTCCCCTGCCCCCCTCTCTAGTTCCCCTTCCCCTTTGAATCTTTTCTTCTTATTTCACAATATCCATTGTACTTTTGGGTCCTCATTTACGCTTTCAGTTTCTCACATCGCAGAAACAGTTCAGTATTAAGAATGTTGCATCTGTAAATACCCAGCATCTTCAACTTGATGATATAGATTTTATATATATACATAATATATATATATATATTATATATAATCAGTGTTTTGTCTGTTTATTTGACTTTTATTACGTTAGTACTACATGTTAGTAGTACACAATTTTTACATTCAGTGTTAGAGATTGGTACATGTACATAACACATTTTAATTCCCTCCTTTTTCCCCCTCCCTCCGATCCCTTTTATTTTTTGAGCATCAGATGCACTTGTTTATCTTATAAGACATTATAAAGCTAATTATCATATATACAGATTAAAAACCAGACTAATAGGCTAATGAACATATAAAACAATTGTATTAAGTCAAGTGCACTTTTAGATCCATAGTCTACATTGGATTATATTACCTTTTGTTTATTTTTTAAACTATTATCCGCCTTTTATTTTATACTCTATATATCAAGACATATCCATTTTCTTAAAAACGACTAAAGTCTATCCTTTTTTATGACAGAGTATCGTTACACTGTATACAAATACCAAATTTTTTTCTCCATTCATCTGCTTATGGACATATAGACTGTTTCTAAGGTTCAGCTATTATGAATTGTGCTGCTATAAATATGAGTATTCATACATCACTGTGGTATTATGTCTTCAGTTCTTTTAGGAATATACCTAGAAGGGGAACAGATGGATCAAATGGAATTTTTTTTTTTTTTTTTTTTTTTTTTTTTTTTTTTGGTACCGGGGATTGAACTCGGGTCTTAGAGCTTGCAAGGCAGGCCACCGAATCGCTGAGCTAAATCCCTGACCCTCAAATGGAATTTCTACTTTTAGTTTTTTGAATAATCTTGCTGATTTCCATAGTAGTTATTAGCTTACAGTCCCACCGAAAATGGAGATGTGTTCCTTTCTCCCCACAAACTTGTCAGCATTTGTTGTTGTTAATTTCATCAGAATAGCAATCTCACTTTCGGGAGTGAGATGTAATCTCATTATTGTTTTAATGTGCATTTCTCAGTTGGCCAGCAATGTTGAACATTTGTTCATGTATTTATTAGCCATTTGTGTTATTTTATCTAAAAAGCATCTATTCAGTTAAGATCCCCATTTTTGATTGAATCTTTAAATATGGAGGGTCTAATTTTTTTCAGTTCTTTATATGTCCTAGATATTAGTTGTTTGAGGAGTAGATAGCAAAATTTATTGACAACTTTGTCTCTTCATTCTGTGAGTGGTTTCCTTGACTTTGCAGTAGCTTTTTAATTTTATGTGATCTATTTGTTGATGTTTGATATTATTTCTTGTTCAACCAGGATTTTGTTCAGAAAGTTCTTGCCTACATCTATGTTTTAAAGAGTTTTATCTATCTTGTTTTCCAGCAGGTGAAGTGTTTCTGTTATATTATTTTATGTCTCTGATCCATTTTGATTTTAGTTTAGTGCATGTTACATAAAATGGGTCTAGCTTCAACCTTCAGCATGTAGATAGTCAGTTTTCGCAGAGCCAATTGTGAAGAGAATATCTTTCCTCCAGTGAAAGGATTTGGCCCCTTTGTCAGAAATAACATTGCTGAATGTGCTTGTAGTTGTTTCTGTATATTCTGTTCCATCAATCTAAAGTCCATTTTTTTTTTGTTTGTTTGCTTGTTGGTTTGTTTTTTCCACTACCATGCTGTTTTTAATCACTGTAGCTTTGTAATATAAGTAGAGGTCTGGGATTTTGATGCCCCTTGTTTTGCCCTTGTTGCTCAAAATTGCCTTTGCTGTTCTAGGTTTTTTCTGGTTCTATGTGAATTTTAAGATTTCTTTCTCTAGTTTTATAAGGAATGTTTTTGGGATTTTAGTTGGGATTACATTAAATCTATATCATAGTTTTGGAAGTATGATGATTTTGACTATATTTATTTGGTCTATACAGGAACAGGGGATATTTTTCTATTTTCTGAAGTCCTCCTCAATTTCTTCTTTCAAAGTACTATAGTTTCCATTATAGAGGTCTTTATTTCCTTGGTTAAGTTAATTTCTAAGTAATTCATTTTTCTTGATGCTATTGTGAATGGTGCTGTTTTCCTAATTTACTGCTCAGTGAGCTTGTTATTGGTGTTCAGGAGCACAATTCATTTATGAGTGTTGACTATATCCTGCTACATTGTCAAATTTGGACATTAGCTCTAGGAGTCTTTTGGTGGGTCTTCTATGTAGAAGATCATGGCATCAGCAGATAATGATAATTCAACTTTTTTCTTCTCTATCCATGTTCTTTTTGTTTCTTTATATTATCTTATTGCTCTAGCCAATGCTTTGAGAACTATATTAAACAGAAATGGTGATAGTGGACATCCTTGTCTCGTTCCTGACTTTAGAGGAAAAGTTTTCAGCTCCTTATTCAGTATGATGGTATCAGTTGATTTGTCATAGTTGCTTTCATCGGGTTGAGATAAAGACCTTCTATCACCATTTTCTTCAGAATTTTTATTATAATGGATGTAGGATATTGTCAAATGCATTTTCTGCATCTCTTGAGATGATCACGTGATTTTTGTCCTTGCTTCTGTTTTTGTGGTGTATTACATTTATTGATTTGCATATGTTGAAGCATTCCTGCAATTCTTGGATAAATTCTACTTGGTCATGATGTATGATTTTTTGGATAATTTGTTCCATTCTATGTCTTTTCAATTAAGTGTTTAATATTGTTTCATGTATAAATGTGTATCAAGAAACATATTTCACTTGTTTTAAGCAAGGATACCAGCCTCTTAGTCATGCTGTGTCTCTTTGAAATTTTTAAAAATTATAGCAGCTAGCTATCAAGAAATTAACCAATAAAAATGCTGGTGGGGTGTGGGGAGAAAGGAACCATTCTCCATTGTTGGTGGGAGTGCAGACTGGTGCAACCACTGTGGAAATCAATATGGAGATACCTCAAAAGACTAGAGTTAGAGGTCCCATTGACCCAGCTATCCCCCTACTGGGTGTCTTCCCAAACGATTTAAAAGAATCATACTACAGCTACATACATGAACCCATGTTTATAGCAGCACAGTTTGTAACAGCTAAAACTTGGAAATAGGCCAACTGCCCATCAGCTAGAGACTGAATAAAGAAGATGTGGTTTTTCTGTAAAATGGAATACTACTTAGCCAAAATGAATGAGAAATTAGACATTTGTAGCTAAACTGATGCATATTGAGACCACACTCAGGTGAAATAAATAGGACACACATGTAAATACCAAATAAATTCTCTGGTATGAAAAACTAAAAGTGTAAATAAGATTCAAATTGTATAACTGATAATGTGAAATAGAGAGAAAAGGGCTAAAGGAGTAGGAGAAGTGAGAAGGTAGGGGAAAGGAACTAAAAGAAAAGAAAAAATTTTTGATAAAAGCAAAAAATGGAAACAAAGTCTTTCTAAATAGGGAAGGTTGGAGGGGGTAAAGTGAGGGCAGGGGTATGGGGAAAAAATAAGAACCAAGATACATCATGTAAAGGTACAAGATCCCAGTGATGAATGTAACTGTACTGTATACTTTAAAAGTGCCAATAAACTTAATGAAAAAAATATAGCAGATATAAAAACCAAATTCAGATGAGACCTAAAAGCAAACATGCATATTTGTTTAATAAGTTAATATAGAATGTTAATATGGACTGACACAAGTATAAAATTTTACAGAATGTACTTAGTATCACATAAAAATAATAACTTGTAAATCAACAATTCTTCATTTGTAAGGCACGGTATAAAACCTCAGCTTTTCTTTAACTGACATTTTCTCTGACATTTATATTGTCTCAGTCTTCACACTCTTTGTAAAATATTCTGTATTTTTCTGTATTTGCTAATAGTCACAGTGACAGCAACAACAGAAAGTATTGTCTTTTATAATATGAACTGATAATACCAGAACTTGCATATATGTGAAACTGGGTAAGGGAAAGTCAATTCATTACAAGACGTTTACATGATAAAGTAAAATCTGAACAAGTAAAACACTGCTGCAGTAACTTACCCCACAAGCATAATGAGACAGGATCTTTTGTTCTAGAGTCAAAGCAACACTTGTTCAAATTCATCATAGGTTATACTTAAAATGTATCCAGGAAGCTTCTGAAAACTTTTAATATTTTACCAACCTCCCAAATTGTCTTTATTAAAACTTTTAAGACAGAATACTCATACATAGTTGAACAGGTGTGTTTTAAATTTCATTCCCATAATTCTTCTTTGAATCATGTACCTGTTTTGTATACACTTTGTACAAATTTCCTAACTTAAACTTCCATAAGAATTCTCCCCATGTTATAATACAACTTGGCCTGTGATATTAATTCTATCATTTTTTATTCATTATAGTTAACTGACAAAATTTTATCACAGGTCTAGCCAGGCATTCTCTTAAAATACAACTCTCTCAGGAAGGTCATCCTTGCGTTCAACAGCAGAGCATGAACTTGCTATGGCAGCTTGCAAAGAAATGTGGGAGCAACATGTGAGGGGTAGAAAAGCAAAGATGTATGGCAAGGAAGCCACGGGTGGGAACTGCCACTTAGAAATCACTGGTGCAAACAGACTCAACTCACTCACATGGGAGTGCTCTCTTCAGGTATACAGGAGCCTGTGAAACCACACTCTAGAAGGGACATTCGATCCAAATAAGATGGATCTTTAATTCTGGCTTTGTCTGAAAGATATTCAGTGACACTGGACAAACGAGAGAACTTTGAGAATAACTTTCTCATATTAGGAAATATATTAATCTCAAATCACTCACATGAAAGAGAGGCTGTATACATATTCACTTGCGTTTCTATAGCAAATATTCTCACTTTTCCTGTGTATCTAGTGTTGAACAACAAATACTATTTTGAAAATGGCACTATTTTAATTCGTTATGTTTATGTTTACATTTTAGGTACACAATGTGATGACATTCATCATTGGGAATCTGTGTCTTTACATAATATATCTTGGTTCTTATTTATTTCCCATTACCCTGCCCTCTCTTCAACCCTTCCATCCCTCCCTATTTACAAATACATTGTTTCTGTTTTTTTCTTCTTCTCATATTTATTCCTTTCCTTTCCCTTACAACCCACCTCTCCTTCCACTTTGGGTCTTTTCTTCCTATCTCATATTATCTATTATACATTTTGATTCTTACTTATACTTTCAGTTTCTCAGACCAGAGAAATTATTCAGTATTTACACGTGTGTCCTATTTATTTCATGTAAGAGTATGGCCTCAGTGTGCATTCATTTAGCTATAAACATCTCTAGTTTTTAATCCTTTATGGCTGTTTCCAAGTTTAAGCTACTATGAACTGTGCCACCATAATTGTTGGTGTACAATTAGCCCTTGTTGTATGATTCTTTTAATTCCTTTGGGAAAATACCCAGTGGGGGACTAGCTGGGTCAAATAGGTCCTCAAATCCTCATTTTTTGAGAAATCTCCATACTGATTTCCACAATGGCTGCACCAGTCTATACTGCCCACCTACAATGGAGAAGCATTCATTTTCCACCATACCCACCCTCATTTCTTATTGGTTGATTTCTTGATAGCAGCTATTCTTTCTGGACTGAGGTGGGATCTCAGTGTTTTTGTTTTTGTTTTGTACAGGGGATCAAACTTGGGCAGGTGGCCGAACCACTGAGCTAAATCCCCAGCCCTCTCAGTGTTGTTTTAATCTGCATCTCTGGAAGAATCAGTGATGCTGAACATTCTTTCATATGTTTATTTAGTGCTTTTACTTCTTTGTGTGAGAAGTGGTTTTTCATTTTGGATGCCTATTTTTGTATTGGGTCTTTAAATTTGGGAGGTCTGACTTTAAATTTTTTTATACATGTTTTAGACAGTAGACCTTTGTCAGAGGAACAGATGGGAAAAATTTTTCCCACATCGTGGGTTGTCTCTTCACTCTGTTGGTGGTTTCTCTTGCTTTACAGAAGATTTTTAATAAGATGAGATCCTGCTTGATGATTCTTTGTGTTAGTTCATGTCCACCTGAGGTTTTGTTCATGAAAGCCAGTTTCTTCAAGAGTTCTACCTAATCTCTCTTTCAGTCAGTTTAGTGTTTCTGTTTTAATATTTAGATCTTTAATCCATTTTGATTTTAGTTTAGTGTGTGGTGAGAGACATAGGTATAGTTTAATCTTTGGCAATTTGAAACCCAATTTTTCCAGCACCATTTATTAAAGAGGCTGTCATTCCTCCAGTGAGGGTCTTTGGCTCCTTTGTCAAAGATGGGGTGGCTATGTATGTCTGGCGTTTCTACATCTTCTAATCTATTCCTCTGATCCTTGGATCTGTTTCTTTGCCAGTGTCATGCTGTTTTTATCACAGTTGCTTTGTAGTATAGTTTCAAATTGGGAATTGCAATACCCCCTACCTTGTCTTTGTTGCCTAGAATTGCTTTTGCTATTCTAGGTCTCTTCCTGTTCCAAATGAATTTTTACATTGTGTTCTCAAGGTCTGTGAAGCATGCTATCGAAATTTCAATTGGGATTGCATTAAATCTTTATAGGAACTTTGAAAATATGGCCATTTTCACTATATTGGTTCTTCCCACCAAGGATCAAGAGATATCTTTCCATTTTCTCATATTCCCTTTTGTTTCTTTTTATCAGAGTTCTGCACTTTTCAGAGTAGATGTGTTTTATTTCTTTCGTTAGATTGATTCCTAGGTATTTCAATTTTTTGGATGCTATTGTGAAAGGAGTTATTTCTCCATTTCCTCTCTCAATGAGTCTGTCATTCATATACAGAAAGGCTTTTGATTTCTCTATATTAATCTTGTATCCAGATGCTATACTAAATTTGGCTGGTAAGTCTAGGATAGTTTTGATGGAGTTCCTATGAGTATTTAGTGTTTAAGAACTGATATTATTTGGAAAATGGCACCATTTTCCACATATGTATAACAGACATATTGATACAATTTCACAGTATTCCCTGTTACTTCACTTTATGCTTGAATGAAGTATGTGATTTCTCTTTCTCCTTGCGCTTTTCATCTTTTCTTTCTTCTTTTTTCTTCATTTTCTCCTCCCTCCTTCCTCTTCTTGTTTCTCCTTCTTTCCCTCCTCTCTGCATCTGTCTCCCTTATCTTCATCTATTGCCTTGCTCTTTTTAAACACCAGTGTTTCACTTCACCACTTTGTGAGCTAACTCCAAATTATGTAATATAAATAATTAAGTATAAAGAAACAAACTTAATTGAAAATCAATTAAAATGTAGAATGAAAGACTTTTACGTTTTCATGTTTTTAAAGTATGGATGCAGAATCCTTGTCCTATTGATCATTTAATAGAAAAAATTACGATGTAATGAAAACTCAAGGCACGCAAACTTCATCCAGAGTTCTGCCAGACCATCAGGGAGCAGCTCTGTGGGATAGAGCAGTGTGGCTGCACACGGGTCCCAGCTAGGGCCCTGCCCTGATCCTACATGTGGGCACACATTCAAAAGCCAGAGACCACCTAGAAAAGATCTGCACAGGTGCACAACCTTTGTTTAGAGTTCTTCCATACCATTCATAAGTGCAGGCACATCCCAGAGAGCAGCTCTGTGGTCCAGTGGCATGGCTGCAGGTGGTTCATGGGCAGGACACCATTCTGATCCCTGAGGTGTGGGCACATACCTGCAAACCACTGGCCCCCTAGAAGAGAGTTGCACAGGCATCCAACCTTAATCCAGAGTTCCACCATACCACTGGCCACTGCCGAGGGCCCACCTGGAAAAGAACTGTACAGACACAATTGCTATACAGAGGGTAAAAACCCAAGTTGAAGATGTGTTTCAGTGTGTGTGTGTGTGTGTGTGTGTGTGTGTGTGTGTGTGTATATCCACTCAGAGGATAAAGAGTATGCAGTATGCTTGGGTAGGGAAATAAGAATGGCAAAGAAGGAAAATTAAGTTTCACAGGCTAGCAATGCTAGATTTTATGATCTGCAGGGGAAATAACAGGAAAAGGGCACTAATGGAATGAGGATATGGACAAGAAGCCATAAAAAGCAAAAAGCTGATGATGTGAAAAACACGAGGATCATGGTGGATTGCTTCAGCCAGAGTGTGGAGTCCAGGGAGGTGCAGAGGGATACAACACTGATGCTGCACAGGCCAGAAAAGTCCAAGCTTGCAGCTCATCTATTTATATCTCAGGAACAGCTTGTATCCTGTTGGTAAAATGGAGTAGCTGGTATTTGAGGTATAAATAAGCTGTATAAAATCTCCAACTTGTCATTGTCTCACAGGACACAGCATTTTTCCTTTTTCAGTAGGCCATGTGGGGGTCACTAGGAACTGAGCAGGAAAGTGACCTGGACAACATAGCACTTCAGAACACAGAAAGAAAAGAAAAATATGTGTTTTGGTGTTTTGGTGCTGAGTATCAAATACAGAGCCTCATGTATGCTTAGCAAGCACGCTGACACTGAGCTACAAGTATACACTTCATATTTTACTTTCTATACAAAGTGATTTGCTCCACTTTGGGGGCCTTTCTTATACTATAATAAGCCAAGATTTTATTGAATTTATTTTTCTGAAAAATCTACATTACATAAGACTAACAACAATATTCCCAAGAAGAGCTTTTAACGGAAATGTGTGACCTGATGTAGATAGGGGAATACTTAGTATTTTAACATATAATGGAAAAATAGGAACAGAAGAGTAAGGGCTGCAGCTAAAACTGAAAACATTCATTTAGGCTGGATAAAAGAATATTTCATAGAACTGCTTAACCAGGCAAGAAAATAAGTGTTCAAGAGGCCAGCTTTCCTCCTGCAAGCTGGGACGTGCTTGTTCTTTTGAAATGAGCATTCAAACAGTAAGGTTTAAGAGCCAGGCCTAGACTGCTGTACGAAATCTGTCTTGATGAACACAAGGTTATGATATAGCTCTATAGTTTAGAGAGATTTTTATAACTTCTCAAAAGGAGACAGGAGTTTGCATATCTTGCATCGCATTGTTAATTCCTAGATAGCAACTCATCCACCTCTCGATTTTACCTGCATGAGAGAACTGTCTAGTTCCTTTCTCTGGCCTGTTTAGTATCATCTTCCTCCACCATTTCTTTTGCAATTCTCAGAAAAACCGCCTACTCCAAGAGCCCAGGCAACCACACTACAAAACAGTTTACAAGCTCTTCAGGAAAGACGGCAGCAATACTCGCCACCCGTTACCGGATTGCTTTTAGCTGAATGCTCACTGCTTTTTCTCTGATGCCCTTTGCTGGACCTTTTATATTTATTCCTGCTTAGCAAAAAGAACACTATTCTGCAGGAAACCCAAATGCACTATGTTTAATTCACAATTTCCTTTTTTTAAAGCATCAGCAAATACATCGTAATTTTTTTCAACATGGAAGGAAAAGCGCAGTGATCCATCAGAAGAATCATCTTAGCCAACAGAAATAAATGGATAGATCAAATTTTCAGTATATAAATATGGATACGAATATAGATATATGGTTGGATATATATATTTATATGGTTATGCACATTGATACATGTATATAAAATATTTTATGCACGTATGTCTTAATGGGTCCTAAATTTCCCTTAATTTGATGATATTTTTCCACATATTTAAAAAATATTGAAATACATATGTGAAGTGTTTCCTTTTCCAACAAAGCTTCAGGTTGTAAAGTTAAAATGCTTTTTAAGCCAATGTTTTTAAAAGGAAGCCAAATTTTCAGACTGAAACACTGAAAAATTTTGCTCTACTTTTCATTCTCTTTTTTAACCTGCAGCTATATATAGTGGGATAAAGCAGGGGATGCATACTGGTATGGAAGTCCACACTCTGGTGCTCAGGTTCTCACCAAAGCTACATAACTTTGAACAAATTCTCTCTAAACTTCAATTATATTATCTATGAATAAGATTGTTATTATTTACCTGCAGTGGTTCTCTGAGGATTGAGGTAGTGAAAAACACAATACTCCTGAATGTTATTTCCCTCCTTTCTTTGTTTATGAGAGGTATTATTAGTCATTTTATAAGCTCAAGAAATAAAACAAATTGCATTACACCTGTTTAGAAAAGCATTGCTAACCTTTTCTCTGAAGAAGTTTTATAACAGGATCAGCTCTGGAGAATAGATATGCTTCTAGAAGTATGTAAAGAACCCTAAGAAGAGAATCTTCACAGAAAGAGGTTAGATGAGGTGAGAGGGGGTGGCTTATGTAAGCTGACTCAGTTTACAATGGCTAAACAGGATTTTAAAGTTATGTACACTCCTAGTTAATTGAATTATATCTTTCCTTCTTGTTGATGTTATATATTGATCACTTATTTTGTGTCTGGTATGTCTTTGTACAAAGGATATAATATAGGATATGACACAAGATCAGTTATTCTCATTGTACAGAAAACAGAACTAAGATACAGAAGTTAGTAAATTGTCCAAGTGTTAAAAAAAAAAAAAGGACCCGAGCCAGCACCTCACAGCTCCATCTGTATCCCTTACACTTCACTGACTGACAAATCCTGCCAAACACACACAATAAGCCAGACTCTTGTCTGAACATGATCTATAGCTTTGAACAAAACAAATGTCATGGAACTTGCATTTGAGCAAAGGTGGGACATATTTTGAGGAAAAATAAGACTAAAGTGAAGGCTTAGCATTAAATAGTTACGTTATATACTATAGACACCTATGGCCCTGTGAATTAAATAATCTTTTTGAGAAACAGATGAATACAATGATAGAGGGAATCTTTACAATATCAAGGAGAAACATTGTAGAAATAGGCAAAAACAAAGTGAAGAACCTGAGGAAGGACCAAGATGGTAATGTTTAAGAAAAACACAGCATCCATCCCTGGGGCTGAAGTAGAATGAGAAAGATGAGAGAGTGGCATAGATGGATGTAGAGAAGAACACTGTGTAGGTTCTGCATGAAATGGTAAAAAACTGTAATTTTATTGTAAGTGAAATAGAAAATCACTAGAGACTTTGGAAGAATTGAATGAGATAACCACTCAGAGGGTGGTATAAAGAATAGAACATAAAGGACTGAAAGAGAGGCACAGAGATCAGTTAGAAGGTTCTTGCAATGTGTTGAGTTGAATAAAGCTGGTGAGTTGTGTTAGAGGGAAAATACTAAAAGACAGTCATATATTTACTGATAAAAATATAGTATATTTTGAAGTTTATAGGCCCTGCTAATTGTTGCTTTAGGATTGTGAGAGAGGAGAAACATCCAGGACTAGTCAATAGAAGGAATGAAATTGTTGTAAGAGAAAGAGGAGAGAAGGAGGGAAAAGTTGAAGAAAAATTTTGAGGAGTGTATTTGGGAATTGCTAAACTTCAGTGTGAACAGGTTTAGTTCAGAAAATGTTCATGATAGTTGGCAAAAAGAAAGGGTTTCTATGAGTTAGACTATATCATTTTTACAGCTATAACAAATGACTAAAAAACTAAGTGTCAGATCTTGGTGGCTTGCAGGGAATACATTTTTAATTCTCACTCAGACTATAGCCACATTGGGGTTGCTAAGGCTCTGCTCCAAATTACTTCACTCTAAGTTGCAGACTAACAAGCAGATGTATTAAACACTCGGCCAGTATCACAGAAACAGCAAAGGATGGCATAATGAATCTCACAATGGTAATACAGCTTCTTATAATTATGTACAATAGACTTTCCCTTTTTGTTTCTTTGTCCAAAGTTACACGGTTAAGCAAGTCTCTCTCCCACCCCACCACTCTTTTTTAGAAGTGGAGGTAGGACCATTTCAACCCAGAGAAATGGGGACCAAAAATTTCCAGGTACTTTGGAGACAGAGGATATAAATTTGAGCATCCCAGCATAATATCATTAGTTGAAACTATCTCTAAATAAGATCACCAAGAATAGGTCCACAAGAAAGACCAGAAATCTGATTGCTAGAGCACTCCAGATTTTGGAGGCTTGGCTAAATTAGGGAATGAATCTGCAATGAAATTGTCACCAGTAAAGGAAGAAACCCAAGATTGATGTCCCAAATGCCAAGTAAAATAAATGTTTGGAGAAGGAAAAAGTGATGAAGACTGTTGATCAAGTGCACTGAGTATTGGGAATGGACTATTGTATTAAACAATGTGCAGGTTATTTGTTACCTTGACAAGAGCAGTTTCTGTAGAGGCAGGAGATGAAAACCCGATTCAAGTGGGTTCAGGAGTGAATGAAAGCAGAAAAACTGGAGTACAGACAGTCTCTCGAGAAGTTTTATTACATGTAACAAAGCACAATGGAATCAGTAAAACTCTTTCCCTCTTCGTGTGGGAAGAAGAAATGCAATCAAGGCAATAGTCTCTACTGAGAGAAGCTCCGGTTCTTAAGAAAAGGACAAATAAAAACATGAGCAGCCATTCATTTTGTAAACTCTTAGAAGACGGAAGAAATAACCAGAACTACACTTGGGAAATAATACTTTTCTTTAAAAATGAAGAACACTATCTATCAATTAATTTTGATTCATTCATGTTGACACCAGCTGATCTTATAATAAATAATTCTTTTGCCTTCCTAAAAACCTATCTGCTTCCCCCTCTGGTCTTTTTATGAGATCATATTTTCAGGTAAAATAGTATATATTATCCTGTTTGCTTGTTAAACTGATAATGAGCATGAGAATATGAGAACATTGAGGTATTATTGACCGTCTCGTCTTGACTATGGTGGTTCACTTAATATTATGTATCTCCAATATGATATTATACTAAAATGCCAAATAAATGAACAAGTTAAGCATATTCAACTGTCTTGTAAGGTTTCATCTGTTTTTCTTTTTATAGAAACTGTGACCCTATGCTAAACTTTAGTTTGAAAATTATAAGGTTTTTTTTTTTTTCTTCACACCTGATTAGCTCAGTGCTCATATGAAGAAGCCAGGCTTCTGGCCATTTGACAAAATTGTGCAAATACTAAATATTTGAATATTCAAAAGATAATTATATTCTCATCATTTCAATAACAGGAAACTTCATTTTTAGTCCCATATTTTTATCATTCTCAATATGTAAGGAAAATCAGTTCTAAGTAACACTATTAACTATAATAAAAATGAGAGTACATATTGGGAAATAATACTGCCTATGTAACCTGAGAAAGTTCTTCATATACTTTTTGCTTTGTTTTGTTTTGTTTGAGACAGGGTCTCACTATATAGTTGAGACTGACCTGGAACTCATTATGTATCCCAGGCTGGTCTTGAACTCACAATGATCCTCCTGCCTCAGCTTCCCAAGTGCTGGGATTACAGGTGTGTGCTACCACGCCTGGCAATTCTTGATATACTTATGAAATAAGGCCACCAAGACCTGGTATGTAAAGGTACAAGATCCCAGTAATGAATGTAACTGTACTGTCTACCTAGAATGTACCAATAAATTCAATTTAAACTTTAAAAATTAAAAAAAAAAGAAATAAGGCCTATTGTCAAGGCAATTGATTCTTGACTACCTGACATTCAGAATTAATCATGAAATCTGTGCATTGAAACACAAAATCAAATTTAAAATGGAATGTGTTATTGTTATCCCTAAGAACACAAAAGTTCATCAGAAACCAAAGTTTGAGAACCTATACTATTTATAAATCAGAAACAAATCTGTAAATCATATCACTGAAATAAACAAAATAATAATGACCTTGATATTATAGAAACATTTACTTTGATAACCATGATCATTTAGTTATATTAATGATGTAGCAATCTGATCAGTTTTTAGCAAACAGACTTTGAAAAGTGAAATAGTGAATTATTTGAATTTGATTAATTTGGCCATATTACAACCATCACCAAGATAAGATGAACTATTTTTATAATTTTGCTGATATGTGATTGAATTTCTATACATTATTTTGTAAAGATGAAACATCCAAAAATCAGTATCTGAAAGACTTTTTTAAATAAATATAAGATATGAGTTTACTGTGGATACTGCTTAGCTCTTTACCAGTAAACATTTTATCTCTTTTAAGACATTTGTCCAAATACTGTGGACTGGTACTTTCTTGAAGCACCATAAAATTGCATACTTGAGACTAAGTGGTTTCTCTCCTTCACATTCTCCTGAAAGCCATCTGAACAACTGATCAGTGTTGAATGGGTCCTGTTTTCCCTTTGAAATTCTTTAAAAATTCATGAAATTTAAGATATGTTAGGATCATGCCCCTAATAAAAATATTATGTTGGAATAATTATTTGTTATCTAATGAGTATTTAAATGCTGCCTTCCAGGAAAAAGAAAAAGAGCAAGTGTCTGGTTCCTTCAACTGAAAGATTACTTTATGTGGATAAAGCTGTGTATTTGTGTATCTTCTCATATTGGATTTTAATTTATTAAACAACTTCACAGTTAGGTGTTTCCTATGGGAAAATGTATAGAATAATAGAAAAATGAGTTATTTAATCTCACCTATACAAATTTATGTAATATGTGACTATTTTAGACAAATGAAAATTAAATAACTGATATATAATGTGTATACATGTGTTTATTGAGTGCAGGCAGATGAGTAATAACACCAGTTTTTATATCCACTGTTTCCAAATATTTATTTTGTCTCAATTTGAATATATCTATGTTTGCAGGCCTCTTGATTGTTGTGGAACAAATTTGATATTGTATCACAATTTTGTAAAGAACTGAAATTCCGAGATAAAAAATGGTCTTCTTAACATGAATGTTGCTTTACCACTGAAATAGACAAGTGCTTGATTTGTAGATATTTTTATGCTTGATCAAATCCTCTATGAAAAGAACAAAATTCAAATTGTAGGGACATTAAAATTCAGACTTTTATTGAATCGAAACCCATGGTATAAAAATGTTCAATCAACTCAAAATGTTTAGGTCAAGAACAAATTTCAATACTTGAAGTTCTTATATTCAAATTTCCATATACTCTCCATATATTAGCCTGCAAAGCTAGGAAATAAACTGTATACCCATTTCAAAATTGGCTGTAAACTGGGAGATCAGTAGGGCAGGTTCAAAGATGAAGTTAATCTCTTTAAAGGGAAGTTGATTGCTAACTCCCAAAGAAATAATACCTACTTCTTTTCTGTGAGACATGTCCTAGATGAAACCAGAAAGAAAAAGTCATGAGGAATTTTTTATGTCAAGGGATTTTGAATTGAGATTAAATGTGAGGAGAATTTAATCAAAATTTCTCCAGCTCAGTGTCTCAAAAATTGGATTGTGCTTTTTTAAAGGAGTTTTGTGCATGAGGAAAATCATGCAAGAATCATGTATTTATGATTGTGTATAGACCTAAATTGTGATTACCCAAAACACCTATGCAGGACAATTTTGTAAAGAAGAATATGGCTCTGAATATATTCTAAACATGTATATGCATATTCTAAGTCCAATTTTTTTGCTTAACAATCTAGCTTTCAGCAAGTTCCTTAAACCTTCTGGGACTAACTTTCTTGATTGCAACACCTATTGTACAATGTTGTTGGGAGGATTGACAAATATGCATTGAAGTTATTTCACACAGATCTGACATATATTAAATCCACAATCCAAGTCCATATTATTATCAAAGATAGAGCATTTCAGAATAAAGAGCAAAAGTAGCTTACTCACTGGTGATCTGTTAAGAAATGCTCAAAAATTCCTTCAGGGACCACCTTGGAGCTCCTTTGTCTGAAGAGTTTGAGATATACATTAGTTCCTTTGATCTTGGCAAACAATCCAACAGCTAATATTTCACAGAAATGACAAAACAGAATTCAAAACTATTAATGAAGGGGCCATGGAATCAGTCTTATGTACACTATGAAGATCATATTCAATTATCAACCTCATTTTGCACATAGAAAAGATGCAGACATGGATAGAAATTATTTTATATCTAGACAGTACCATATTATATGATACCAAATTATATGATCTACATTCTAATTGTAATGCAAAAGACATAAATCAATCAAATTTTATAAGTTCATTTAAAATACACTGTCAGAAATATGACATATTTAATATGCTATTCAATCTTTTTTAACTTTGCCATATCAGATTTTCAAAGGGTAATTAAGAGGAGGCTGGGGGTTTAGCTTAGTCGTTCCACCACCTGCCTTGCAAGTGCAATGTCCTGAATTTGATTCCTGGTACCAAAAAGAAAAAAAAAAAGTGATCAAAAGATAACAAAGAAAATTTCAAAATATATATTGATGTTTTAAAGCCATTTATGAGAATATCGAGACAAATTTATAGATTATTTCTAAGCCTAGCACATTTTATTTTCAAACCTATATTTCTATATTATGAATTTTGGGGTAATAGATTCTAATAATGCTGGTATTATATAATTATAAGATTCTTTAGGGAAGCATTAAAAACTAAGTCTAGCTGTACTTCATAGCATTTCTAAGACTGCACAAATACACACATAAATATTTAAATTCAAAAGTTCTCACCAATGTCTATTTTGCATTATTATTTTTCTTTTCACAACTAGATGAATTCCAAAGTAAGGAAGAAAAGCAAGCAAATTCAGTTTTCCTCTAGAAATTTCTTGGCCCTTTATACTAAAATCTTTGAACAGGTAGTATTTTAGCTTTTTAAAAATGTTTTGAAAATTAATTGCTACTTCTATGCACTATAACATCTTAAATAGGTTATATGATATATTTTTAAAGAATTTATTTTGAGAATAAATTTTTAAGTTGCATAATATGAAAGTCAAAGTTGTCTTTGATGGTAAATTATTATTTTTGCATTAGTAGAAGGAAATAAAAACTAATTTTCTCCAAAATATCATACTATCTACTTTCCCTGTTTTATTTTTAAGAAGAAAAGAATAAAACAAATATCACACCTACTGATAATCTGGAAAGTCCTTTAGTTGTGAATTTTTACGGTGTTAAATTAAACAATTATGACAGATTTGGATCATGTAATAAACACTGCTCAGGGCTAAAAATGTAATCATGGTGATGCTAGAAATGAGGAAATAAGGAATAAGAAGATAGCCTGTAAGGCAGATTTTATAATCTAATCAAAGCTTGCATTAAAATAACATAGTTCTTCTCTGTGCTTAAGTCAAATATAAGGAGCAATATTGAGCTCTACTTTTAGGTAATTATGAAATTGCATTTTATTTGCAAATTTGAGAACATCAAAATAAAATCTGTTTACCTGGCTTTGTTGACTACAGATTTCTAGATCCTACGTTCTACCTTTGTGTAAGATTGATAATAAAATTGATAATTTTTCTCAATCTTTTTGAATAAGCACATGGGGGAATAGCAAAAGTATGAGAAAATAGGCACAAACTATCCAAAAGTGTGTAACAAATTGCAAACTCTAGCCAGAAGAATTGATAGAGCTTTAATTTACTGAAAAGAATGCACTCTGTTTACAAAACATTTTATTTTATCAAATCAATCTCAAACATTCTCTTGAGCCTGCCATTTTCAGTGCACCTCCTTTCCAGGCTTAAAATAGTTCTTATTTCCATCACAGTAATTTATATTGCTGCTTTTATTTTATGGGACTGTTTTGAGGTTGATAATTTGGGTTGTGTTTCTTTTTTAATTCATCCCTTTTGTTCTAATCACTTATTTGCATTTCTTTTTTCTACCTCCTCCTTGCTCTGCTTGTGTCTTAAATACTTTTCAATGTGTGCTCTACTTGGGTTATTTTACAGGTTGTCACAACTCCAGCTAACACCGGTATGCCAACAGCTAGCAATGTTAGAATGCCAATATTATATTGGATTCTTAACTTTAGAACCAATTAACCAGACAATTGTGAGAACCTTTACCCAAAATTCTCACAATAAATTAACACATGAAGAAATGGGTTATCTTTCTATAACCTAAAAAACACACATGATTAAGAGTAATGATCACATGATCACCTATTAGATATCCTGAGTTATAATTCTCCTTACTTCCAGGGTAAATATGATCCATTCATTCTAACTGGGCATGGCTCTAATTA
This sequence comes from Fukomys damarensis, assembly GCF_012274545.1. Taxonomy (NCBI): domain Eukaryota; kingdom Metazoa; phylum Chordata; class Mammalia; order Rodentia; family Bathyergidae; genus Fukomys; species Fukomys damarensis. The sequence continues at coordinate 54,275,165 of NW_022900928.1, forward strand.
CATCTTCATTTGTTGTTGTTGTTGTTTTTCTCATTGAGTTTATTGGTACATTTTAGGTATACAGTACAGTTACATTCATCATTGGGATCTTGTACCTTTACATGACAGATCTTGGTTCTCATTTTTCCCATACCCCTGCCCTCCCTACACCCCCTCCTCCCTTCCCTATTTACAAAAACTCTATTTTGAATTTTTCATTTTCTCATATTTTTTATTTCCACTTATTTCCTTTCCCCTACCCTTCCCACTTCTCCTACACCTTTAGCCCTTTTCTTTGTATTTCACATTGTCAGTTATACTATTAGGATCTTATTTACAATTACAGTTTTTCACACCAGAGAAGCTACTTGGTATTTACACATGTGTGATTTATTTATTTCACTTAGGAGTATATCCTCAATATGCATCCACTGACCTATGAATGACTCTAATTTCTCATTCTTTATGGCTGAGTAGTATTCCATTTTATAAACATACCACATCTTCCTTATCCAGTCTCCAACTGATGGGCAAATGGGCTGTTTCCAAGTTTTAGCTATTACAAACTGTGCCACTATAAAAATGGGTGTGCATATATCACTGTGGTATGATTCTTTTGATTCTTTTAATTCTTTTGGAAAGACACCCAGCAGAGGGATGGCTGGGTCAAATGGAACCTCTAATCCTCTAATCCAGCCATAATCCCACTTCTTAGAGGTATCTCCAAATTAATTTCCATAGTGGTTACAAGAGTCTGCACTCCCACCAACAATGAAGAAGGGTTCCCTTCTCCCCACAACCCTGACAGCACATTTGTTATTGGTTGATTTCTTGAAAGCAGCCATTCTTTGTGGGGTGAGGTGGAATCTCAGTGTTGTTTTCATCTGCATCTCTCAAATGACCAGTGAAGTGGAACATTTTTTCATATATTCACTTGATGCTTTTACTTCTTTGTCTGAGAAATGTCTGTTGATTTCAGATGGCTATTTTTGAATCGGGTCTTTATATTTGGGGGGGGTCTGATTTTTTTGTGTTCTTTATATATTCTAGATAATGTTCCTTTGTCTGAGGAGCAACTGGTAAAATTTTTTTCCCCACACTGTAGTTTGTCTTTTAGTTCTTTTGGTAGTTTATTTTGCAGTGCAGAAGCTTTTTAATAAGATGAGATCCCAGTTGTTGATTCTTTGTGCTAGTTTCCATGCTACTGAAGATTTGTTCATAAAGTCTTTTCCTATGTCAATGTCTTCAAGAATTTTGCCTAACTAAATTTTCTGCAAGTTTAGTGTCTCTTTTTTAATATTTATATTTTTAATCCACTTGGATTTTAGTTTAGTGCATAGTGAAAGGTAAGGGTCTAGTTTTAATTTTTGGCAGGTTGAAATCCAGTTTTTCCAGCACCATTTATTAAAGAGAATATCATTTCTCCACTGAGGATGGTTCTTGGTTTCTTTGTCAAAGATGAAGTAGCTGACTACATCTGGAGTTTTTTCTGTATCTTCCAATCTATTCCCCTGATCCTCAGGTCTGTTCTTTGCCAGTATCATGCTTTTTTACCACAGTGGCTTTGTAGTATAGTTTCAAATTGAGAATTGTTATACCTGCTGCCATGTGTCTGTTGCCTAGGATGGCTTTTGCTATTCTAGGTCTCTTCTGGTTCCAAATGAATTTTTCAGTTATTTTTTTTTTAATTGTGTAAAATATGCTGTTGGAATTTCTATCACCATTGCATAGAATCTGTATCCAGTTTTGGTAGTATGGCCATTTTCACTATGTTGATTCTTCCTATTCAGGAGCAGGGGATATCTTTCCATTTTCTTTTATCCTCTTTGATCTTTCTTCAGAGTGCTATAGTTTTCAGTGTAGCAGTCTTTTGCTTCTTTTGTTAGATTGATTCCTAGATACTTCTTTTATTTTTTTTTTTTGCATGCTATTCTGAAAGGAATCATTTCCCTAATTTCTCTCTCAGTGAACCTGTTTTTTGTGTACAAGAAGGCTGTTGATTTTTGTGTTGACCTTGTATCCAGCTACTCTGCTGAAAGTGTCAATTAAATCTAGAGGTCTTTTGGTGGAATTTTTTGGGTCTTCAATGTAGAGTATCATATCATCAGCACATAATGACAGTTTAACTTCTTCTTTTCCTATCTTTATTGTTTTAATTTCTTTCTTTTGTCTAATTGCTGTGGCTAATGTTTCCAGAACTATATTGAAGAGGAGTGGTGATAGGGGGCATGCTTGTTTTGTTCCTGATTTTAATGTGAAGGTTTTCAGTTTTTTGCTATTTAATATGATGTTGGCTGTTGGTTTTTCATAGATAGCTTTTATTAAATTGAGATATAGACCATCTATTCCAATTTTTTGCAGGGTTTTTATCATAAATGAGTGTTGAATTTTTTCAAATGGTTTTTCTGCATCTATTGAGATGATCATATGGTTTTTGTCCTTGACTCTGTTAGTATAATGTACTACATTTACATTTACTGTATTACATTTATTTATATGGTGAACCATTCTTGCATCCCTGGAATAAATCTGACTTGGTCAGGGAGTATGATCTTCTTCATGACCCTCTGTTTTCTGTTTACCAGTATCTTATTAAGGATTTTCGCATTTATATTCATTAAGGATATTGGCTTGTAGCTCTCTTTTTCAGTTAGGTCTTTCCCTGGTTTGGGAATCAGAGTAACATTTGCTTCCAGGAATGAATTTGGAAGTATTGCTTCCCTTCCAATTTCATTGAAAAGTTTAAAGAGTAGTGGCAGCAGTTCTTTTCGAGATGTCTTGTAAAATTCAGCTGTGAATCCCTCAGGACCTGGGCTTTTCTTTGTTGGTAAACTTTTAAATACATTTTTAATTTCACTGATTGTAAATGGGGTGTTTAGAATTTTTTTATCTTCTTGTTCAACTTTGGTAATTCATAAGTATCTAGAAATCTGTCCATTTCTTCTGTGTTTTCCATTCATTAGAGTATAGGTTCTCAAAGTAGGTATTGACAGTCCTCTGGATTTCTGCTGGATCTGTTGTGACTTCACCTTTGTCATTCCTAATTGCATGGATCTGAGCTTTTGCTTTCCTACCACTTCATTTGTAATCATCACCCCAGTACAGGGATGAGCATAGTACCTAAGGCCAAGCTGAATCAGTGCTTCCTCTTGAAAGCAAGGACACATATATATAGATTTGTGAGATGAGATTGAAAGATAAGAATTAGAGATTTGAAATATCCTTGGGATTTTCCAAAAAAATTGAGATGCAGAATTCTCAGTGGAAAATGGTCATACAAGCACAGAATAGTCCATTATCAAAGGAAGTAGGGCCATAAAAATTAAATAATTCGTTATCCAAAGGACACATTTACATGCATGGATGTAGATGCACCTCTGGAACTCATGGTTAATTATTTGAGCTCTTTTAAGACTCACACTTATCAAGGCTGTTTTATTACTAGCAATGAAAGTGGCCTCAGTCATACATACAGCGCATCATGAACATTTGACTACTTACTACCCTTCCTCTCTTCATAACATGGGATTCAGGGACCAAGGCCTGAGTCTTATTCATCTATGTATTTATTATGCTTAGTTAAAAATTAATCCCGGTGAAGATGCTTAAGGTTTTGTTATACAAATGAAAATTTGTTTAGTAAAAGTTAAGTTAAAAAAATAAGGAAAAAAATGTAACATCTAATTTATCAATTTTAAATGCTGCTGAGCATTGATGACAAATCTTGTAGAGGTTTCAATAATAACATAGATGGCTGTGGAGTGCATGCCATAGGTTTGCTACTGCTGCTATATTCTTATTCTTGAGCCTCATATAGTATTTTTGATATATAAAATTAATATTTTACTTCTGAGTAAAACTTATAAGTTTTAACTGACAACAACTAATGCAAGTGATATAACATTATGTCCTATAACATATTATCCTGAGCAAATCTCTCATTTAAAATCTTACTCAGGGAGACAGATGTAAAACTCTTGGAAAATAGAAAATATGATTCTTTAATATAACAAATAAATTGTTGAAGTAAGGGTTGTTTTATATTTCTGGGTTGTAGGTAAGGATAGAATGATTACTGTAGATTAAATTAAAACATACCTCGTCTTAAGATATTTTATGCTACTATTACAAAATATCTATAACTGCATAGTTTATAATGAATACATGCTTATTTCTTATAGTCCTGAAGACTATGAGACCCAAGATAGAGTGCCCAACATCTGGCTAGGGCTTTCTTATTGCATTATCTCATGGCAAGACTAGAAGGGGAAGACAGCTCACCCCAGACAACAAGCAAGCACTGAGATATACCCTTAGCTACCTTCTATTTTTTATTTTGAGACAAGGTCACTAAGTCACTAAATTGCCAGGCTGGCCTCAAACTTGCTTCAGCCTCTCAGTGTGCTAGGATTATAGGGATGAGCCACCATATCTGGGTACCCAAGCACTTCTATACAGGGCACTAATCTGTTAATAAGAGTGCAACCCTCAAGACTCCAACACCTCCAATTATAATCCACCTCCTAACTTTGATGCTTTCATGGGGCAGACAATCAAACTTTAGCATTTACCACTATCTGGGGCTCTGGAAATTGATACAAAATAAATTCATCATTATGAAGTCTTTGTCAAGTCCCCACATCTTTTGGACGTGTCTCCCATGCTTAGATAATCAAAAGAGATTATATTAAACTTGTGGTTCATTTTTACTTTTGCAATATTAAATTCTTCTAATACATGAACATAGAATGTCTTTTTTATTTATGTCTGATTTAAGTTTTGATGAGCATTTTAAAGTTTTTAATGTATGAGACTTTCTTCCAGGTTAGATTAATTCCTAATTATTTTCTTCTTATTGGTGCTAATTATGAATGGGATTGCTTTCTTAATTATCTATTTTGATAGTTGATTGTTGGTATAGATAAATAAAATAGATTTTTATCTGTTGATTTTGTATTCTGCAATTTGTTAAATTTGTTTATTAGATTTGATAAAATTTTTGTAGGGTCTTTAGAGTTGTAGGTTTTTTTAACATGAGAATATGTCCTGAATAGAGATAATTTCACTTGTTCCTTTCTCTCTTGAATGTACCTATTTATTTTTCAGGCCTGATTACTTTGGGTAAAACTTCTAGTACTTTATTGAAAAGAAGTACTGAGATTGTGAAAATAGGCATCTTTTCTTAATTCAGGTTATACAAGTGAGATTTTTAGTGATTGTGATGTTAGTGGTGGACTTTTCACATACAGATTGTACTGTTTTCAGGTTAAGTTCCTAATATACTTATTTCTATGAGAGATTTTCTCATGAAAGGATACTGAATTTTACCATTAGTTAGGTTTACCACTGCTGGGACAAATTACACCATATTCTCTACCTAATGGAGGAAGTGGTCTATTTGGCTCATAATCAATGGTTGCCTGGCTTCAAAGCAGAGATGTGGCAGAGTGAAGTAGATTAGCTCATGTCAACCGGGAAGCAGAGCAGGGGGGATTAGTGCTAGACAGAAGAAGGGCTTGAGATACAATACTCAAGTACATACCTCCATGAACCACACAGACATACCCAGAAGTTTCTTTCTCTAATCCCCCAGTCAGGTTCAAAGCCAATGTAGTTGGGCTGGGGATTTAGCTCAGTGGTTCTGCCACCTGCCTTGCAAGCACAAGGACCCGAGTTTGACAGCCGGTACCAAAAAACAAATAAAAAACAAAAACAGAAACAAAACCAATGAAGTTGACACTTAGGCTTACTCATCGCAGACTCTATTGCAATGGTCATATTTTTTTATTTATACATTAATGTGCTATATTACATTGATTGAGTTGCTTATGTTGAATGATACATTGAGTCATGCTTCTCTTTGCTAAGACTTTGTTGTTTTTACATCCATATTCATAAGTAATAGTAGCCTTTAGTTTTCTTATGGAGTCATTATGCTGGTCATAAAATGACTTCATTCCTTCTTCTTCCATTTTTTTAAAAGAGCTTGTGTTGAATTACTTTTCTCTCACTGCTGAGACAAAATGTCTACCACCTAAAGTTAAAGGTGAAAGGGCTTATTTAGCTTATAGTTTGCAGAGGTTTCAGTCCATACGCCTGGCTCCTAGACATAATGGCACATGGCAGAGGAATGTTTCAGAGGAGAAACAGTTCATGGTGCCCATATGTCAGCAAAAGCAACAAGGGATTTTAACAGCCTCTTTCACACATATATGAGAAAAACCCTCCAAAAAATTGGAATAGATGGTCTCTACCTCAATCTGATTAAAGCCATTTATGAAAAAACAACAGCCAATAACGTATTAAATGTTCAAAAACTGATATTCTTCACACTAAAATCAGGAACAGGACAAGAATGTTCACTATCTCCACTCCTATTCAGTATAGTTCTGGGGACATTAGCTACAGCAATTAGACAAGAGAAAGAAATAAAAGGAATGAAAATAGGAGATGAAGAAGTCAAATTGTCATTATTTGCAGATGACGTGATACTCTATATAGAAGACCCCAAGAACTCCCCCCAAAATCTCCTAGACTTAATAATCAAATTTCGTAGGGTAGCTAGATACAAGGTCAACACAGAAATCAATAGCCTTCCTGTACAAGAACAACAGATTCACTGAGATTTGCAACTAGAGAAACAACTCCTTTCACAATAGCACCCCAAAAACTGAAATACCTTGGAATCAATCTAACAAAAGAAATAAAAGTCCTCTACTCTGAAAATTACAGCAATCTTTAAAAAAAAAAAGAGATCAAAGAGGTATGAGAAAATGGAGAGAAATCTCTTGCTCCTGGATAGAAAGAACCAATATAGTGAAAATAGCCATATTTCCAAAATTGCTATACAGATTCAATGCAATGTCAATTTAAATTTTAGTGGCATGCTCTACAGACCTTGATTAAAAAAAAGTCTAAAAATTCATTTGTAACAAGAAGAGACCTAGAATAGCAAAAGCAATTCTAGGCAATAAAGACAAGATAGAGAGCATCAAAATCCCCAACTTGAAATTATACTACAAAGCTACTGTGATAAAACAAACAAACTAACAAATAAACAAGCAAACAAAAACACCATGGTATTGGCAAAGAAACAGACCCAAGGACCAAGGAAACAGATTAGAAGATGCAGAAACAATTCCATATACACTCAGCCACTTCATCTTCAAAGAAGGAGCCATACATCCTCACTGGAGGAAAGGTAACCTCTTTAATATATTATTTTGCAAAAACTGGGTTTCAGCTTGCCAAAGATTAAAGCTAGACCTATGTCTCTCACCATGTACTGAACTAAAATCAAAATGGTTTTAAAGATCCAAATATTAAAACAGAAACACCAAACTGGCTGGAAGAGAGGTTAGTTGGAACTTTTGGACATTGGCATAGGAAAAGATTTTATGAACAAGATTTTATGCCCCTGTGAACTAGCTCAATCAACAAGTAGGATGTCCTTTTATTAAAAAGTTTATGCACAGCAAGAGAAACAACCAACAGAGTGAAGAGACAAACCATAATTTTGGAAACAATTTTCACCAGCTGTTCCTCAGACAAAATCTGTATCTGGAATATATAAAGAACAAAAAATTCAGACCTACCAAACTTAAAAACCAAACCAAAAATGGGCATCTGAAATTAAAAGACAAAGAAGTAGAAATAGCAAGTGAACATATGAAAAATGTTGAACATCACTGATCCTATAAGAGATGCAAATGAAAACAACACTGAGATACACCTCACCCCAGAAAGAATGGCTGCTGTCAAGAAGTCAACCAATAACAAATGCTTGTGGGGCTGTGGGGAAAGAAGAACACTGCTCCACTGCGAGTGAGAGTGTAGACTGTGAAACCACTGTGTAATTCAGTATGGAGATACCTCAAGTACTAGGATTGAAAGTTTACTTTGACCCAGCTATTCTCCTGCGGGTATCTTCCCCAAAGGATTAAAAGAATCCTACCACAGTGATATACGTGCACCTATGTTCATCGCAGCACCATTTGTAATAGCTAAAACTTGGAAGCAACCCAGTTACCCATCAATGGGAGACTGGATAAAGAAAATGTGGGTTTTTTAATAAAATGGAGAATGAAAAACTAGAGACATTTATAGTTAAAAGGATGCACATTGAGTCCATACTCTTTAGTGAAATAAATAGGACATACATGTGTAAATATGGAATAGTTTATAAGATGTGAGAAACTGAAAGTGTCAATAGTAACAAAATGTAGACTAGATAATGTGAAATAGAAAGCAAAAGTCCAAAGGGGAAGAGGAAGAGGTCAAGATGGGGGAATACAATATGATGACATTCATCGTTGGGAATTTGTACCATTCTGTGATATATTTTAGTTCCTTTTCCCTCACTCCTCTGCCCTCCCTTCAACCCCTTCACCCCTCCCTATTTATAAATAATTTGATTCTGTTTTCTTTCCTTTTATCTGTTTTTTTTTATTCCTTTCCCTTCTTTCCTTTCCCCTACTCCTGCCACTTCGCCTTCCCCTTGGACCTTTTCTTCCAGTTTCACATTATCTATTATATGTTTCAATATTTATTTACACTTTGAGTTTCTCATATCTGATAAACTATTCCACACGGGTTAAAAAAAAACACTATCATTTAATTGTAGAAACTGTCTGATTTCTTCTTTAACTTGCTCTGTGACCCATAGTTTACCCAGAAGTATTTTTTCACTTTCCATGTGTTTATGAAATTCTTGTGGTTTCTTTTGATATTGATCTCCAATTTATTTTTCCCCATTAGGTTTATTGGTACATTTAAAGCAAGCATTACAGTTACATTTATCATTGGGATCTTGTACCTTTACATGGCAAGACTTGGTTCTCATTTTCCCCATATCCCTACCTTCCCTTAACCCCTTCACATTTCCCTATTTACAAAGACTTTGTTTCCATTTTTTCCTTTTTTCACATTTTTCTTTTCCCTTATTTCATTTTACCTTCCCTTCCCACCCCTTTAGCCATTTTCTTCCTATTTCACACTATCAATTTGATCTCTGATTTCATCACACTAAGGTCTGATAATATAGAGGGGATAATTTCAGTCCCTCTGCACTAACTTAAACATATTCTATCAGCAAGTATATGTGCAGTGAAAAAGAATGTGTATTTTCATTTTGTGCAGTGGAACACTCTAAACATCTGTTAAGTTCTTTTGTTCAACAGTTTGACTGATTTCTAGTATTTTTTTGTTTATTTTCTGTCTGCTTGATCTACCTATTTGTGACAGTGGGATAACGAGGACCCCCACTACTATTGTATTAGTGCTTATTTGATTTTTCATGTCCATTTGTACTTTTTTTATAAAGTTGGGTGCACCGAGTATTGGTGCAGATATACTTATGATCATCATCTCTTCCTTTTGGATTGTTCCCTTTATAAGGATGCAGTGTTCTTCTTTGTCTTTCTTAATCAGTGTTGGTTTGAAACCCACTTGTTCTGCAAAGAGAATAGTACTCCTTTTGGGGGGTGTTTCTGTTGCATGGAGTATTGTTTTCCACCCTTTAACTTTCAATCTATGAGATTCTTTTTGATTTAAGGAATTAAGTGTGTTTCTTGTGTGCAGCATATTGTTGGATCTTACTTCTTGACCCATCTGCCAGTCTATTCCTTTCGATTTGTGAATTGAGACCATTAACATTGATGGTTATAAGTGATATGTATTGAATTATCCTTGGCATGACTTTTTCTTTTTATTGGATTTTGTCCCTTTGCATTTCTTTCTTTTTTTTTTGGTACCGGAGATCGAACTCGGCTCTTTGCGCTTGTGAGGCAGGCAGTGGCACCACCGAGCTAAATCACCAGCCCTGCATTTTGTTTTTTATTGTGCCTGCTGGATTCATTCTGCTGGGCTTGTTGGGGTTCTGACCCTCATTGCCTTTTCCTATTTTATTGTTTAAAAAATTTTGGAGTGTTGGTTTGGTATTCATGAGTACCAACTGTGCTCTTTGTCATGAAAGTATGTTATTTCTCCATCAATTTTAAAAGATAGTTTTGCAGGGTACATCAATCTGGGTTGGAAGATGTTTTCTTTTAGGGCTTGAAATACTTCACTCCAGACTCTTCTTACTGCTAGTGTTTGTGTTGAGAGGTCTGCTGTGATCTGATGAACTTTCCTTTGTATGTATTTTGTCTCTTTTCTCTAACTGCTCATAATAGAATTTTGTTCTTCTCTTGGGCTTCTGGAATCTTTATAATATGCCTAGTTGTAAATTTTTTATCATAGCTAATTGGAGTCCTATATGCCTCACTTATCTGTATGGCAGCTTCGTTTCCCCTGCTTGGGAAGTTTTCTGCCATTTTTATATGCTGTTTGCACTCTCTTCTGTTTTTTCATTGACACTGATCAGTCTTATTCTTCTATGCATCATCTTGCAGCTGCTGGATTTATTGGTCATGGCTCCTTGCTATTTTTAATAAGTCTTTCTTTTCCTGATCACTAACTGCAGTCCTTGCATCTATATATAGTTTCCCCTGTGGGAAGTTTTCTGCCATTTTTATATGCTGTTTGCACTCTCTTCTGTTTTTTCATTGACACTGATCAGTCTTATTCTTCTATGCATCATCTTGCAGCTGCTGGATTTATTGGTCATGGCTCCTTGCTATTTTTAATAAGTCTTTCTTTTCCTGATCACTAACTGCAGTCCTTGCATCTATATATGATATTTTGCCTTCTCACTGGCTCATTTTGCTATGTAAACTTTCAATGGAAACATTACTGAAAATCTCTGAATATGATGCAGGTCTGAGGGGGAAAAAAACTTTGAGTATATTATCTGCAGAATTCTTCACTTGGTGTCATTCAGTGGTTCATTTGAACCACGCAATTGCCGGCTCACTGAGACCAAAACAATGACAGTGACAACAATAACAACAAGAACAACCTAAAAGATAGAACTAAAAGAGACCAAAACCAAGGCCCAGGATGACCAATGCCCATGGAAGCTACAAAGGCACTGGCCAATACAAGCCACTGATTTTTATTGGTAATCACTTGTGATAGAGGTGAGCTATGTGCAAGGGTGGGACTACAAGCAAGCATGCCATGCTTGCTAGTTTGTGATGTCTATGGAAATTAATGGAAATAAGGCTCCTAAGAGACAAGACAAAACATTCTCAAATTATGAACAGAATAGACAAAATACATGGTTGTAATTAGAACATTGTCCTTATAATGAGATTTTAGTTGTAGAAACAGAATTTGAGTGTGAGTTACTCTGAACTCAGCAAGTAGGCTTTAGCTAGACTCACTTCTATAAACAAGCCAATTGTGGGGTGAACTCCTTGTAGTATACACAGATTACAGCCTTCTTTGGGGCATAATCAATATTGGAGTCTCCTGCATCTCCCCTTCTCTGTTTGGAAAAGGCAGCAGCTGCATCAGGGTGAGCTTCAATTGTCCTTGGGACCATTAGCTCCTGAGTCTCATTGGTGGGTGATGCATCAGATCTGGGGATCTCAAATTGGAGGGCTGTCATAGGTGAGGGAAGTTGAATCAATATTGTAGTGTTCTAATGAACTGAAGGTGAAAATAGTCTTTAAATTAGTGGAAAATATTTTTAAAATTATAACTATATGACAAGTTTTTGTTTGTGGCACTGGGCAGAACTAACTTGAGTGACAACTCCTTAATTAATCCAGTGACTTTGGTCAAGTTTCTTCATCTCTCCAAGCATCAGAGAACTCACTAGTAAATTGGGGAAAATAATGCCTATATCATATGACTGGTGGTTAGATTCAAATGGGTAAAATAGCATGCATATTAGAATCACCTGCATATATCAAATTTTGACATCAAATAATGGCTATTATCATTTTATTATTATTGATATAGTATATAGTGTTCATTACAAATATTATTGTAGTTTTGAAATATCTTAGGACTAGGGCTCTAGTAGAGCTATGGATCTTGTACCAATCCTTGCCCAGACTTTTTCTTCCTGGTATTACAAATCAGAATGATTGGTAATAACACCAGAAATCCTTATGACAGCTGAAATCCCATTATCTTGAATTCATTAAATACTACTAACAGCCCTTCTTCTCCCTTAAAAGTGCTAGAGCTAGAGGAAGACTTATTTAATAAACCAAGTGGATTTGTATTGAAATGGCCTTTCCAGCCAAAACCAGAGGGTGAAGAACAAAATTGAGAAAAAAATTATTTTAATTATTGAAGCAGAGATTCCTTGGCTAGTCCATATCACCATACTGAAAAATAAGGAACATGGCAGATTCTGTTGTGCAGTCACACTGTTGGTGCACATGTCCATCACAAATCATTTGATTTCATCTTCACTCAATAGCTTGAGCTAGTTACTACTCTCAGTAACCCTGCAGTATCTCACCAAGGATTCCTTTAAATCTTTAAAACTGGATTCCAGCCACTTCTTTTTCACTTACCTTCTTTTAATTCAATATTTGCTTACTGCTGTCCACATTTCTTATTTCTGTCTCATCTTTAAGTGGCCGTCTTAAAAGAGACCTTCACCTCCTTTTCCTCCTTCAACTACATATACAACAATATCTACTCCCTAAACTTCAATTATAGGCTAAAAGTTCTGCTGATCTTCAATACAATTGTTTCCCCTCCTTTTTCCATCTTTTATGGACATTCTCCAAAATCTATGTTAAAACTAGCATTTTTGTCACCTCCCTGTAAAATGACATTTGAAGTCAAAGTCTCTCCCATAACCTCCAGACAAATCATCTTCTCCATACCCATAAGTTGGCACAGACCTTACTCATTCAGCTCCAGTTATGCACTGGTTTCATGTCAAAGGAATATTCCCTTCCAAACTTGATGTTATAGTATTTAACTCTAGGTCTATTGCTCTCCAAAACACTATTTTATGATGTAGTGTGGAGAGTTATTATGACACATACTGGAAAAAAGTCACGATATTTATCAGCCTTGTCACTGGATATGGTCTGATTTACTATAATTAAGGTTAGACTGCAGTGAAAAAGCATTTTAAAATATAGGGAATATACTTAACTCCACTATTAATCCCAAACATCCAGAGCACTGTTGCACAGTCATGGATGTGAATTTAGGTGTATTAAGCTACTGTGAATATAAAACTGGAAAAGATTTATGGGTAATAAAAGGAAATGTGCTCATATTTCACAACTGGCCTGGGAGACCCTGGCTCTGTTTTGGAGACACCAAGACAGTTCATTAGTTTCACTAGACAGCCCAGGAATTGAAACAGAATGGTCAGGCATCACTAATGTGATTAAAGCTCTTGGTTTCATGCTTTAAAAAAAAATAAATTAGCTGACCCAAATGTGATTTCCTTTTGTATGCACCAGGGTGTCACTAAGCAGTTGTTGACAAGAAACAGAGTAACCTTGAGAGTTTAACAAGCGACTGGGGTTAGAATTCCAAGGAAGATTTTGTATGCATATTTTTCTTCTAGACTGGAAATAAAATTCTCACTGGTTCATTCAAAATAATTGTCTGGAATGATGTAATAACTCCATTTATTTGGTAAAGGCAACCATGTTCATTTTCACACAGTTAATCATCATCTTGAATGTTTGATGTTGCAAGTGAATGCAATTTTTCTTTCTCTTCTTTTTTTTTTTTTTTTTTTTTTTTTTTTTTTTTTTTTTTTTTTTTTTTTTTTTTTTTTTTTTTTTTTTTTTTTTTTTTTTTTTTTTTTTTTTTTTTTTTTTTTTGGTTTTTTTTTGAGACAGGGTTTCACTATGTAATTGAGACTGACCTGAACTCACTATGTAGACCAGGCTGGTCTTGAACTCACAGCAAACCTCCTGCCTCAGCCTTCCGAATGCTGGGATTATAGGTGTGCGCCAAGATGCCCGGCTCAATTTTTTTTTTTTTTTGGTACCGGGGATTGAACTCGGGTCCCGCAAGGCAGGCCACCGAACCGCTGAACTAAATCCCCGGACCCCTAAATGCAATTTAAAGAACCTGCCTCAATTCCATTTTCTTCTATGTATTTTACAACACTAAGAATTGTTTAATACGTTAAAAATAATAACGGGGGTTTTGCTAAACTTACTGGCTATATTAATAAGCCATATTGTTCTCTATTTTTGTAAATTTCTATTGATCTATTCCTATTAATTTCTAATCATCAGAATTATAAGATGTTTTTGATATTTACTAAATTATCACTTTTAAGGATGCAACCAAGGTACAGATATTTTTATCACTGCCAGAACCTCTCTTGTTGTCCTTTTATAAACATATATCTTTTTTCTTTCTGGAAATGACTGATTGGCTTAAAATTCTGCATTTCAGCATATAATATTAGTGGACCAAAAATAAGCAATGTATTCACTCAACAAAAATTTTGTAGAGAAGAATAAAAGTCTTTGTATTAATAGTTTGTTCTTTGTATCTTCTGACAATTCCATAGTTTATATGTTCCATGATTGTTTAATCATTTACTTATTGAGGGACATATGAGCTCTTTCCACTTTTTTACTATTGCAAATAAAATATACATCTATGTGCAGGTTTTTGTGTGAAAATAATTTTTCCTTTTTATGAGATAAAATTCCCAGTTTGTAATTGATGAGTTGTATGGCAGTTACATGCTTACTTTTTACAAAAAATAAAAATGCTTTTCCCAAATGACTATTTCTTAATGCTTAATTACTCTTGGGTCAATTTTGGGGAAATGCTCTATTTACTCTAAGTTGCTGAATTTATAAGTGTAAAATTTTTATAGTGTTAACTTTTTTAATAGTTGTGAATTTTTTATTAATATTTGTGACATTTCGGGGATGATTTGTATCATTTCTATTTATTTTTTGCAGTTTTTCATAGGTTTATAAATTTTATTGATTTTATTTTTTAAGAATCAACTTTTCATTTCATTTATTACATCCATGTTTCTTGGTTTCAATTTTATTGGCTTTTTGTTCTTACATTTATTTTTCCTTTCCTTATGCTTGCTCAACATTTACTTTGCACTGTTACTATTTCCTTGAGAGAGGAGCATATATTAATGATATTTTTCATTTTTTATAATTTAAACATGTGCTATGTGTGTCTTTCACAGCACTGGTGAAATATTTTTTATTCTAGATATTTGGACAACTGCACATGAAATTCTGAATTAAGTAATTCATTTATTTATTGATTTACACTTTTTAGCAGGCAATTACCCTACTGACCTGTAAAATACTTTTACTATAGCCTACTTTTTTGGACTAGATTTTCTATGATAATCAAATTTTTAGAGTCTTTGACTTGCTACTTCCTCTTTCTTAATTTATCTCATTCCACTAGGCCTTCCATTGGTTCTTCCTGATGCTACATAAGACCCAGAAATAATTTCGTAAGTAGGAGAAGCTGGTGCCTCTATGCAGGAAATGGGTGTCCAGCCCGTGACAATTACTATTATAGTGCTTTATCTTAGCAAGCAATGGGAAGTTGAGAGAAGCCTTAAATCCACAACGACAAAGAAGTTCTCCAAGATTATTGATTTTATGGTTGAATCTCCCCTTACCTCCCCCTCCCCACAGCTGCCTAGTGACAGACACACTTACAGGAAGAGAATATCAGGCCCGGTGGAAAAAGCTAGAATTTCTAGTTGTGTTCTTTGACTGCGGCAAGATTTGGATGCTAGAGTCCTCAGCCACATAGTTATTTTTGGTCAAGAATTCAAGTCACACAATCGATCTACTACTCTGGGAGGCTGACTGAGGAGGATCACAAGTTTCAACCAAACTTGAGCAACTTGGTTACTTAGCAAAACACCAAAACTGGTCTCAGAATAAAAAAAAAGGGCTAGGGATGTAGTTCAGCACAAAAGCCCCTAGTTTAATCCCTGGTGCTGCAAAAAATGAAGACAAAAAAAGGCAAGTCACCTATAATCCTGTACTAAAAATCAGTAATGCTCTGTTTCTTAAAGTAACTACACAATTTTCAAAAAACACACTGACAGTTTTAATAAAATATCCATGTAATTGTCTAACTTTTAATTGATCACAAAGTTTGTCATCTATAACAATAATCCACCTTATTTATTTTAGGTCCAGTGCTTTTGAGATGCCTAAGGGGAAAAATGACTCCTCTTATTAAGAAATCTGCTCCACATTTTCTCATTTTAGATAGCACATTAAATAATTCTTTGATGTGCGTTTAACACATATATTCAAAATTTTACTGCTTAGAGCAAGCTAAAAGCCAAGGTGTACTTTAAAAATAGCTATTGCATCTGGTATTCTTTGTGTGTACAGATGATGTTAGTGTGACAAGCTTTTGTGCTTCCTAGAAGTTAAAATAGAAGGCTTTCTGTCACATTTTAGGGAATATCTATCCCACAAAGATCTGGTCACGCAGCACCAATATTCCAGACAGTTCAGTAGCAAAAGATGTACCACTAGGAACAAAGAACATAACCTGCTTCTTGTAGGCATTGTTATAGTTTTTCATATGTCCCAATGATTTAAGACCTTGGCAGAACTCAAAGCCTACACACTGAATTACAATTTTTTGGTTTTACTGTATTTTAACTATATCACAGGGCTTTTTCATACTTTAAAACAAAAGTCAGGACTATCTCTCTGGTACAGGTGTTTTTTTCCCAGTAATTTTAGGAAAGAGTCATAATTTTCTGTGGGATATCCATTATTCAAAAAAGAGAAAAGTTTAGAGTTTATAAACGAATAAGTCAAGTAGTCATATTCTTTGGATATAAGTTAAAAATATTTTTCATAAGAAAAATGTAACATATGCACAGCAGCATTTGAAACTTCAAAGCAAAAAAGAAACAAAACAAAATAATATTCTGAGAAGACATTTTAATTTCTTTATACTTTGTACATTATATAATCATACAGGTCTATCTTTGGGTTGAATATGTAGAACATAGCACACATTCTAATGTCATTTTTGAATAATGCTAAAATTTTCACTAATGAGTATTACAAACATCCACTTTGAGGAATACTAATTATTCACTGAAAAAATACAAAAATATGGGCTGAGGATTTAGCTCAGTGGCACCATGCTTGCCTCACAAGCACAAGGTCCTGAGTTCAATCCCCAGTACCAAAAAAAAAAAAAAAAAAAAAAA